>NC_057407.1:4842586-5169227 GCF_019320065.1 Cervus canadensis | reverse complement strand
CCCTCCCGCCTCCCTCCCGCCTCCCTCCCGCCTCCCTCCCGCCTCCCTCCCCGTCTCCCTCCCCGTCTCCCTCCCGCCTCCCTCCCCATCTCCCTCCCCGTCTCCCTCCCCATCTTCCTCCCGCCTCCCTCCCCATCTCCCTCCCCGCCTCCCTCCCGCCTCCCTCCCCATCTTCCTCCCGCCTCCCTCCCCTCTCCCTCCCGCCTCCCTCCCGCCTCCTCACCGCCTCCCTCCCATCTCCCTCCCGCCTCCTCTCCCCGTCTCCCTCGCCGCCTCCTCCCGCTCCCTCCCGCCTCCCTCCCCGCCTCCCTCCCGCCTCCCTCTCCCGCTGCCCTCCCTCCCATCTCCCTCCCCGCCTCCTCCCCGTCTCCCTCGCCTCCCTCCCCGTCTCCTCCGCCTCCCTCGCGCCTCCCTCAGCCGCCTCCCTACCGCTCCCTCCCATCTCCCTCGCCCAGCCTCCCTCCACCCATCTCCTCCCATCTCCCTCCTCTCACCTCTCCGCCTCCTCCCGCCTCCCTCCACCTCCCTCCCCATCTCCCTTCTCCGCCTCCTCCCGCCCTCCCTCCCTGCCTCCCTCGCCGCTCCTCACCGTCTCCCTCCCGCCTCCTCGCAGACTCCCTCCCCGCCTCCCTCCCGCCTCCCTCCCGGCTCCCTCCCCGCCTCCCTCCCGCTCCCTCCCCATCCTCCCTTCCCATCTCCCTCCCGCCTCCCTCCCGCCTCCCTCCCGCCTCCCTCCCCGTCTCCCTCCCGCCTCCCTCCCACCTCCCTCCTCTAGGTTGATAACAGGGCCACTGTTTGAGTTCCCTGAGCCACACAGCAGATTCCCACTGGCTGTGTATTTTACACACGGTAATGTAAGTTTCCATGTTACGCTGTCCATACATCTCATCCTCTCCTTGCGTGCCCCCACCATGTCCACGAGTCTGTGTTGCATGTCAGTTTCTCCATTGCTGCCCTGCAGGTAAATCATCAGTATCACCTTTCCCAGATTCCGTGTGTGTGAGTGGCTGTGTGTGCTCAGTTGCTCAGTCGTGTCTGACTCTGTGTGACCCCATGGACTGTAGCCCACCAGGCTCCTCTGTCCTTGAGGATTCTCCAGGCAGGACACTGCAGTGAGTGGTCACACCCTTCTCCAGGGGATCTTCCCAACCCAGGGATGGAACCCAGATCTTCCGCATTGCAGGAAGATTCTTTACCCACTGACTTACCATATGTCCGTTAGTATACGATATTTATCTTTCTTTTTCTGACTTACTTCACTCTGTATAATAGGTTCTAGGTTCATCCATCTCATTAGAACTGATGCAAATGCGTTCCTTTTTATGACTGAGTAATATTCCATTGCATATATGTACCACAGCTTCTTTACCCATTCATCAGTCAGTGGACATCTAAGTTGCTTCCATGTTCTAGCTATTGTAAATAGTGCTGCAGTGAACATTGGGGTTTATGTGTCTTTTTCAATTTTGATTTTCTCAGGGTATATGCCTGGGAGTGGGATTGCTAGGTCATATGGTGGCTTTATTCCTAGTTTTTTAAGGAATCTCCATACCGTCTTCCATAGTGGCTGTATCAATTTACATTCCCACCAACAGTTCATGAGGGTTCCCTTTTCTCCACACCCTCTCCAGAATTTATTGTTTGTAGACTCTTTGATGATGGCCAGTTTAACCAGTGTGAGGTGGTATCTCATTGTAGTTTTGATTTGCATTTCTCTAATAGTAAGCAGTGTTGAGCATATTTTCATGTGTTTGTTAGCCATCTGTATGTCTTCTTTGGAGAAATGTCTGTTTAGGTCTTTTTCCCACTTTTTGATTGGGTTGTTTGTTTTTCTGGTATTGAATTGTATGAGCTACTTGTATGTTTTAGAAATTAATCCTTTGTCAGTTGTTTCATTTGCTATTATTTTCTCCCATTCTGAGGGTTGTCTTTTCACCTTGTTTATAGTTTCCTTTGCTGTGCAAAAGCTTTTAAGTTTAATTAGGTCCCACTTGTTTATTTTTGTTTTTATTTCCATTACTCTAGGAGGTGGGTCTTGGAGGATCTTGCTTTGATTTATGTCATCGAGTATTCTGTGTTTTCTTTTATGAGTTTTATAGTGTCTGGTCCTACATTTAGGTCTTTAATCCATTTTGAGTGTATCTTTGTGTATGGTGTTAGGAAGTGTTCTAATTTCATTCTTTTACATGTAGCTGACCAGTTTTCCCAGCACCACTTACTGAAGAGGCTATCTTTGCCTCTTTTATATTGTATATTCTTGCCTCCTTTGTCAAAATAAGGTACCCACAGGTGCATGGGTTTATTTCTGGGCTCCCTATCTTGTTCCATGGGTCTGTATTTCTGTTTTTGTGCCAGTGCTAGAGAGTCTGGATGACGGTAGCTTTGTAGGATAACCTGAAGTCAGGAGGGTTGGTTCCTCCCCTTCCATTCGTCTTTTTCAAAACTGCTTTGGCTGGTCAAGAAATTTTGTGTTTCCATGTGAATTTTGAAATTTTACGTTCTAGTTCTATGAAAAATCCCATTGGTAGTTTGACAGGAATTGCATTGAATCTGTAGACTGCATTTTGTAGTTTAGTCATTTTCACAATATTGATTCTTCTAACCCAGGAACATGGAATATCTCTCTATCTGTTTATGTCATCTTTCATTTCTTTCATCAGTGCCTTGCAATTTTCTGTATACACTTCTTTTGTCTCCTTATGTAGGTTTATTCCTCGATATTTTGTTCTTTTTGTTGCAGTGGTAAATGGGGTTGATGCCTTTATTTCTCTTTCTGAGTTTTCATTGTTAGTATATAGGAATTCAAGTGATTTCTGTGTATTGATTTTGTATCCCACAACTTTGCTAAATTAACTGATAAATTCTAGTAATTTTCTGATAGTATCTCTAGGATTTTCTGTGTATGGTGTCATGTCATCTGCAAACAGTGAGAGCTTTATTTCTTTTTTCCCAGTCTGGATTCCTTTTATTTATTTTTCTTCTCTGATTGCTGTAGCTAGGACTTCCAAAACTATGTTTAATAATATTGGTGACAGTGGGCACCCTTGTCTTGTTCCTGATCTTACAGGGAATGCTTTCAGTTTTTCAGCACTGAGAATACTGTTTGTTGTGGGCTTACCATATATGGACTTAACTGTGTTGAGGTAGGTTCCTTCTGTGCCTATTTTTTGAAGAATTTTGATCATAAATGGGTGCTGAATTTGGTCAGAGGCTTTTTCTGCATCTCTTGAGGTTATTATATGGTTTTTATCTTTCAGTTTGTTAATATGGTGTGTCACATTGATTGATTTGTGTATATGGAAGAATCCTTGCATCCCTGGAATAAACCCAGCTGATCATGATGTTTGAACTTTTTAATGTGTTGTTGAATTCTGTTTGCTAGAATTTTGTTGACGATTTTTGCATCTGTGTTCATCAGTGATATTCGCCTATAATTTTCTTTTTTTGTGTTGTCCTTGTTGGTTTTCGTATCAGGGTGATGGTGGCCTCATAGAATGAGTTTAGAAGTGTTCCTTCCTCTGCAATTTTTTGAAAGAGTTTTGGAAGGATAGGCACTAGCTCTTCTCTAAATGTTTGATAGAATTCACCTGTGAAGCCATCACATCCTGGGCTTTTGTTTTTTGGGAGATTTTTGATCACAGTTTCAATTTCAGTGCTTGTAATTGGGTTGTTCATAATTTCTATTTCTTCCTGGTTCAGTCTTGAAAGATTGAGCTATTCTAGGAATCTGTACATTTCTTCCAGGTTATCCATTTTATTGCCATACAGTTGCTTATAATAGTCTCTTATAATCCTTTGTATTTCTGCATGGTCTGTTGCAACCTCTCCTTTTTCATTTCTAATTTTGTTGATTCGATTCGTCTCGCTTTTGTTCTTGATGAGTCTGGCTAAAGGTTTGTCAATTTTATCTTCTCAAAGAACCAGCTCTTATTTTTATTAATTTTTACTATTGTTCTTTTCATTTCTTTTTCATGTATAGAAATACATGCTCTGCTCTTGATGATTTATTTCCCTCTGCTAACTTGAAGGTATTTTTGTTCTTTTTCTAGTTGTTTTAGGTGCAAAATTAGGTTGTCTATTCAATGTTTTTCTTATTTCTTGAGGTATTGCTTGAGGTATTTCTTGATTGTATTGCTATAAACTTTCCTCTTAGAACTGCTTTTACTGCATCCTGTATGTCTTGAATTGTCATGTTTTCATTGTCATTTGTTTCTAGGAATTTTTTTATCTCCCTTTTGATTTCTTCAGTAACCTGTTCATTATTTAGAAATCTATTGTTTAATCTCCATGTGTTTGTGGGTTTTATGGGTTTTTTTCTTATAATTTATATCTAGTCTCATAATGTTGTGGTCAGAAAAGATGCTTGATACAATTTCAATTTTCTTAAACTTACTGAGGTTTATTTGTGATCCAAGTTGTGGTCTGTCCTGGAAAATGTTCCATGTGTACTTGAAAAGAATGTATATTCTTCTGCATTTGGATGACATGTCCTGAAGATATCCATGAGATCTATCTGGTCTAATGTGTCATTTAATACTTATGTTTCCTTTTTAATTTTCTGTTTTGATGATCTGTCCATTGGTGTGATTGGGGTGTTAGAGTCTCTTACTATTATTGTGTTACTGTCAGTTTCTCCTTTTATATCTGTTAGTGTTTGTTTTATGTATTAAGGTGCTCCTATGTTGTGTGCATAGATATTTACAATTGTTATGTCTTCCTCTTGGATTGATCCCTTGATCATTATGTAGTGTCCTTCGTTATCTCTTGTAATATTCTTTATTTTAAGGTCTCCATCATTTTTGAAGGTAAGTTTTGCTGGACATGAAATTCTTAGTTGAGAATCTTTTTCTTTCAGGACTTTGAGTACTTCATTCCATTAGTTTTGGTCCCTATGGTTTCTGGTGAGAAATTGGCTAATCATACTTCCTTTTACACGATAGGTTGTTTCTCTCTTGTACTTACAAGATTCTTCTCCCTTTGTCTCTTTACAGTTTGATTATGTTGTATGTAGGCATGGATCTCTTTTGAGTTTACTCTACTTGGAGTTGAGCTTCTTGGATGTATGCTGTGGCTTCCCTGGTGGCTTAGATGGTAAAGCGTCTGCTTGCAATATGGGAGACCCAGGTTCGATCCTTGGGTCGGGAAGATCCCCTGGAGAAGGAAACGGCAACCCACTCCAGTACTCTTGCCTAGAAAATCCCATGGACAGAAGAGCCTGGTGGGCTACAGTCCATGGAGTGCCAAAGAGTCGGACATGACTGAGCAACTTTACTTTCTTGGATATGTAGATATTTTTATCATCAAATTGGGGGAGTTTCCTCTCATTATTTCCTCAAGTATTCTTTCTGCCCTTTTCTGTCTCTCCTCTTTTCTGAAACTGTCATTATGCATAGGTTTGTATGCTTGATGGGCATCCGATACTCTCTTCATTTTTCTTCATTCTGCTGCTGAAACTGGATAGTCTCAGTTGACCTCTCTTCGTGTTCAGTAATTCTTTCTTCAGCTAACCCTGTTGAGAGTCATGAATTTTTCAGTTGTGTTTTTCAATTCCAGAATGTCTCTTGGGTGCTTTTTTTTTTTTTTTAATGATTTCCCTTTATTGGTATTCTGTATTTTGGTGAGGTATCATTCTCATATTTTCCTTCAGTTACTTATACATGATTTTTTTAGTTCTTTGAACATACTTAAAATAGCTGTTTTCAAGTCTTTGTCGAGTAGGTTCCTCAGGGAGTTTCTATAGACTGATTTCATTTTTGTTTTGTGTGGGGGACATACTTTCCTATTTCTTTACATTACTGGTAATTTTCTGTTGAGAGCTGGACATTTTCAACAGTATAATGCAGAAGTTCTAGGAATCAGATTTTCTTCCTTCTCTAAGGTTTATTGTCATTCCTTGCTGCTCCTGTTGTTTGTTATTTAGTGACTTCTCTAAACTAATTTCGTTAAGTTTGTAGTCTTTGTCCTGTGTGGCCCTTTCTGCTCAGTTAACTTAGCGGTCATCTAATGACTGGACAAAGATTTCCTTAAATGCCTGGAACCAGTAAGTCCTCCATTCTTTGTTGGGGGCTCTGTGTGTGTAGTGGGGCATGCCTGCAGTGCCCTCCTGGGCAGTTAGGAGCTCTGCCTTACCCTTCATCTCCTACTTGCCCAGCTCCTCCTCATCAGCTAGAGGGGGGAGCTTAAGGCCTTCTCAGGTCTTTCCTGAGCGCATGTGTGACTTAGGGCATGCACCTAGCTCTATGCTCGTGTGTAGTCTTCTAGATTCCCAAGATTGTGGGATTCACCAGATTTTCCTTTTAAGCTTTTTGGTCAACTTATCATTTCTTTAACTGTTACTTACCACCTCAGCAGATCACAGTGTTAAACAGTTGCTCCTGATACTTTTCAACAACTGGTCCCTGGAAAAAGGCTTTCACATAGGGTGGTTTCTGAGTCAAGTCAAATAAAGACAGCAAGTAAGTGGGGTCTTCCTTACAAACAGGTGGCAATTTTCTGAACACGGGGTCACAGCTCCTTCAGAGCTCCAGTGTGCCTCCTCCGGTGGCTGCCAGCCTAGTTTTCACTGTGATGGTGTGTTGGTTTTCAAGGCTACAGTCAAGCTAGAAGGGGAAAAGGGGTGGGAATTGGTCAAGTAAAAATGCCACAAACCTTATTTTTACAGCTGCTTTTCTTAAATAAATACGCCTCAGAGTTTGTTAGTATTCTCTTTTATGGAAGAGAGCATTTTCAGAGAGCCTTACTGTGATAGTTTCTCTAATGTCACTGTGTGTCATTTTGTAATGTATTTTCTGTATGTATCACACCCTATTAGGTAATAATAATTATATCATGAGAATAAGTGCAAAAAAGGTAATAAAGGAATAGTATTTTTATTGTCCTTTGTAAACCATTCTTAGTCAGTGATTGAAGTCATAAACTCTTTTTTTTTTTAATCTAAGTGGACAGATAGGCTTGGAGTTTTTTCCCCATTGTAGGTTTTCCCCAGTGGTTCAGTGGTAAAGAACCCTCCTGCCAATGTAGGAGATGCAGGTTGAGTTGCTGAGTCAGGAAGATCGCCTGTAGGAGGAAATGGCAACCCACTCCAGTATTCTTCCCATGAACAGAGGAGCCTGGTGGACTATAGTCCATGGGATCAGAAAGAGTCGGACATGATTTAGCAACTAGGCAACAAACAAACCCACTGTAGAGATGAGCAAACAGCCTCAGAAAGATGAAGTTTTGCCCACTGTTGGCAAATTACTGCCCATTGCATGTTGTCTCCCAATCTTTAGTTTCTTTCCTTCTGCTCAATTAACCTCAGTAGATTTCTGAGTTTGGTATGTGACAACACCAAGATACAATATTATTTGGCTTTTTTTTTTTTTTTTAGTACAGTTGTGTGTTGCACTGTAAGAAGTTCAGTTAAAAATCCTAAAGTGTTTGGAACTCTTGTTCCATTGTTGAAATTTGAAAGCTATTCAACATTTTAATTTAAAATCTCCCATACCCTCTAAATTACCATTGTACCCATTTTGCCTTTGGATACCTAAGAAAAATGTATACTGTACAGTGACATTAGGGAAAGAACAAGAGACTTATCTGTACTGTGTTTTTGACATGCCAGTAATTATCGTGATTAATGCTATAGTTTTTGACATACTGGTGTGTTTTCTGAACTTTGTTTCTATTTTTATTTACATTATGAAATTAGATCAGTTTACAGGAAAGAACTAGTTAACCTTAAAATCTCATTTATATCTTTTCAGACTCACTTTTAAAAAATTTTTATACATTTTTGAAAGGTTATACCCTATTTGCAATTATTGCAAAATACTGGCTGTATCCCCCATGTTGTATAATATGTCTTTGTAACCTGTCTTGTACTGAGTCCTTTGTACCTCCCACTCTTCCACCCATGAATCATCCCCTGCTATTATGTATCTTGAACTCAGAACTGTCCTTTTTAAAAATTTGACGTTGTAAATCCTTTCTGTGTCTAAACAGAGGAAGTTAACAGCAACTGATTTAGTTAAGATGATAGCTGCATTTCCATAGGAAGCTGTTTTCTTATCCATTATCTGGTTTACATCACTGACATATACAGAAATAGAAACAAAGTTACCGAGTATCTGGTTGATATTTAAAAATGATCAACTCTCGATTACCAGGACAGTGAGGCAGAGTGTCTCCTTCAGTCCCCATGGCAATTCAGCATCCCATGGAGAGTGGCAGAGCCCTGTTGTTGCTCAGTCGTGTCCGACTCTTGGTGACCCCATTGATTGTAGCCCACCAGGCTCCTCTGTCCATGAGATTTCCCAGCAAGAATACTGGGGTGGGTTGCCATAGTTAAGTAAGGAAAATTGTGTCCATCAGGAAAGGATCCATATCTTTAAAGGAGTTATTATTTCTCTACTTAGCAAACTCTCCTAGTATCTGTAGACTATTTATAACCTTCCAAAATGTGATGTGTATAAGACCACATATTATGTAATTTACTTAAGAGGTATTAAATGTTTTATATTTTATGACAGATTGTTGCAGTGCTCAAATTCATTGTGATAGTTATTTCTTTCTTTCTTTTTCTTTTTTTTTTTTTGATAATTTAAAACACATTTCTTTCTCCTTTAAGGTTGAGCTGTTTGTAGAGGGGGAAAAAAAATCCTCCTACATTTTATAAGCTGCTTATACTCGTAACACAGATTAACTTCCCAGCACATAAAGGGAATACTGGAAAACTCTTGCATGATTAAATATGCCCCTGGAGGGTTGAGTTTTTCCACATATTTTTCAAGCCAGAGCTATTAATAATGTTTCAGCATCAAACTTTCTGTACATCCTGATTATGGGGAAGGCCTTCACTCATTCTACCCCGGCCATTAGTTTTTTCCACTTCTTCCAGATTTATAGCACTACAAAATTATCTGTGGAAACACAGGCTTGAAATCTCCAGGTTTAATTAAGGTCCAACGAAGAGTCATCTCTGGAGTTACTCCAATTTTTTTTTTCAAGGTTTTTGTCCATTTTTCATTCCCATGTCTTTTTTTTTTTTTTTTCCTTACTGGAAACCTGGCACAAAGAAGCTGTTTAATGAGTTGAATAGTTCACTCAGAAATAAGTGATCACTGGATGGACCTAGAGATTATCATACTAACTGAAGTGAGACAGAGAAAGACAAATATCATATGATGTTGTGTATATGTGGAATCTAAAAAAAAAAAAAAGATACAATTGAACTTATTTACAAAACAGACTTCCACAGACAGAGAAAACTTATGATTAACAAAGGTTTATGGTAAAGGGGGTACGAATAAGTTAGGAGTTTTAGGTTAACATACACAAGCTGCTACATATAAAATAGATGACTAACAATGACCTCCTGTATGTAGCACAGGGAATTCTACTCAGTATTCTATAATAATCTATAAATGAAAAGAATCTGAAGAAGAATAGATACATATGTGTGTAACTGAACCACTCTGCTGTACATTTGAAACTAGCACAACATTGTAAATGAACTATATGTCAATTAAAAAATAAAAAATAGCAATATTAATGTCGTCTGTCTTTAAAAAAAATGGGATGATCACTAAACACAGAGCTCTTGGCATTTTGAAAAGGGTCACCTAATTTCTATGCACATTTTTCCTGAGATAACATTCTGGTTTGTAAGGAATCTTGTAATTACTGAGGAATTCGGTTATTAAGTGCTTTTTTATCCAGGCATTGGGTTGTCAAATTAATTTACTGTGGCTAATCAGCCAAAGACTGTACTTTGTTGATGCCTTGGCATGTAACAGTCACCGCCTGCTCCTCCAGCTCTCCAGGATTCCACTTCTCTGTGCCTCCAACCTGCAGGTCTATCCTCAACAACCTCAGGTCCCTTCGTGGCTACTCACTTTTGTTGTTCAGTCGTGTCCAACTCTTTGCGACCCCATGGACTGCAGCAAGCCAGGCTTCCCTGTCCTTCACTGTTTCCCAGAGTTTGCTCAAACTCATTTCCATTAAGTCGGTGTTGGCATCCAACCATCTCATCCTCTGTCATCCGCTTCTCCTCCTGCCCTCAATCTTTGCCAGTATCAGGGTGTCTTCTAATGAGTCAGCTCTTCGCATCAGGTGGCCAAAGTATTAGAGCTTCAGCTTCAGCATCAGTCCTCCCAGTGAATATTCAGGGTTGATTTTCTGTAGGACTGACTGATTTGATCTCCTTGTTGTCCAAGAGACTGTCAAGAGTCTTCTTAAGCACCGCAGTTCAAAAGCATCAATTCTTCAGTACTCAGCCTTCTTTAGGTTCAACTCTCACATCTGTATATAACTACTGGAAAAACTACAGCTTTGACTATACAAACTTTTGTCGGCAAAGTGATGTCTCTGCTTTTTAATATGCTGTCTAGGTTTGTCAAAGCTTTCCTTCCAAGGAGCAACTGTCTTTTAATTACCCACTAGTGCCTCAGATTATTTGACCCTTTCTGGCCAGTCCCAAAGCTTCCATGGAATGTTAAATATCTTTTTCCCCAAACTCATATTTTTTGTCCCAAACGGGGATTTTAGATTGTCCAGTGCTTTTGTGCACCACTAATCACCTGCCCCTCTCCCATTCTCCGCCCTGCTGTCCCAGACCATCACTACCCTCCTCAAGCTCCATGGCCCACCGTGTCCCCTTCTCTGGCAGCAGATGACCTCACCGCCTGACTCCAGAGCTGACTGGTCCTCACTGGACCTCCCTGTCCAGACCCTAGAGCTCCCCAGCACCCAGCTCCCTGTTCTCCTTAACTTGGCGCTGCAGCCACTTCCCTGGTGCCTTCCTACACACCTCCTGTGCCCACGAGGAGCCACTGCTCCCCCTAGCTCCAACTTCCTCATTAGGACGTTAGAGTTCTTCATCCTTTCCTTTTAAGACCTTTCTCTGGTACCAAAGCGGGGGCGGGGGGGGGGAATAATTTGAGATTATGATATTATATGAACAGGTAATATGTGCACATGGTTTAAAAACACCCAAGTAGTGTAAAAGAATATTCAAAGGCAACTACTTGTTGTCAGGCGTGTGTGTGTGTGTGTGTGTGTGTTCCTCCAGGGATACTATGTGCAAAAACAAGCCCATGCGTATGTGCATTTCCCTTTCTTCCTCTCCTCCACCTTTATTTTGAAAGCATTAGTACTAGATTCATGGTCTGGATATTGCTTTTTAATACATCTCTGTCTTGGAAATCAGTTTATATTAGTACTGTAGAAATGCCTCATTCTTTTAATGCGTCATGATTATGTCTTTGACTGTAAATATACTGCAGTCAGCACCCTTTAAAGGGGTGGTTATTTGGAATCTTTTGTTGTTACAAATGGTGTTGCTGTGAGCATCCTTGCACATCAGCCTTTGTGCCCATGCAAACGAGATATTGGAGAAGGAAATGGCAACCCACTCTAGTATTCTTGGTTGGGAAATCTCATGGACAGAGGAGCCTGGCGGGCTACAGTCCATGGGGCTGAAAAGAGTCGGACACGACTGAGCGACTGAACAAGAAGAAGCAGGATTTCAGTGGGGTGGGGTGGGCATGCCACTGAAGAGTCAACATGCTCATCGTCAGATTTTCTTTAAAATGTTCACCTTATAAAAGAAAAAATAGCTGAATACTGAAAGGTTGTTGCTGAACCATGAAAGATGCCAGGATTCTTGGCCTCCGGAGGAGAGGAATTCAGTCCGGGGCCAGTGACAAGACTTGATCACTCAGAGCTTTTGTGTAATAGTTTTATTAAAGTATGAAAGAGTTAGAGAAAGCTTCTGACATAGACATCAGAAAGGGGCAGAAAGAGTGCCCCCCTGCTAGTCTTTGGCCAGATGTTATATAGCTACTAGCAGTCTGCTAATTAGAGAGAGGAAAGGTCTCAAAACTCAGAGAGTGGCACCAGACCCCTCACCTACAACATGCATTTTGAGATAACATTGGCACAAGGTGAGTTGTCCTGGGCCATAAAATGATTGACATGAATCTTGAAGAAAGGTAGGTTTCCAAGCAAATACAGTCTCATTAACATAGCTTAAGAGAACATTTGCATGAGTAAAACATATTGGTTTGTCAAAATCTATTTGAAGACAGAGTCTAGGGTAAATACATAGTTCGTTAACATCACTTAAGACAAACATTTCCATAAGAAAAATACATTGGTTAGCTCGAGGTTTGAAAAAAGTTCAGGTGGAACCAGGTGTCATCATGGCAACACAGAATTTTAAAAGAAACCTCTTTTTAAATTTGTATAGTGAAGGGGAAAAAATATAACACTAGTAGTTTGTTTCCTCCTGCCACTTAAGAGAGAGATTAAAAAATGTTGGCACTTGTAGCCTGTTTCCTCTGTTTGGAGAACCCTGGCCTTCCTGCCTATTACCCTCTCAATATTAAAGAATTGAGAAGGAGGAGGGGATCACAATTCTGCAAGCCTCAACAGCAAAAATTCTTTGAAAAGTCTTTGAAGTGGAATTGCTGGATTGAAGGACTTACACATTTTCATTTCTGCATGGAGAAATTTTTTTTAAATTCTTTTTTCTGTATTTTTTGTGTGTGTGTGTCATTGCTTTTCCAACCTTTCCGCTCATGTGCTGATTGCTGGGATGTATCATCAGTGTCTGCTATGTATTTGAAGCAGTCATGTCTTTATTTCCTCTGAGTTTTGAGAGAATTTCCAAGACATTCTGGTTCACTGTGTGCCTTCTGTAATTCACAGTTTCTGTGATCATTGAATTCCTAAGTGTGGTAATCACTTTTAAGTAGTCATGTTCTTATATTCTTCTTCTCAAAAGACTACCGGTCTCATATCTTTTGATATTTTTTGAAATTAATTAACTTCTTTGCTTTTGGCTGCACTGGGTCTTGGTGGCTCTGTGTGAGCTTTTGCTAGTTGCAGCGAACGGGGGCTACTCTTAGATGTGGTGCTCGGGCTTCTCATTGCGCTGGCTTCTCGTGTTGCAGAGGCTCTAGGGCACAAGGGCTCAGCAGTTGGGGTGTGCAGGTTCACAGCTGTGGTGCACAGGCTTAGCTGCTCTGTGTCATGTGGAACCTTCTTGGACCAGGGATCAAACCCTCGTCCCCTGCACTGGTGGGCAGGTCACCAGGGAAGTCCCTCTTTTGATCTTTTGATCAAAGGACAATGTATATATGAAAAAGTGCCTGATAGTTTTTCAACAGGTGTACCTTTGTAACCAGAACCCAGATAAAAGAAAAAGTTACCAGCACCTCAGACCCTCCCCTGTGCCCTATTCCAATGACAGTCCTTCACTGCATAACCACACTCCTGACTTCTAACAGCACAGATTCATTTTTTTAAAACTTTATATTGTTGTAATCCTGTAGTATATACTGCTTCTCCCTTCTTTTGTTTAATGTTGTTTGTGAGAATTATCTATATTGTTGTTTGTAGTTGTCATATGTTTTCATGTCTGTGTGTTATTCCATTGCATGAATAAGCCTCAATTTGTTAATTCAGTCTACTGTTGATGGACACTTGGGTAGTTCCTCGTTGGGGCTGTCATGAATGGTGCTGCTGTGGGCACTTTTGTTCAGGTCTTCTGATGCACCTCTGTGCACATTTTTTTGTTTGTTGGTGTTGTTCAGTCGCTCAGTCCTGTCCGACTTTTTGCAGCCCCATGGACACACCAGGCTTCCCTGTCCTTCACCATCTCCCAGAGCTTGCTCAAACTCATGTCCGTTGAGTCTGTGATGCCATCCAACCATCTGTCATCCCCTTCTCCTCCTGCCAGCATCAGGGTCTTTTCAAATGAGTCAGCTCTTCGCTTCAGGTGGCCATGGTATTGGAGCTTCAGCTTCAGCATCAGTCCTTCCAATGAATACTCAGGACTGATTTCCTTTAGGATGGACTGCTTGGATCTCCTTGCAGTCCAAGGGACTCTCAAGAGTGTTCTCCAACACTACAGTTCAAAAGCATTGATTCTTTGGCGCTCAGACTTCTTTAAGAATCTCTTGATCACACGGCATATAAATATTAAACGTCTAAGATGATTATCTTATTTTGTGTTCCCATGAGAATAGTGGTTGTTCTATATCCTTCTGAGTACTTGGTATTTTCTGTCTTGTTCATCTTAGCCACTCTGGTAGGTATAAAGTAGTCATTCATTGTGGTTTTTAGTTGTCACTTGTAATGTTGAGCAACTTTTCATGTTTATTGGCTGTTTGGGCAACTTTTTTGTGATATGCCCGGTGAAATTCATTTTTACATTAAAAAAAATCATTTTTAATGCATTTGACTAACTGGTGGGTATCATTTCCCACCTTTTGTCCCTTCCTTTCCCTTTATCCTTAAAAAATTTTTTCCTTGACTCTTCTCTTGCTTATAATTTTGTTTGTTTGTTCTTTTATTAATTTATTTTTAATTGGAGGATCATTGCTTAACAGTGTTGTGTTTCTGCCATGCAACCACGTGAATCAGCTATAGATATACATGTATCACGTCTCTCTGGAGCCTCCCTCTCACCAGCACCCTCCTCCCGCCGCTCTGGGCCATCACAGAGCACCAGCTCGACTTGTGTTCTGCAGCAGCCCCCACTGGCTGCCTGCCTCACACACCGTGGTGTGCATATGGCAGCGCTGCGCTCTCAACCTGTCACACCCTTGCCTTCCCCGCTGTGTCCACGAGCCACTCTTGACGTCTGTGTCTCTACTCCTGCTCTGCACACAGGTTCATCAGTGCCGTTTCTCTAGGGTTCACGTGCACACCTTAATATCCGTGTTTGTTTTTCTCACTCACTCCACCCTGTGCAACAAGCTCTGGGTTCATCCGCCCAACCTCAGCCGACTCACACTCATGCCTTTTCATGGCTAGTATCACGGGGTATGTCTGTACCACGGTTTCTTTATCCATCCGTCTGTCAATGCACTGGGAAATAATTGCCTCTTACTTTTCTCCTGAAAAGTGAACCTTAGGATCAGCAACCTCTACTCTTCTACTAGAATTTTTAGTGCATTTGCTTGTAACTTATTTTGTCTGATAACTACGGTCATCTGAATTGGAAGATGGTATTGTCGTTCTTTCTAAGAAAGAGAAAATTATAAATACTAAACCCTCACTGTTTTTGGCCTAACAGATTGATTTTTCCCATATTTAATTTTTAATTCTTGTTTTAGTTCCATTTTTGGCAGGTGATTATTAGAAGTAAAAATCTTTTAATATGCATTTAAATCCCACCTCCCCCTTAACATATATATATAATATATTTCCATGGTGGCCTTAACAGTAAAGAATCCTCATGCAACGCAGGAGACTCCGGTTCAATCCCTGCGTCAGGACGATCTCCTGGAGAAGGGAATGGCTACTCACTCCAGTATTCTTGCTTGGAGAATTCCATGGACAGAGGAGCCTGGAAGGCTATGGTCCATGGGGTAAAAAGAGTTGGAAACATCTGAGTGAGTAACACTTTCACTCATAAATGTCTTTACAGGTTCTCGATCAGTATGAACGAGAAGGATTTAATTTCCTGGCGAAGGTGTTTAATTCTTCACATTCCTTCTTAGAGGACTTGACCGGTCTTACGTTGCTGCATCAAGAGACCCAGGCTGCTGAGGTAAGACTTAAGACAAGCATCTTGTTCAGAAGACAGATGTGTCTAAAACCTGTTTGGTATTCAAATTTACAGAAAAGGAAGGAAGCGGTTAATTATGAATGTTTTCCTTAGAACCAAACTGCTCAGTCAGTCTGCTCGTCATCAGTAAATGAGCCTTTTGCAGTTGCTGGATGCTGCTGTGTGCAGGTTGTGTGGTGGGTGCCAAATGCACAAAACTGCTGATGAAGAAACTGCGGGTGATCGACTTCCAAGCACCCCGGTTCTTTCTATCGAGCAGCATGCCTGTGGCCGTTGCAGAGTTGGCTGTGATGTCCATACATCAAAATGCAAGTCAGGGAAGACACTGGACTCTGGCCATGTTCAGCAAGAACATGCCTGGTTTTTATTTCACAAGTGAGTCTGTCCTCTTGGGCCCCTGAAGCCCACCATGAAGTGGCTTCCTCAGTTACAACCTAAGAGAGTTTTGTTTTGCTTGCCATTTAGATTATTTTGCAAATGTTAATTTCCTGGGTTGCTACAATCATGGTTTGTTTGTTTTTTAAAGACTGGGATTACAGGGTAGGTGATCATTTTGCTTTTCCAAATGCTCGCTGTTCTCAGCAAAGAGTATGCTGCATATGTATGGCACTGCCCAGTCACTTAGCGAGACAGTTCCTCGAGGGGGATGCTTAGTCACTCAGCCGTGTCTGACTCTGTGAGCCCATAGACTGTAGCCCACCAAGCTCCTCTGTCCATGGGATTCTCCAGGCAAGGATACTGGAGTGGGCTGCCATTCCCTTCTCCAGGGTATCTTCCCGACACAGGGACCGAACCCAGGTCTCCTGCATTGCAGGCGGATTCTTTACCATCTGAGCCACCAGGGAAGCCCTCAAAATGGGTGAATGAGATTAAATCAACACATCCCCCTAACCCAGCCCTCTCCCACAGTAACCTGGGTAAAGAAGCTCTTAGGAAAACGTGGCCCGTCATAGCGTTTCCCCAAGCCACACAAAAGCCTGGGTGCCTGTGTCCTTCAGTTGTAGGACATTTGCAGAGTTACCTTCAACCCCCTAGTCCTGTTCATTGATTACCGTCTGGGGTTGTGTATCCTCACTATTGGGGGAGGCCCCAGGGATCAGTGAGTGGTGGTCAGGCCGAACACCAGACGAGCTGGTGGTGAAAAGACTGCTATTTAAGAGTGGACCTAGCCCCGGGTATAGGAAAACCACACAGAAATACTGCAGTGAAATCTTCCGAAGCTCTCAGCAGATGGAAGTAAGAGTTTTCACCTCACCACAGAGGCGTGATGGCACTTCTCGCGTGCTTGTCATAGAACCAAAAGCAAATCTCCCTTGTCTTGCCCCGGTGTCCTCTGGGCATCCAGCAGATGCAGTCTTCCGCTTGTGACTGTGATCAGGCCCACACAGAATCTCTTAGCCTTGTTCTCAGCAGATAACTGGCATCTCTTCAGGCCTTTAAGAGACGGTGAGATTTCCCCCAGAGCTGTGATTGGCTTCCGGGAGAAGGTTCAGAATGTTACGTTGATCAAGGCTGCATTTTGTCTCCTGAGCAGGGCTGATGGTGAGGGACAAAAATTTACAGGTCTTTTGAACCACGCAGGCATTTGACTAGTTGGCAGGGGGAATTATTCCACCTACCTAGAAATAATTCACATACTTTTCTTTGGTTGCCTAGAAGAATTGCAACTTGATATTGACCCCATCGCCTCTGCCTACCATGTTTCACTCTTTTAAAACAGACCGGATGCTAGGATAAAGGGTAGATTCGTTGATCAAATGTGGCTTGTTTTGCATTTTAGTTGGTCAAACATTAGCTGCCTTTTCGAAGACCCAGAAAAAGGGGCAGTTAAGAAAGCAACAGCAGTGAGATGGTAGGGCAGGAAGGGGGAGTGATCTCATCCACAAGTCTTGAGTTTTCTTTTTGAAGTTTTCCTCCATTAAAGTACATTTATAGTTCTGCAATCATAAGCCACACATAGGTTTTAGATTAGAGATGGTAAACTGGTTGGGCTGTGACCAGATATGGCTTACACGTGTGTTTTGTTTGGCCGCCCATGTGTTAAATCCTGAATGAAGCCAGCGTTTTAAAAATTATGAGTTTTACATAAAAATGTGAGTTTTCCCATTCCCAACTTCTTTGAAAGATCTGATCTGGCAACCCCAGGCCTGCATTCCTTAATAGTGATAGTTAGCTGGAGCCAAAAAGCCAATTTTATAGATTAAATAATGTGCTTGATACAAGGTTTTAAAGGCATAAAAACACTGTGTGGACAGGAAACCTTCCTTCTACACCTGTCCCTTACCACCCAGTTCCCTTCCTGCAGACAAACACTGCTGTTGCTTTTTTTGCCAAAAGATACTGTTAAGTGATGGTGCTTTGTTTTGAAGATGCTTTTCAGTTGATGACTCTTATTGGTATTGGAGTTTGCATCTCCTATCTTAGAAAAGGGTTATTCTTTTTCTTCAAAAGACTTGAAATAGGACTATGTTTTTAAAAAAGAATGCCTATCAGCAGACCTCCTAGCAACAAAAATCATTGTCTTGCCTATGTTATTTTACTTTACTGTGAAAAGTGTGTGTGTGAATAAATATGAATATCAAAGGATATCCACATACCTGCATAAAGGTCGTGTGCTGATTTGCACAGTTGATTCTCAGTACATTTACAGATGTTCAGTAATAAAGATACAAACTTCTACATCCCATATGGAAAAGTCCCAACTTGTTTTAGCGATGCGATGAAAAAAAGAAAGAAAGTGAAGTCTCTCAGTCGTGTCCCGACTCTTTGTGACCCCATGGACTGTAGCCTACCAGGCTTCTCCATCCGTGGGATTTTCCAGGCAAGAATACTGAAGTGGGTTGCCATTTCCTTTTCCAGGGGATCTTCTCGACCCAGGGATTGAACCTGGGTCTCCCGCATTGCAGGCAGATGCTTTACCCTCTGAGCCAACCAGGGAAGCAATGTGATGAGGAATGCCCAATTAATTCTCTTCTTGGACTCACTGGTTTTATTCATCAACATCGCAGTTGCAAAAGATTCAACCAGATAGTTATATGTGACAGTATCATTTTATACATTGTTTATAAAATATTTGTACAGATGCTGGTTTTGCCAAAAAGAAAGCCTTTACTGAACATCTTTTGGAAACTCGCTAGCAGGGCACTGTGCTCATAACTGAATACAAAACTTAGCGAGATGAGCTCACAGTGTGTGCAGTAGAGACGTGACTACTGAACTCTAGTATCAGCAAAAACATTTTAGACGTTCGTATATTAGGTGATGAGAGAACAGTTACTCCTGCCTGGAGGAGTAAGTATGTCAACAAAAAACTTTCCTCAGAAGGGACCAGATTTTCCAGTTAGTTAGGATAGGATAAGTAGGCTGTCTCTGAAAAGAAGATTTGGGCAGGGAAAGCGTGGGGAAGGAGTGGGACAGGAGAGGAGGGCCAGGGTGTCCTTGGAATAAAGGTCTCAGAGGCCAGGAGTCTAAAGTGTGTTACTCAGATCTTGAGCATTTAGTTGGAGTTACCCGATATCAGAGCCTGTTTGTTTCTGTTTGGCTACAAGGGGTCTTTGATACTTCGCACAGGCTTTCTCTAGTTGTGGCGAGGGGGGCTGTTCTTCATTGCGGTGCGCGGGCTTCTCACTGCGGTGGCGTCTCTTGTTGCAGAGCACAGGCTCAGTAGCTGTGGCACATGGGCTTAGCGGCCCCACGGCATGTGGGATCTTCCCGAATCAGGGATTGAACCCGTGTCTCCTGCTTTGGCAGACGGATTCTTTACCACTGAGCCACCAGGGAAGCCCCGAATGTACTTTTCAATAATAGCTTCATTGACTTACAAGTCACATACCGTGAAGCTTTCGCCCTTTGAGCATGTCCAGTTTGGTGGCTTTTAGTACATTCACAGTCCTGCTACTGTCACTGTCGAGCTTAGTACCTTTTCATCCCCACAAAAAGGAGCTTTGTGCCCACCGAGCCGGCACTCCTCACTCCTGCCGCCTCCTCGCAGTCCTGGTGACCACTAACCTCCCTCTGTCTCTGGATTTTCCGATCCTGGATATGTCACGTGTTGTTGCTGTTCGGTCCCTCAGTCGTGTCCGACTCTGCAACCCCATGGACTGCAGCACGTCAGGCTTCCCTGTCCGTCACCCTCTCCCGGAGCTTGCTCAAACTCATGTCCACTGACTCAGTGATACTGCCCAACCATCTCATCCTCTGCTGCCCCCTTCTTCATTTGCTTTCAATTTCTTCCGTCATCAAGGTCTTTTCCAATGAGCTGGATCTTCAGGTCACATGACCAAAGTATTATAGCTTCAGCTTCGGCATCAGTCCTTCCATGAATATTCAGGGTTGATTTCCTTTAGGATGGACTGGGTTGATCTCCTTGCAGTCCAAGGGACTCTCAAGAGTCTTCTCCAGTACCACAGTTCAAAAGCAGACGAGGCTTGATCGCTCAGAGGTTTTGTGTAATGAAGTTTTATAAAAGAAATAAAGAAAGCTTCTGACATAGACATCAGAAGGAGGCAGAAAGAGTGCCCCCCTGCTAGCCTTTAGCAGGAAGTTACATACCTACTAGCAGGATGCTAATTAGAGAAAGGAAGTGTCTCAAAACTCAGACAGTGGCGCCAGGCCCCTCACCCACAACATGCATTTTGAGATAACATGGGCACAAGGTGAGTCATCCTGGGCCATAAAATGATTGACTTGTGTCTTGGAGAAAGGCGGATTTCCAAGGAATAACATAGTCTCATTAATATAGCTTAAGAGAACATTTGCATGAGCAAAACATACTGGTTTGTTGCATAAAACAGACTGGTTTGTCAAGTCGGTTCTTAAGCAAACTGACCTGAAGAAAGACAGAGTCTAAGGTAAATACATGGACAGGGAGGCCTGGGGGAAGAGCCAGACATGACTGAGGACTGACCTGATTGAAGGTAAATACACAGATCATTAAAATAGCTTACGAAACACGCTTCCATAAGAAAAATGCATTGGTTAGCTCACGGTTTGAGAAAAGTTAAGTTCATGTAGAACCAGGTGTCGTCATGGCAGCACAGAATTTTAAAAGAAACCTCCTTTTAATTTTGTATAGAGAAGGGAAAAAATCTTGATACTTGTAGTTTGTTTCCTCCTGCTGCTTAAAAGAGAGATAAAGAAAAAATGTCTGATATTTGCAGCCTGTTTCCTCCATTTGGGGGCCCCAGCCTTCCTGCCTGTACCCTCTCATTACATGACAACTGGAAAAACCAGCTTTGACTACACAGTTGTCAACAAAGTGATGTCTCTTCTTTTTAACACACTGTCTAGGTTTGTCATATCTTTTCTTCCAAGGAGCAAGTGTCTTTTAATTTCATGGCTGCAGTCACTATCCACAGTGATTTTGTAGACCAAGAAAATAAAGTCTGTCACTGCTTCCACTTTTGCCCCCCTCCTATTTACTGCAAAGCGATAGGACTGGATGCCATGATCTTAGCTTTTTTAGTGTTGAATTTTAAGCCAGCTTTTTCACTCTGCTCTTTGCCCGTCATCAAGAGGCTGAATGAGCTTCCGTTGTGACTCAGACAGTAAAGAGTCTGCCTGCAATGTGGGAGACCCAGGTTCGATCCCTGGGTCGGGAAGATCCCCTAGAGAAGGAAATAGCAACCCACTCCAGTACTCTTGCGTGGAAAATCCCATGGATGGAGGAGCCTGGCAGGGTACAGTCCATGGGGTCGCAAAGAGTCGGACACGACTGAGCGGCTTCACTTTCAAGAGCCTAAAACCAAACAAAGTTAAGGCCTTTGTGTCTGATATCTGTTACTTAGCATGATGTTTTCTAGGTTCATCCATTTTGTAGCAAAGTAATTCCTTTCAATTTAAAGAAAGAAAATGTTTCGTTGTTATTAAACTTTTTCATCTCCCTTAACATTTGTGGTCTCTCTTCCCAGATATGGCCCCTTTATGAAGGAGGAATACAAAACTGATCCCGCTAGAGACTACAGATCCCTTTATTTTCGTAGAAAGGGGCACAGAGAGAATGGGTTGAGAGAGAGATTCAAGACAGAATCAACCACGTTTAGTGAGATTGACCCATGGAGTTTTTTGCACCCATCTCCCTCCCGTCATCGAGTATCCAAAAATGATTGCCTTTGTACTAGTTTAATGATAGTGCTGTTGAGACAAACAGACAGATCGCCAGGTTGGGTCTGTTGAAGAGGAGTGAGGAGCGAGGTGCGAAAAGGGGACTGGCAGTTGGGGGAAGCAGGTGCCTTCACAGAGGTCAGTCTGTCTTGGGATGTGATGATTTTGAGGTAGTGGGATAAATGAGTGAAAATGACTGATGGTATTAGAGACAGGGTGGAGATACAGCTTGGAGAAAAAGAACAGAACTTGTAGCTTGGTTTAGCAGGTAAAGTCCTCCTGTTTCATTTAGTACAGTGAAGAGAAGCTATAGACCAAGGATGCAGTAAAAATACTTACGTGAAAAATATGTGTTGATGGATTAATTTTATCTCAAGTTGTAGATTGAAAATTTTAAAACACCCACCTCATAAATTTTTCATAAGGAAGGGGTCTTGGGCAGAGATTGCTAGATTCTTTGTAGCCAGTTTAGCTCTTGGTAAGTACACTTTGCCCATGAGGTATTAGGAGGCCCCACTCAGCTGTTCACCCTCTTAAAAAGTTGCTCTCTGAACAGGAAATTTTGCACAGAGTTCAGACCTTTACTTTCAAGACCCTGTTGAGAATGGTCTCACATATTTGAAGATGGACCCCAGTCCCCCTTGGCTCCTAGCTGACTGTTTATCCCAATTGGAACCAAAGGAAATGAACCTAAAGTTGATGAAACACAAGACATCCAAGTCACGGAGCCATTGACGTGCTCACCACATACTCTTTAAATTGCTGAGTTTGTTGTAAAGAGGCCGAGTCTAATCAAACTTGTGAATGACTTAGCCATCTTTTCATAAAATTTGCTTTAACTTTCCTTCTTAGGGTTATTTTTCATCAAGTATCAGTTCACATGTACTGCTTCAGTTCCAGCTGTGAGTTCAGCATTGTGCTGTGGGAAATGCCAAATAAGTTTCAAACTCGATCTAACCAGAGAGAGAAAACACTGATTTATAGGAGTTAATAAAACAAGCTATATTGGTATATCCTTGAGATGTACAAATTCCAAAATTCCATAACCCAACTTGCCTGAAATAGTTCATTCTCATTTTTGAAAGTTGGCAAGTTTCATGATTCCAGCATTAATTTTAGGCTACATTTTACTTGGCTTCCCTGGTGACTCAGACAGTAAAGAATCTGCCCACAATACAAGAGATGTGGGTTTGATCCCTGGGTTGGGAAGATCCCCAGGAGGGGAAAATGGCAACCCACTCCAGTATTCTTGCCTGGAGAATCCCATGAACAGAGGCACCTGGCAGGCTGCAGTCCATGGGGTCGCAAAGAGTCAGACACGACTGAGCGACTCACACACACACACACGTTTTACTTGATGCTGTGTCATACAGTTATTTTTTAGGATTGCAATTACAGCACTCCTTTAAAAGAACTGTGTTTTTGCTGAGCACCACTTTCTTTCTGCAGAATTAGGGATTAATGAATGATCATTTAAAAAGTAAGTTTAGCACACCAGCTATATACCATAGAATGTAAAATCATAATTTTTTTTTTTTTTTAATGACTGGCAATGAACAGGCCTGGGCTGACGGGTTGATTCTGAATTAAAACTCAGATTCTGACTCATCCACTACAGAATCCAGAATTCTAGAAAATAAAATGCCCATTTCTCCCGTAGCTGGAGAGTCATATGAAAGACACTATAGTCATGTGATATGACTTCATTGGCATGACAGTTTACTATTCAGCAAAGTAAATAGCACAATTAACAAGTGTTTCTGCCGAACCTTTTGCACTGACACTGAGTTTTTGGCCTCTCCCCCTCACAGCTGGTTTTGATTTGGTTCCCGTGGAATATTTTTGTTTTGTTTTGTTTTGTATTTAACAACAGTCAGATATTTATGTACAGCTTCATCAAGAGCCTCCGATGACAAATACGCCTTTGGAGGCTGGTAGAAGCTGTGGGAAACCCCCGTGTCAGCACTTAAACCTGTTTCCAGTGGAGGGAAATGGCTCTGGGGACTGACCTAACCCTCTCACGAAGCAGCATCTCTTCTCCCAAGCCTTCTGCTAGCCCACTTCCAACCTGTACTGGCCCATCCTGACACCGTACCCTGCGTCGATTTTTCCTTATGAAGCAGTCCCTCGAGACTCAGCTTTGGCCTTCTTTCCTAAGTGAGAGGGGAAAGGCAGAGACAGCAGGCAGAAAGCTGTCTGATTCTTAGACTGGAAACTGGAGCCTGGCTTTTGAAATAAGGCTTGGCAGTATCCCTTCAGAACTCACTTCATAAAATGAGCCCCTTTTATTTGCTGTCAGAGTTATCTACATGGACTTGAGATGTTTAAATAAGTTGGTATTAGGGATGATCCGGTTGGAGGATGGACAGTGAACCTCGGGCACAGTTCCACACCCTTTAGAAGAGGCGTCTTGGATGGCACAACCCACTTGGAGGTCTGTGGGGGAAAGAGGAGAAGAACCATAAATGCTAAAAGCAGAGTTCAAACAGCTAATAATAAGAACTAGAACATGGAAACTGCATCCTCCTTTAATTTTAGTCCCTGTTCTGCTAGTGTTCTCGTGAGGACTCGCGAGTCAACAGTTGGTGCATCAGTTACATCACTTAAATTTAAGGAGATTGGACGAAATGTGAAATCCTTTTTAGCTCCAGTAATTCAGTAATTTTGATTCAACATACTGGTGTGACTGAGAAGTACAAAGATGGCCAGTTTTTATATCAAAATGTCTTCCAGTGTATCAGTGTGATTCCTTTTCATACAGGTATCAATGCCCTCTGGGATCTCTCCTATGTGGCTGCCATTGCTGGAAACAGTTCTGAGACTTAGATCTACCTTTAACTCTTAAATGACTTCTCATACTTTGTATTGGTTGGTGTGTGTGTGTGCCACCATTTATATAAATCCTAAAAGCGCAATCCAGCCGAATAACTTACCTCCTTTTCCAGACTTGGGTACCCAGGGCTTTTGGCTTCGTCATAAACTGAAATCTCCCCTCATTACAATTGGGTATGTTTATAAAACATGCCCAACACACCACCTGTTCATATAACTTCCAAAGACAGATTCCCCAAATCCCCTTGTTTTAAGTAATGGCAGCATCCTTAGAATGTTAAATGTGTAGTATCTGAGGAGTCTGTTTAAAAATCGGCCATATTACACAGTAACACTCCCAGAGTATATGAAGGCCTGAACCTGGCCTGGTCAGAAGGCCTGAATTCATGGCCCAGCTCCAAGCAGTGGCCACAACTGCCCTGTTCACTCATGTGGCAGGAGAGGGCCATGTGCAGTGGCCCCTGTGAGACCTTGGGTCATTTGCTTCACTGAGCTTCCTTTTCCGTATTTGTTGAATGGGATCAGTAATTTCTACTCTGCACAATTACTGTGAGCTTTAAATAAGAAAGCGCCTAACAAAGCAAAAGATAGATTAATTGGGAATCGAGCTCCATCAAAATTTGCAACTTTGTGCTTCAAAGGACACTATCAAGAAAGGAAAAGAATTAGAGAATAAAGGTGTTTTTGTTTTTGCAATTCATTTTTCTGATTAGGAGCCAGTATCCAGAATATTTATATAGGGATTTCTTATAGCTCAATAATAAAAAATCACTAATCCAATTTAAAAATGGCCAATAGATTTAAATTGACATTTTTTGAAGATATACAGATGTCCAATAAGTCCATTAAAAAAAGGGTGCTTGGCATCATTAACTGTCAGAGAAATGCAAATCAAAAACCACTGTGAGATACCACTGCAGGCCCACTAAGATGACTATAAAAGATGAGAGTAATAAGTATTGGTGAGGCATGGAGAAATTGGAACCCTCACACAGTGTTGCTTGGAGTGTAAAATGGTGCAGTCACTTTGGAAAACAGTCTGGCAGTTCCTCACAAAGTTAAATAGAATTACCATATGGCTCTGTTCTTCCCCTTCTAGGTGTATAAGCAAGAGAAATGAAAACTAATGTTCACACAGAAACTTGTACACATGTGATTATAACAGCATTCTTTATCATAATTTCCAGAAAGTAGAAACCACCCACAGGCCCATCACCTGGTGAACAGATCAATCAAATGTGGATATTACGCTTGGAATAATAATGGAATATTATTTGGTAATAAAAAAGAAAGGCACATGTTATAATGTGGATGAAGGATGAACCTTGAAATCATTGTGCTGAGTGAAGCAGGCCAGTCACAAAAGGCCACGTATTATAGTATTTCATTTGTACGAAATGTCCAGAATTAAAAAGTCCATAGAGTCAAAGCAGATTAGGGGTTCCTGGGAAGTGGGGTGTGTGCGGAGACTTGGGGGGAAATGAGGAGTGACTGCTTCTGGGTAAGGGTTTCTTTCTGATTGTGTTCCATTTCTGATAAGTGTTCCATTCTTGGATTGTGATGATGATTGCACCTTGTGAATGTGCTAAAACCTTTGAATAATTCACATTAACTGGTGAGTTGTGTGGCGTGTGGATTTTTTCTCCATAAAATATTTTTTAAAAGAAAGGAAGCACATATCCACGAGGCACATGCTTGGCCCTCCCCAGCTTCTGTCTCCTCCTTTCTCTGTCTGGGTCCTGGTGGTTGTGGGGATTTTCTGTTTGTGACAACGAGCTCATTCTGAGAGTAAACTTGGTGTAGATGTGACAATGATTTCTTCCATTTTTACTGTGCCCTCATTTTCAAAGCTGTGGTCTCTGCACACCTCATTGAACCCTTTCTCCTACCACCGAGAGCCAGTGATACTTGGTTGAGTTGTTGTTCAGTTGCTGAGTTGTGTCTGACTCTTTGCAAACCCACGAACTGCAGCATGCCAGGCTTCCCTGTCCTTCACTGTCTCCCCGAGTTTGCTTAAACTGCCACTCAGCCATCTCATCCTCTGTCGCCTCCTCCTCCTCTTGCCCTCAGTCTTTCCCAGCATCAGGGTCTTTGCCAGTGACTCGGCTGTTCGCATCAGGTGGCCAAAGTACTGGAGCTTCAGCTTCAGCATCAGTGTTTCCAATGAATATTCAGGACTGATCTCCTTTAGGATGGACTGGTTTGATCTCCTTGCAGTGCAAGGGACTCTCAAGAGTCTTCTCTAGTACCACAGAGCCCACTG
Source organism: Cervus canadensis (assembly GCF_019320065.1). Lineage (NCBI taxonomy): Eukaryota > Metazoa > Chordata > Mammalia > Artiodactyla > Cervidae > Cervus > Cervus canadensis. The sequence goes on along the minus strand of NC_057407.1, from coordinate 5,142,471 downwards.
GTGAACTGCCTCCCTTGTGGGCCCCTTAGGAGGAGACAGTCAGGGTCACCCTGATGGAGGGGTGGAGGGAAGACAAGCGTGCCCTGCAGTCTGTTGCTGTTTAAGCTGAAGTGGGCATCTGAAAGATCCAAATCCCAACCTGGCTCTGAATCTTTAAAATTTCACTCTTTGTTACAGGATTTTTTCTTCTCCCCAAGATATTTGTGTGTGTGTGTGTGTGTGTGAAAAGTCTCAAACATACATAAAAGTTTACAGAAAAGTGAAATGAATACCCGGTACCTTCCTCTTGGATTCGTCTGTTCATGTTTTGCCACACCTGCCTATCTCTTGCTCTTCCTTTCCTCACACATCGCATACACATTCACATGTTTTCTCTTTTCCTGAACTGTTTGAAAGCAAGTTCCGTATACAGTGACACTCCCTCCCCTATATATTTTTTTTTATTCTGATAAACATACAGATGCTCTTCTATGTAAATGGAATACTGTTGTCATCACAGAATAAAGAACAATAATTCCGTATCACCACCTGAAATCCAACATGAACTCAAAATGTCCCAATAGTTCGCAGGGTTTTAAAGGCACCTTTTAAGCCATTGTTTGCTTTCTCCTTAAGTTTGTATCTTTATACATAAGCAGTTTTTGAAATAATAATTAAGCATCAGTCCCTTGGTGTAGAAACTTGAGCATATCTGTTAAGCTGTCCTCGCACCCTCATCGCTGCATGAGGAGACACACTTCTCCCGTTAGGCTGTGTCCCCTCTGTCCTGCTGTCCCACACAGGCCTCTTCCACTTGAGGTTATCTCCTGGGCATGCTGGTCTGACGGAAGCAGTCCTGAAGGCCAGCCCACCCCTCCACAGAGTCCCCAGCGCCTGAGGCTTTGAAGGAGGCAGGAATGGGACTCCGGGACTTACTTCTGATGTTTGCAAAAGCCAAATGGGAATACAACATTTAAACTATTGAGATGACATTGACCAGCTAAGCCATCAGGCTGTTCCCCCACCACCGTCGTCACCCCCGAATTCCATCATCTCCCAGTGGAATGGCATGCTGAACAGCTCTCCTCCTCGGCAGCTTGTGTGTGACTTTGAATTATAAACGCATTGAGATAAAGGAGTGCATTTTGTCGGGTAGGAGGGATTTCTCAGCCTGTGATAGAGAAAGTGGGGATGAGGAAGTGGAGTGCCGCTGGCCCAGACTTGCTGACCGCAGCGGAGGGTCCTGGGGGCCTGGGAGGTGGGCTCGCCGTTTGGTCCATGACCCCAGTCCTAGGGGCTGTATTTTTACAGCTGACCCCTCTCACTTGCAAACATAACATCTGCGCTGTGTTGTTCTTGGGGGGTTTCCGTGTTTTCATACTGTGAAATTAAATTGATTCTCGGTTCTGAAATCTTCATTTTGATCCATCTTGCTTCTCACCTTAGCTCTGGCAGAGCACGGAGGGACAGGGATGGGAAATATTCTATAGTGTATATCTTTAGTAATATTGTTCATATTGAAGCCTGGCTCCTGTCGGTCAACAAATATTTATTGATCCCTTTCCAGTTTCATGGCTAGGTGGGGATTCATTGAGGTACAGGCCGGGCCTTCCCGAGACTGGTAACGCATAGCTGGGCACATGTTCAGACGCCCATCCCAAGTCCACCCTGCTCTTAATTCCTCCGTCTGTTCTCGTCCCTCCTAAACAGTTCTGCTTTCCTCTGGGGTCTTCACTGTAAACCTGGACATTCCAGTCACCAGATTTCTGCCTGCCCCCCAAGCTTGACACGCTCTGCTTTCTTGATTTCCACCGTCTTCTCACCTAACTACAGGTTCATATAAAAGAACTCTACTCAGCGAGGCCTCCAGCAAACAAACTTCCAGCAAACAGCTTCCCTCACCACCACCACCCGCTAAGGAAGAAAGAGCTTTGTCTGAGGTGGGCGCTTGGGCTGCTCCTTTCTCCACAGCGCACCCGTTTCTTGTTGTCGGTCAGGGCTCAGCTCTCCCCCTTCTCTCAAGCGTCCGTGCAGCATCGTGAGGCCACACCTCGTAGGGCTGGGAAGGGGACTGCTCGGGCCATCTGTGCTGGCCAAGTGTGGGGCCAGAGGCCGGCGTGAGGCCGCCTCTTTCAGCCCAGATGGGGACGGCCAGCCTGTGTCGCTGCCTCAGGACACAAGCCCTCAGTCTCCACTGCAGTCTAAAAAAATCATCCTTGCCGTGCACCCAGATCTGTAATTAGGAACATAAACGACGTGGTACAGGCCTCACACAAATGAACAGTTGTGGAGCATTATGGGCCCCTGTGGGTTATTTGACTTGAAGAAAAGGACAGGGCTGGGGGGTGGGGGGAAGCTGGTTGCTGTTGGACAAATTGCTACCAGATGTAGATTTCAATAAACACCACACTGCTGTCCCCTCTTGCCCGAAGGTGCTGTGAATTTCTCGAGGCAAAAGAGCAACCAGTAAACTGGCGACTGTCCCACTGTGAGGAGTCTCCTGGTGTCGCTGGCCCCGGCCGCTCGTCCAGGGTACAAGAGTACAAGACAGACCCCCGGGGCCTCTCTCCCTTACCTGACATGTTAGAGGAGAGTAATACACTTAAAATGCAGCAGCCAGCTCCCATGGGACCTAAAGGAAGTCTGGAACTGTGGTTCGAATGTCACAAAAAGAAAGTGTCACTAGAGAGTGGAGATGGTGCTTTACGAGATGACAGGGGGTTTTCTTACGTATGCTGATTGTAATAGCCTTGCGTGAACCTACAGTGAATATTAATATTCAGTACAGTCAGTGAATATTAATATTATTAACCTCCTGGGGTCACATGAAGAAAGCCCGCTTTCCTTCTCCCCCATTGAGTCTACAGATGAGAGGAAGGGGGCATCAGAGCAGTCTTTATGGTGGCCCAGATGGTAAAGAATGTGCCTGCAATGTGGGAGACCCGGGTTCGATCCCCGGGTTGGGAAGATCCCCCAGAGGAGGGAATGGCAGCCCACTCCAGTATTCTTGTCTGGCGAATTCCATGGACAGAGGAGCCTGGTGGGCTACAGTCCATGGCGTCGCAGAGAGTAAGACACAACTGAGCGACTAACACTTTAACTTTACAAGTAAAAAGAGGGCAGCCTTTGCTGTCCCGGGAAGTCGAAGCGCAGACGCTGCGTGTCTGCCTTCACCGGTGCTGCCACGGTCCAGCCAGCACTGCCTGGGAGTCTGAGACTGAAAGGTCGCAGAGCCATCACACTGCTTTGCTGCACCTTAAAGGGAGTGGAAAGAGGCTGAGATTGAGAGGGAGGGAGAGGCAATGTGACTGGTCTCAGCTTCGTTTACTAACACACTCCTCATGCTCCTTAGAGCGATTCTAGACACAGAGACTCCCCTGACCCTCCGATAAAAGGGCCAGCACCAAACGGACAGTCGGCCTGAATCCAGCACGCACGTCTGCATCACTGTCTGCTTCTCTCATCTGCTCTTCTCAGTTAGATGTCCAGCTTCTTGAAGGAAAGGACCACCTTTCCCATTCTCATCGGCTAACAGGTGCTGTGCACATGAGTACTCAGGAAAGTATACATGTATTGGATGGCAAGAAAAGGTTTTATGTAAAAAACGCATCAACTACTGAGACCACATTCCTGTTTTGAATTGTATGTAAGAGCTTTAGGGGCTTAGAGCTCATTGGAAATCCTGGAGTTGAAGTAAGTTCAACGACGTCAAGTTTTTATTTGGCCCTCAGTTGACAGATCTCTGCCAGTTGAACTCTGGGGGGCTCCCCGTCTCAAAGGGTGGTCTGATTGTCCTTCAGATGATGGTGATGTGATGGGTAACTTCTGAGAGCTTGCTGTGTTTCAGATGTCTCAGTGAGCATTTGTTTGGGTTATCTCATTTAGTCTTTACAAGCATTTTATTTCACAGATGAGGAAATCAAGGTGCCTAGAGGCTAAGTAAGTTGCCCAAGTTGACGTAGCTAGTATGTGTTGGAGCCAAGTCATTTGGCTCTAAAACCTGTGTTTTTAACTATTACCTTACAATATCTCTATTTGTTGGACTTGCCTTAGAGTTAGTTAAATTCCTGTTCTAAATGGCAGACCTTGTATGTTGGCCCATGGTTTTCACCTTTCCTAAACCTGTCTTCTCCAGATAGGTGCTTTGGTGGATCATCACGGTGCATGAGTCCTACCCCTTTGGGTCAGAAACTCAGTTTTGCCAGAGCTTGAAGACTAACTCCCAATAGCCAAGCTCCTAAGAAACTGATATATAAAACACATTGTTACAGTCTGTCTGCCACTTCCCATCCATACATGGGGAGGCAGTTGGGAGTTGGGAGGTTTCATGATAACCTCATGGACCTGTGATCCCCCAGGAACTGAAGGGTCTTGCTTTCCGGTGAGATCATCTTGCTAATCTCTGGACAAAGGCAGACACATGAACAGATGGTTGCAGAAACTCTGGGCTCCCTTTCTCAGACTCCATGTGGACCCTGATGCCACCTGTAAACAGTCTTCTAGAGTTATGTCGATCGCTTTCTTAGTTACAACGCGTCTCCTGACGTGGCTCCTGTGTCACTTTGATTGACATGGGAAGCCCCCCGTATCCTCAACTGCTTTTCTATAACCTCTTCAGTAGACTAACTTCCACACATGGCCAGGGTCCTCCGGCATGTGTCAGTTCTACTAATTCCATTCTCCGAGGCTCACCTTGTTTTCAGGATCTGCAGGGAGACCTCTGTGTACCCACTCTGATATGTGCTAAGGACAGTCATTATCGCAGGGGAACATCTCAAGCACCTTACTAGAAACCTGGGAGAGACATTCCTTTGATCTTAATGGCAGGAAGATGACAAACTGGGTGTATTTGAAAACAGACTAAAACTTCTGAGTCATTACCAAGGAGGGTGTCTTTTGAAAAGGATAGGTCAAGTCTATCTGCTTGATCAGTAGCGATAAAGGGGAATGTTTGTAGGCCTGATCAGCACCCAGTGAGATGGATCCCTGGGTAGCATCTACCCAGCAGTGCTGAACCCAAAGGGAAATGATGGGCCTTCTGGCCCGAGCATCCAACTGGTACACGGGCCTCAGCCAGCTAACACGAGTATGGCTGTCGTGGCCGAGAGAGAACCCTGGGAGGTCTGCAAATGTTTATTCTTGGACTGTGAGCAGCTAGAAGGCAGACACTAGGTTTTACTCCAGTCTGTGATTCCAGCATCTGGCATGGAAGCTAGCATGCCCCAGAAAATAACAAGACTTTTTTTGTTGTTTTTTTTTAATGAATGAGATTCCATGTATATGAAATATCCAGCATAAGCAAATCTATAGAGACATAGAATAGATGAGTGGTTGTTAGGAGATGGTGGGGGTGAAGGGAGTGTTTGGGGAAATCATGATGGGTCCTGGGTTTTAGGGGGATGATGCAAATGTCCTGGAATTAAACAGTGGTGATGGTTTCTCAATTCCATGAAGACATGTAAACCACAGAATTTTACAGTTTAAATTGGTGAATCGTATGGTCTGTGAATTATGTGGCATGTGAGTTGTATCTCAACAAATTTAATTTTAAAATGAATGAGAATTTGTTGCTGGTGGGGATGTAAAATAGCACAGGTCTTTTTGAAGACAGTTGGGTAGCTTCTTACAAAACAAGTCGTCTGTTCTTAGTTTATGATTCAGGATTGTGCTCCTAGGTATTTATTCAAAGGAGTTGGGAACTTATGTCCCCACAAAAACCTGCACATAACTATTTAGGGGAGCTGTATAATATAGCCACCCAAGCTGAAAGCAACCAAGGTGTCCTTCAATAGGTGAATGGATTTAAAAAAAAAAAAAAAAACAGGGATACATTCATACAGTGGAATATTATTCAGCAGTAAAAAGAGATGAACCATGAAATGACAAAAAGACATGGAGGAGCTTTAAATGCATGTTGCTGAGTGAAAGGCCTCAGTCTGAAAAGGCTGCTTACTGTGTAATTACTTGGTGATCTGACTTTCTGGAAAAGGTGAAACTATAGAAATAGTTTAAAGATCAGTGGTTGCTGGAGGCTCAGGAGGAGGAAGGAAGTTAAGTAGGTGCGCAAAGGAGGTTTTCATGACGTATTCTGTATAACACTGTAGCAATGGGCACTTGTCTAAACCCACAGAACTATAAAACCAGAGTGAGCCCCAGCGTGAAATACGGGCTGGAGTTAATAATAACGTGTCACGAGTGTTCCCATCCGTTGTAACAAGTGTGCCGCCCTAATGCCAGAGGTTAATAATAAGGAAACTGTGAGGCTTGAGGAGAGAACACATGGAACTCGACTCAATTTTCTGTAAATCTAAAACTTCCCTTAAAGTCTGTTAACTTGAAAAGTAGCAACAAAAATTAATACGGCAGACACTTAGTTCATGCCATGCATTACTGCCATTGGTATTATTTGCTTCAAGTTTTTCTTTCTTTAAGGTAAAAGAAATGTTACAGATGAGCCCCGCCCCCCACTTACTTCCCTCACCATTCTGAAGGGAAACCACTACTACTAGTGCCTGCCCTCACTTTGTTGTTTTTTTTTTTTGCCCTCACTTTTATATTTTTATATTGAATGAATTGTATTTTCCAGGTGTTTACAAACAATACACTAAGTTGCATAAGCTGTGTTTTGCAACTTGCATTTTTCATGCAACCTGATGCTTTAAAGACCTGTCCATGTTGCTAAATACAGGTCTAATGCTTTTATCTTTAAAAAAAAAATTTTTTTAAATCCTAGTGTCATATTCTCTTGTAGGTATGTTACTTCGTGTTATTTTTCCATTTCTCTGTTGATGGATGTTTAGATTATTTCTGATTTTGTTATTACCACCAGTGCTGCAATAAAATAGTTTTTGACATAAAAAAATAAAATGAATGAGAAGGCAAAGCCCATAAGAAAGCCCACTAGACATTACACAAATGAAAGGGGTAAGACCAGGGCATTCTAAAAAGCAAACTCATTCATGCCGATCTGATCTGTTAGAGTCCCAACGAGTTAACCCTTGAGGAATAGAGAACCACTTACCAAGCTTGTGTTTACATAATCAGCTAACTAGTTATTACATAGACTTGAGATCCATAATAAGGACCATTTTAAAAGCCGAGTCACCTTAGGGTTGAAAAGTTGTTAGGGACTGAGGTTTATACAGTAAAGCAGAAGAGATGAACACTTTTCCGAAACACAAATATTGTGGATACTAGTGTCCAGACCCATTCTCTTCAGTATTTTTTATGCACCGTAAGATCTCCAAGTTGCCAACAGTACTCCACAACTCACCAGCATTCACTGAGCACCTACTGTGTGTCCACTGCCAGCCCAAGGGAGGACCAGTTCTTGTCTGCTGAAAGTGTCAGGCCTCCTGGGCTCTAGGAAGCACAGTGACATTCCAGCGGGGGACAGGCCCACTTACCGCTGAACTGAGCAGTCTGTTAAAACCCAGAAAGGATATTGAAGGCAAACAGCTCTTCCTTGCTTACCAAGCATGGAGTATCTACAGCCCATGCCTGAAGAGTTGTTTAGTAGCTCAGTCGTGTCCGACTGCTTTGCGACTCCATGGACTATAGTCCATCAGGCTCCTCTGTCCCTGGGATTTCCCAGGCACTGATACTGGAGTGGGTTGCCATTTCCTTCTCCAGGGGATCTGCCTGATCCAGGGATCAAGCCTACATTTCCTGCGTCTCCTGCATTGCAGTCAGGTTCTTTATCACTGAGCCACCAGGTAAGCCCTGCCTAAAGAGAGCCACGCTCAAACTGGAAGATTCGTACAGCTAGAGGAAGGGTGGTCAGTTTGACATTGAGTGGGGGCTGCAAGTTTTCTGGATTCCAGGAGAAGAGAACAGATTGAGTCATGGACCTTCTTGCCATGTGGCCTGAGCCCTGACAGTCCTTGAAGCTTGAAAAGTCTGGTCCACAACCTTTATTGACTTTTTTTTTCCCACCTAGAAGAAAGCCAAGAAATTTCAGAGTAGTTCTCAGAGTAATCCAGAATCATCTTCGCAAAAAAAAAAAGGATAATCCCAGAGAGCTCAGAGGGATAAAAAGATGCGCTTGCTGAAAAGAATATTTCCCAACCTCTGCTAGCCTTCGGAGCCAACAAAAGGAAAACCTCGGCCTGTGTTTAATGAGTGAGAGAGCACAGCTCAAAATGGGTGGAGAAGGAGGCTATTTAAAAGACCCTAAAGTGCTGCAGCTGTTCTGGCTAATTTCTCTCATCTCAGCGATGTTCCAAGCCCTTTGTCTTCTCTGTGGGGCGAATTCATCTGGCTCTCCCATGAGTCATCCTGCCCACAAATAATCTTTCTCGGAGTAGCCCTTATGAAAATAGACAATTCACATTGCGTTGTGTGAATTGGCAATGTGTGTCCCTTCCCTGGGTGGGCCGCGCTGCGTCTGCTCCGCCTGCATCCACACACACGGCAGGGCTTTCTGAGGCCCGAGTGCGCCCTGAGCCGGGAGACCGGGGAGCACAGAGGGAGACTTCGGAACCTCGAATCTGAGGCAGGCAAAGAAGGCTGCAGACAGCAGGCCCCCATCCCTCCTCCAGGCATCTAGAGCCGGGGAGCACAGAGGGAGACTTCGGAACCTCGAATCTGAGGCAGGCAAAGAAGGCTGCAGACAGCAGGCCCCCATCCCTCCTCCAGGCATCTAGAGCTCATAGGTGGCACCTTGGCCTCACGGGTTTCATGAGAATTATCTATGGAAAAGTAGACAGCATCAGAGGAAATTCTGTGTCATTAAACGTTACTAGCATTTCAACCTGGACCTTGCTAAACTTTTCCTCTTTAGTATTTTCTTCTCTATCTGGCCAGCAGATCTGACCAACCAGCATTCTTACTTAAAATCTCCATAGAGAGACACTGAGCCCTTTGAGGTAGACTAGAATGGATCTAATGTTGTTTTTGCTCCTTAGCAGAATTCCCTCTTTCCCTATTGATTTTAGTCTAAGAACCCATCCTGGACCCCTGCTCTCATCCCGTGTGCTTTTTCTGGTGGAGTGGACTCCCCCTTTGGCTCAGGGCTGGAGTCTGTATTTGAGGCCCCGAATAGTCACGCCCTCGTATTCCTCCGGTCATGATGATTGGTGCAGAAATGGGTGTATGACCCAGTGACAGCCATGGGATCCAATGAGACTTGGGCTGGGAGGCGGGGCTAGGACTGGGGGGCGTTGCCAGCATGAGCTCTGGGCGGGGAGCAGCCTTCTAGTGCTCCTGAGTGGAGAGCCAGTTTGCACGTGGAAACCACACATGGAAGAGAGTTGAGTCTCTCTGAGCTAAGAGAATGAGAGGGTGAGGACAGTCACAGCCTTATCCTCCGAGGCCCAAATTGAGCTGCCCTGGGGGTGCCGTTATCTTGGTCTGTCAGCCTGTGAGCCAGATCTCCTGTTGCCTTGAGTAAAGCAAGGTCGGGGGGCCACGTAGGATGAGATGGTTGGATGGCATCATCTCCATGGACATGAGTTTGAGCAAGCTCTGGGAGATGGTAAAGGACAGGGAAGCCTGGCGTGTTGCATGTAGTCCCTGGGGTCGCAGAGAGTCAGACACGATTTAGTGACTGGACAACAGAAGCAAGGTTGAGTTCCCTGTCGCTCACAACCAAGAGTTCCAACGCATTCAGGGGCAGCGTCTCAGTCAGCCCAGCACCTGGTAGAGTGCCTGGCATGCAGAGGAAGCTCAGTATGTGTTTCCTGCACAAAGTCTCATTCAGTCGAACAGATGTTTATTGAACACTCATAAGGAACCTAGCCTGGTTCTGGATCTTACAGGACCGCGCTGTCCAATACCGCAGCCTCTGGCCACATGTGGCTCTTTAACTGCACATTTAAATTGGTGAAAATTCAGTTTAAAAAAGCTTCAGATCCCAAGTCATACCCTCCACATCTCAAGTGCTCAGTAGCCACAGGAGGCTGGTGACCACCATACTGGACAATACAGATAGAGAACATTCTCATCGTTGCAGAAAGCTCTTGAGAACGGTGCTACTGCAGAGATACAGACATGCACAAGACTCAGAACATGCCTCCAAGAAGCTATATCTTGCCTTCCTTAGGGGATCTAAACCCTTGGGGGCAGAGGGGAAAAATAAGCCCATTTTTCTGGATACTCCACCCAGTCCCCAACCACCATGTCTGCCCAACCAGAAACACAACACTACTTGGACGTGAAAATGTAATACAAAGAGGCAGAGACTTGCGAAGTTCCCTTCCTTCTTTAACCCTGATTTTTGTCACCTCTTCCTGTTTATGCTGCTCTGCTCTCTCTTCTGACAGTGTCCGGCCTCTCCAGGCCCCAGTGGTAGAGGGGGGGACCCATCTGCAAATGCAGGTCTTTAGTCTACAGCCGCCCCAGGTGTGAGCGGCCCAAGGGGGTGTATCTCGGGGCCCTCAGCAGGCTCAGCTTCCACTGCGTCTCCTTCCAGAGGACACTGTGCAGGCGCCGTGTGCTGTGGAGACAGGTCAGCTCTGGGGCATGACCGTACCTCCCCGCGTGGGACTTCCCAGGGCCCTTGCTCACTCATCACCAACAATTACAATGTTTACAGACACAGTAAAAGCCATTAAGAGGAAAAGCCGCCTTCCTGCTCTTCCTCCGCTTCCACAAAGGGGAGGACCGATGCCAGGTTTATAAAACGGAGGCACTGCAGCTGCCTTTGGGTCCACCTTAAGGCGAGATCAAAAGTTTGTTGTTGGTTTTTTCTTCCCCCAACTCTTCCTCTAGGAAGAACTGTACTGGGGCAGCGGCGTTGTCAGTAACCGGTCCCTCTCTCAGTTGGTAAATCACTGGGCATGATAAACAGCGGCTTTGAAGTGAGTGGCGCGGCACCTCTGTTGATTCTGCCACAGCAGATGGCGGCCGTGGGTGATGATGGGCAGGAGGCAGAGGGCTGAGCTTCCCGGGATGAAAGGGACATTTCACGTGGGGGACAACCGGGGTCTCTCCTTGGGGGTATAATTGGTCCTTCATGCATTGTTATCAAGGGTTCTCCCAGCACCTAGAAGAATTATTCTTCCCAGTTTAATCAGTGCTAAATATGTGAAACAGTTTACATTCTAATGGAGGGAAATCAGGGTTCCAGCAAATATGATAACCTCACGTTGTGTGGGATTTAATAGACATGTCATGACTTTACTAGTTCAGGGGTGACGGGTAGATTTCAGCTCATTCCCCTCTTACCACTTGTTCTTGGCCACTTGGAGGGTTGGGTCAGGAAGGATTTTTTGAGGCCTGTTTTAGGGTCAGCAAGGAACATGGTCACAGAAGCAGGAAAGACAGTCATCTGTCATGAGTACCTAAGATACTAAGGATGGCATATGTGTTGAATATTTGTTCTAGGTCTTGAGCTCTATAACCTCAGGGACATTTCTTTTTTTAATTTAAAAAAATAAATATATTTTTAAAATCTTTTGGCCACACTGCACATCATGTGCGATCTTAAGTCCCCAACCAGGGATCGAACCCACACCCCCTGTATTGGTAGCACGGAGTCTTAGTCATGGACCACCAGGGAAGTCCCCAGGGACATTTCTTAGTAGTATAGTCTCAGGATCCAGCACATTGCCTCATGTAGTAATTAACCATTAAGTATACACTGGATAAATGAGCGATTCAATTTCCTAGTTTTAGAATGGCCCCATGATTCTAAGTGAATGACGCACATTAAAGGCCTTAACAGTAAAGCCTTTTTGCAACAGAAGTGTTTCCCAGAGAACTTTGATTTTTTTTTTTATGGATCTAGTACCTTGATTTTTTTTTATAAAGCCCTCTATTTTGCTATAATAAAACAATAAATTTCAAGAATTTCAAAATTAAAAACTAAGTAAACGTCCTCATTTTCTATTTAAGTTGTGTAGAGAGGAATCTTGGCATCTTAGAACAGAAGCCTGACAGATTTAGGTTTTACTTACAGCTCAACCGTTAACCCACTATGTGACCTTAAGCTAGTCACTTCTCTCTGGGTCTCAGTGTCCTCTATAAAATGAGAGAATTGCAGTCAGTGAGCTCTTTGATTCTGCGAATCAGGATAGAGGATGAGAAAGAGAACTGGTTTCAGCAACATAATCTGTCTTTGGCATAGCTGATAGCTTCTCTGATTCCAGCTTCACTTTCTGTCAAAGAAGCAGTGATCCTGGGGAAATGTAGGGTAGGAGTATGTGTGTGACATTTTTAATGATGAACCACGACAGTAAAATGAGTCTTTTTTTGGTGTCTCTGCAGAATGTTACACAAGATTTGCCCCGTTTTCCAAGAGGACTGTGGTACATGTAATATATAAAAATGTAATATATCACCTCAAACTCATGTCTTGGCTGGCATTCAGCATGAAGACTCTGACAGTTATGTTTTTTTCTTATATTTGTGCACATTCTACCTGATGCTAAAAAGAATATTTAAGATAGTTATAGTCGAAACCATAGACATAACTAAATCTGTAAGCCTTTAGGATGAGATTAAAAGGGCAAGAGCCAAGTTTTGTGTTTTTAGAGTCATTATGTTAGGAAACATAAACTAAGGGAAACTTCCAAAGTTGAACATGGAGTTTAACTCCGTGGTTCCTGGCAGCCAGAGCGAATAGGGAGGTAACGGGCTGCCTCATCTTCCTTGTCTGATAACAGCCAGGGTGATTGGCTGTGGACGGAAACAATGGAGAATGCAGGCACAGTCTGTCAGCCTGCCAGGCCTGTTCGAAGAGCCTCGTATATTACCAAGGCAATAGCCATCACTTAATGATCGATAATGGCTGTTTTACTCACTGTTTGGGGGGACTTTCACCAGACCACCACACAAAATAATAGGAGCTGATGCTTGCTTTTTTCATACGTATGTGCCAAACACGGTTCTGAGCACCTTATCTAACAGCACCACACCGGTCCTTGAAGCAGCTCTGTGAGGTAGGAGCAGCGCTGAGGCCTGTGGTCTCACCCGCTGCACCGGCCGCCGCTCTCACCTCTGAGGTCATGCAGAGGTTTCACTTGAGGCACACAGCTCAACTCCCAGCATCCGAGCCATCTCAGGACAGAGCATCTCATTTAAAGGAACCAGGTAGACCGTAGGCAGCTGCCGTGGCCAGAGCTGCCTAATTGGGCGGGTCCTTTGTTTGCTCACTGAGGTAAAGCGGTTCTTCCTGCGTGTGTGCACTCTGTCTAAGCATCCTTTCCCTCATCTCAGTGTTTGTGAGGCCACATCATACATCTGCCGCCTGCCACCTTGTCCTCGAGCGTCTTTCATCTACATCAGGGTGCCAGCTGACTCATTCAAGAGGGTGGCTGCCTGGGAAGCTGTGTTGAGAAAAGGTCTCAGGCCTGGTTCAGATGGGATGAGAGAGGTTCATGGCTGAGGCGTCACATCTGCCATGGGCAAGCACGAGTGCTTGTCTTTGCCAGCCATGGTCTAGTTCAAGGTCAGGGCTTCCCTCTGCACCCTGTGGCTTCTGAGATGGTTTTCCCTTCAAGAGAAGAAGAGAATGGAGTGGTTCACATAATTGACACAGTTCCTTAATTCATTGCACAACAATATATTGAATTCTCTCTTTGTACAAGACACATAATAAAAAGATGAATAAGTCTTAAGTCTCTTTCTCCAGAAATTTTTTTTTGTAGCCACAGACATATAAATTTAGCAAATCATTTCCATACAGTGACGTAATGCTTATGAAGTGCTGTGGTAAGGGCAGACAGGCATCACAGAGATGGTGCTGTGAGCCCAAACCCAGTTCAGTCCTGTCTGTGGGCCCTCTGAGGGAGTATGTTTTGGCAGCCTTTGGGCTTCCCTGATGGCTCGGACGGTGAAGAATCCGCCTGCAATGCAAGAGACCCGGGTTCCATCCCTGGGTCGGGAAGATCCCCTGGAGGAGGTCTTGGCAACCCAAGCCAGTATTCTTGCCTGGAGAATCCCATGGACAGAGGAGCCTGGCGGGCTACAGTCCATAGGATCACAAAGAGTAGGACATGACTGAGTGACTTTCACTTTTGGCAGGGCCAGCGGTCCCCAAGATTTTTGGGCAGCTGTCGTCGTCACTGAGCATACAGCACCATCATGAGCAGGCTGTCTCTTTGGGTCTTGATGCAGTTACTCACCCAGGAACAGAGGATAAAGTGGACTCTGTTGTGATTGGTCAGCGTTTCTCAAGGTTGGCTCTGAGTAAGAACTTCGAGAAGGATGAAGCCAGGGATCTGGGGAGTCAGTCCCGGGGAGGGGGAGTCCAATGCTAAAAGGGAAAGGCCGAAAGGCCAGAGATGAGCCAGCATCTCTGTATGAATTAGGAAATATGTTCTCTCCGGACGTGTGACAACCGTAGGAGACAGTGATGGGGTCAGAAATGGCACCACTGGGGCTGAAGAACCCCAAACAAAGTCATTTTGAAGCTGACCTTTGATTTCAGAGAGAGCTTTGCCCTAATCGTGTCTGGGATTTCCACCGAGTATTTTCCCTTCTCACTGCCTTGTGAAGACAGGCGTCCCAGATCCGTTCTGAGGCAGGTGAGGAGACCCAGCCTGCGGTCTGAGATTGCACAGTGAATAATCAAACAAAGACTCACGGGACAGCACTTCATCTCTCTCACTGCACACTTGCTCTTCAGTTTAACGCTGAGCCTGAGGAGAATTCTTCTCAGTGGTTTTAAGAAAATAACAAAGTTTTATACTGTGTTTAATCACCAAGAAACAAAACATTACAACCGAGAGGACACTTTGGAAATCACCTCATCCGCTGCTCTTGTTCTGAGATATGGACTCTGAATCCAGGAGTCAGCTCCAAATACCACGGGGGGTTCAGGTGTTAAACCTCCTCAGCCCTCCCTGTCCTTTTTCTAAGTGGAAGTACCTGCAGGAGCAGTTTAAGAGTCTCTGCTCCTCCTCCCAGGACTCAATGTAAGACATCTTCGCCAACGGTGCACTGTTAAAGAATCTGCCTGCAATGCAGGAGATGCATGTTCAGTCCTTGGGTCAGGAAGATCCCCTGGAGGAGGGAATGGCAACCCACTCCAGTGTTCTTGCCTGGAGAATCCCGTGGACAGAGGAGCCTGGCGGGCTACAGTCCCCGGAGTCACAAAAAGTGAGACATGACTGAGCAACTAAGTGGACACAAAGAACTTTGTAAACCTCTTTCATTCATTCGTTCAGCAAACATTATTGCACAGTTGCAAAGTACCAGGCATGGACATAGCCTCTGGGAACACAGCAGTGAAGAAAGAGAAGGCTCTGTTGGTGTGGAAGTTAACATTCTAGAGATATTTAGCTTCACTGACACTCATCTAGATGATATATTAATCAGTTCAGTTCAGTCGCTCAGTCGTGTCCGACTCTTTGCGACCCCATGAACCGCAGCATGCCAGGCCTCCCTGTCCATCACCAACTCCCAGAGTCCACCCAAACCCATGTCCATCAAGTCGGTGATGCCATCCAGCCATCTCATCCTCTGTCGTCCCCTTTTCCTCCTGCCCTCAATCTTTGCCAGCATCAGGGTCTTTTCCAGTGAGTCAGCTCTTTGCAGCAGGTGGCCAAAGTATTGGAGTTTCAGTTTCAGCATCAGTCCTTCCAATGAATAATCAGGACTGATCTCCTTTAGGATGGACTGGTTGGATCTCCTTGCAGTCCAAGGGACTCTCAAGAGTCTTCTCCAACACCACAGTTCAAAAGCATCAATTCTTTGGCGCTCAGCTTTCTTTATAGTCCAACTCTCACATCCATATATGACCACTGGAAAAACCATAGCCTTGACTAAACAGACTTTTGTTGGCAAAGTAATGTCTCTGCTTTTTAATATGCTGTCTAGGTTGGTCATAACTTTCCTTCCAAGGAGTAAGCGTCTTTTAATTTCGTGGCTACAATCACCATCTGCAGAGATTTTGGAGCCCAGAAAAATAAAGTCAGCCACTGTTTCCCCATCTATTTGCCATGAAGTGATGGGACCAGATGCCATGATCTTAGTTTTCTGAATGTTAAGCTTTAAGCCAACTTTTTCACTCTCCTCTTTCACTTTCATCAAGAGGCTCTTTAGTTCTTCTTCACTTTCTGCCATAAGGGTGGTGTCATCTGCATAGCTGAGGTTATTGATATTTCTCCCGGCAATCTTGATTCCAGCTTGTGCTTCCTACAGCCCAGCATTTCTCATGATGTATTCTGCATATAACTTAAATAAGCAGGGTGACAGTATACAGCCTTAATGTACTCCTTTTCCTATTCGGAACCAGTCTGTTGTTCCATGTCCAGTTCTAACTGTTGCTTCCTGACCTGCATACAGGTTTCTCAAGAGGCAGGTCAGGTGGTCTGGTATTCCCATCTCTTTCAGAATTTTCCACAGTTTATTGTGATCCACACAGTCAAAGACTTTGGCATAGTCAATAAAGCAGAAATAGATGTTTTTCTGGAACTCTCCTGCTTTTTCCGTGATCCAGCAGATGTTGGCAATTTGATCTCTGGTTCCTCTGCCTTTTCCAAAACCAGCTTGAACATCTGGAAGTTCACGGTTCACGTATTGCTGAAGCCTGCTTGGAGAATTTTGAGCGTTACTTTACCAGCATGCGAGATGAGTGCAGTTGTGCGGTAGTTGGAGCATTCTTTGGCACGGCCTTTCTTTGGGATGGGGATGAAAACGGACCTTTCCTTTTTTTGGCTCACTCTAAACTTGCACCTTGTGCTCAGCTGCCCACCACATAAGCAATCTGCTGGGGCCCTGGGCAGTCCCCCACCCTCAGCCTGCACCTGAGTTCCAGGCCTTTATGAGGGGCCCTGGCTCCCCATCCTCCACCCCATTTGTAGATTTCTACCCATTTATCCGACTCTTCCATCTCCTGACAGCCACTGACTTGAGTCTGCAGCAGAAAATTCAGCATCCTCCGTCCTGAAGGACTCAGACGGCTGACCAGAAACAGAAGTGGCCTCCCTTTAGGGTGTTATATGGCAGCTCTGCTGTCCTTGTGTGCTTCTGGGTGAACCGACTGGCACAGAAGCATCTCTTCACTGCCCCTTAGTAATGCTGCAAGAAATGGTGTCTGCCATAATCCATGCCTCCCGAAAGCCCCTAAACCCTCAGCTTTGTTAAACCAGTCATTTTACCACCTTGTAATAGCAATTGTGAGTGAACTTTTTTTCCCCCCACCCCGGAAGGGGTATTTCTCATCCTTATCTGCATCTAGACTTGGTAGATGTAGGTAGGGTCTACATCTAGACTCTCCATGGCTGGTACCCTTTCTAAATTATCCAGAATGCTGTTGACTTCAAGTGACACACACCCAACTTGAATCATCAGAGGCGAAGGGAAGTCATGGGGCACTGAACACAATGAAAGGAAAGGTGGGTCAAGCAAACCTCGGGCGAAGCTGCAGTTTCAGAGCAGCACGAACAGGTGTTCTCCCTGGAGACGGGCGTTTTCCTCCAGGCAGGAAGTGTGGCCGCTGGCCGCTTCAGGCACCTGACTCGGACCAGCCCCCAACCCAGATCCAGAACTCACGGCCCAGCTTGCATCTGTTCCTTATTTGGGGTCAGCCAGATTGAGCCAGAGAGGCAGGGTCTGAAAAGGAACAGGGCTGGCATGAGGAGAGGAAGATACTGGCCATTACCGGGAGACAGGAGGTGCTGGGCAAGCAGAACTGAAAGTGTTGGTGCAAACCTGACTGCACCCAGAGAGGGATGACGAAGTGATTTAAGCGGTGAGAGGCGTGATGCGCGTTCGAAAAATAATACACATTCAGAGAGGTTTCCCTCGCCGGCTTTCCCTTCACCGACCCTCCTGATAGATGGACTCCTCACCGCCTTGGTCCAGCACGACCTGGTGCCCATGGGAGGCGGGATGCTCCCAGCCTGCAGGCTGGCTTCCAGGACACCCCACTCTTTTCTGCTTCCACCGAGTGAGGCATATGCTCTCCAGGAGTCACTCGTGTTTCTTGCCAGACCTGGAAACGCCAGATGGACTTATGGTTGTAATTATACCACTTAAGTAAATATCCCCAAAGTGAAAAAAAAAAAAGCACAAAAGAAAGTTATTTCTATGAAAATCAAGTTTAGTTGAGGAAGATTCAATGACAGTAGCTAGAAGCAACAACTCTTCTGCAGTGGGGAGAGGGTTTGACCTTTTATTCCAGAACAGGTTCTAGAGTCTAATCCCCTCTATACAAATTCTGTGTGTTCAGTCGCTCAGTCATGTCCAACTCTTTTGCGATCCCATGGACTGTAGCCCACCAGGCTCCTCTGTCCATGGGATTCTCCAGGCAAGGATACTGGAGTGGGTTGCCATTCCCTTCTCCAGGGGATCTTCCCGACCCAGGGATCGAACCCGTGTCTCTTCCATCTCCTGCATTGGCAGGTGGATTCTTGATCACTGCGCCACCTGGGAAGCCAAATTCTAGCTCACCACAAACAAACTGTGCAAACTTGGGCGAGTGGTGGGACCTTCCTGAGATGGAGACCCTGCACCGTAAAATGGAAACAGTGATAACTTTGTCAGGGGATTCCGAACACTAAGGTGATGTGCTTACAGCACTGAACACCGTCCCTGGCACATAGTAAGCTCTCAGAAATGGGACCACTGTCACAGTCGTAGTTACCACTCACAGTCTGAGGTGAGACATGTATGTTCACACTGTTCCACACCGCCCATGTCAAGTGGTCTAATGAGAGGATGTCATTTCCATTAAAGAATTTAATAAATGTCTTTCTGGTAGTAACAGAAGTAAATGTTTGACCATAGAGATAAATTAACCATTACTTATCAAATCAGCTTGTGAAAGTTTAAATAATATCATTAATGTAAAAGCTACCTCTGATTCCCTTTGCTATACAGCAGAAACTAACACAACATTGTAAATCAACTATACACCAATAAAAACATTTTTTTTAATAGCAAAGTAAATTAAAAAAAGAAAAGGCTGCCTCCATGAAAATGTGGTTTACTATAAGGATGAATCTGTAATATATCCTTCTTCTCTAATGTGTGTCCCGTGTGTGCTTAGTCGCTCAGTCGTGTCTGATTCTGCGACCCCATGGACTGTAGCCCACCAGGCTCCTCTGTCCATGGGATTCTCCAGGCACGAATACTGGAGAGGGTTGCCATGACCTCCTCCAGGGGGTCTTCCCGACCCAGGGATTGAACCCTCATCTCCTGCATTGCAGGCATATTCTTTACCCTCTGAGCCATCTGGGAAACCCCCTTCCCTAATATGAGGCTTTTGTAAAAGTTACAAAGCCAAGGATGTGAAGCAGGGGAGATTTGGAAAATAGTGCATAAGAACCCTGTTGTCGGCCCTACTGCATGGCTTTGCTTTCTGGATCCATATTCTAGAAGCTGCAACATTCTTTTCATTTGTGCCTTTCACAGAGGGCAGTAAAATTTAGTTCTAATTATATTTAGGGCATCTGGATCCTAGTCAGCGTTTCTGGCTCCGTTTTAGAACCTAAAGTCTGCGGCTTATTCCTAATGTGGAAAATGGAATAATCCCCCAGGCCTGAGAAGAAGAGCTCCAGCATCCAAGCTGCCGTTACTATAGCAAGACGCTGCCTCAGACATCACAAGACTTGTTAAACAAGGAAACATGATTACAGTGGATTAGAGAAACTTGCCAGGGCCTTGAAGGATTTATTACTTTTTGAATTCTGAATGAGACATAAATGTGCTTTTCCCCTTTTAATTTTGGACCCCATACGGAGAAGGTAGAAAAAAAAAAATCCTTAAGCGAATTCTAGAATGCTTAGCTGCTCGCGCTGGGTTGGATGTCATATCCTAGTCATATTGCAGCGGGCACGCATACTTGGCAGAGACGCAAAGCAGTCTCTCCTTTCTCTCTGCACTGCCAAGATCGTTACTGCCCTGTCTCCCAGTGGGAGAAAAACGCGGCTCTTGGGGAGTCTTCTGGAAGGCAACGTGGTGTAATGGAAAAAGCAATGCACTCGGAGGCATGAGGCCTGGACTGCGGCTTCCGCACTTATAAGCTCTGATTTTTCAACAGGTTACACTCGCTGAGCTTCAGTGTCCTTTTATGAAACATAAGAACAGTAATTCCCATCTCTGGCTTCCCAGGTGGCTCAGTGGTAACGAATCCACCTGTCAGTGCAGGAGACGCAGATTGATCCCTGGGGGCAAGATCCCCTGGAAGAGGAAATGGCAACCCACTCCAGTATTCTTGCTTGGGGAATCCCATGGACAGAGGGGCCTGGCAGGCTGTAGTCCATGGGATCGCAAGAGAGTTGGACACGACTGAGCAACTAAACACACACACACAATTCCCATCCCAGAGGGTGGCTTTAAGGTTTAAAGTGTGTTAAATATCACATGAAAGTGAAAGTGAAGTCGCTCAGTCGTGTCCGACTCTTTGCGACCCCATGGACAGTAGCCTGCCCCAGGCTCCTCCATCCATGGGATTTTCTAGGCAAGAGTACTGGAGTCGGTTGCCATTTCCTTCTCCAGGAAATCTTCCCGACCCAGGGATCGAACCCAGGTCTCCTGCACTGTAGACAGACGCTTTACCGTCTGAGCCACCAGGGAAATCAAAATATCGCATGTAGAATCTCAGATATTTTTTAGCACTGCTCTCAAAATGGTGCCAGTAGCCTACTCAGATGACTTCATAGATCTTAGAATTTTGCTGATGTCCCCAAGGGAGACACTTATTTAAAAAAATAAAGGTGGTCTCTCACCTCATCTATTCTCCAAACTCTTTGATTTCTCTGGATATTAACGAGATGGCATGGTGTAGCAGTTAGGAACAGCTGAGGAATCAGACAGACCTGAGTTTACGTTCACTCCTTACTAGCTGTGAAACCTTGAACAATTTACCCAACTTCTGTTATCCTCAGTTTCCTCATCTGTATGTTTTTCTTTGGATAGGAAAATAGTACCTCAAGCATTCTCTATCCCCTTTACCCTGTTTTATTTTCTATATGGCATTTATCACCTTCTGCAGTCTGTGTTTATTTTCCATCTTCCACTCCAGCAACCCACTCTTAAGGGCAAAGACTTTATTATGTCTTGTTTACCATTTATATGTCTTGACAAGGATAGTGAGTGGTACACTACTGTTGTTTATCCTTTTGGCCTTTGACTTCTATTTTTAAAAAATTCCCCCTCCTGGTGTCATGGCTAAATTTATATACAGTAGCCGAGTTAGCAACTGGGCAGAGTTGTTTTCTGTTTGGAAATACCTGTGTGCTTACAGTCGGGCTTCTGTTTCCCGAAGCTGCTGACCCGGCCTTCCATGGCACAGTTTGACTTATGATGTCAGAAGATTGACAGGCAGGAGTCTGACTCAGGGATTCAGCAGAGAAAGAGCAGGACTTTTCAGCCCGGCTCGCCCTCTGAGGCAGGGCTGGACAGGACTCAGAAAGGTCTTGGGTTTCGATTTATCTAGGAAGGTATTTAGCAAATTATTTTTAACCATTCAGATTTGATGCAGATCACCCAAGGAGTCCCCCTGCCCAGAGCACTCTCCTTGGCTTTTATCTACTCAGCACGAAGGAAACCACTGAAGATCCCAAGGTTTCCCACGGCCCCTCAGAGTGAGGCAGTGCAGACAGGTAAATGTTCAGGCTCTGAGTGTTAGCTCTCTCCCCCCAGGAGGTGGGGTTCATGGCCACAGCCATGTGAACCCCAAGAAGAGGAGCTCTTGACTCTCTGGCCTCATTTTTTCAGGCCCTGTGAACTGGTTCTTCTAAATTCCTGTTGGACTGAGACGGACTTGGAGGGTGAGGTGGGGACTGTTCCCGAACACCCAACCAGGGGTTGCATATGGAAGGTTGCGTGTGTGTGTTTTATGGGGGAAGGATTTGTCTCACTAAATCCTGAGGTCTGAAATAGGTCTGGAACCGCGGCCCTAAGTGGACCTGAGATATTTTCACCGTGTTTGCAGACTCTGCAGCTCTGCCCCCTTGGCAGTCAGAGCTCTCTGTGGGTGGGTTGAGGATGGAAAGGCTGAAGCAGTGCACAGCTGCCCAGTGTTGTTGGACTTCTGCATCGCGGCTCGCTCATCTCTTACTGAGTTTGCTCTCTGAACGAACAATTAAGCCAGGCCCATTGGAATCCAAGTCCTGACTTGTCAGCAGAGGGCTTGGTTGAAGAAGTTCTGCAAACAAGATATGTCCACGGATTTGGCTTTAAGGATGCAGTAAAGCCGCATCACCATCAAGCCTATCTGTTCATCAAGAGTTCCTTCCTTCAGTCACAAAGCCCTCCGCAGCCATTCCCACACTCTGAGACGAGGAATCAGGATCCATTTGACCTTTTCACCCCAGAACTGCAGGGCAAGAGCTGCATTTCCACCCCCGGTAGTACCAACATCCCTCTTCTCCGCCCCTTTCTCAGCAGCCTGACCGGAGGCCTTAGGGGCCTTCAGAGGTTGTGTCCACATGCTTTAACTACCACAAAAAGTGTTTCTGCCTCGTTCTTTCAACAAAAGTCTATTGACTGTAAGCTCTGGAAATCCCTGGTGAATGAGAAGCCGCTGCTTGGCATGAGGATGTCTTTGTGTCATTGTAGCGCGTAGTGAAGTCGGCTTCGTCTTCCATAAGAGTGTAGCAGCTTCTGTGTGCTGTTTATCACATGCCAGTTCTGTGCAGAGCACTCTGTGAAACTTGCCGTATTTAATCCTTCTGTTGTTCTTATTCTTGTTCAGTCACTAAGTCGTGTCTGACTCTTTGTGACCCCAGGGACTGCAGCACACCAGGTCCCCGTCCTTCGCCATCTCCCAGAGTTTGCTCAGCTTCATGTCCATGGAGTCAGTGATGCCATCCAACCGCCTCATCCTCTGCTGCCCCTTTCCTCTCGCCATCGGTCTTTTCCAGCATCAGGCTCTTCTCCAGTGAGTAACTCTTCGCATCAGGTGGCCAGAGTATTGGAGCTTCAGCTTCAGTCCTTCCAATGAATATTTGGGACTGATTTCCTTTAGGATTGACTGGTTTGATCTCTTTGCAGCCTAAGGGACTCTCAAGAGTCTTCTCCAACACCACAGGTCAAAGGCATCATTTCTTCAGTGCTCAGTCGTCTTTATGGTCCAACTCTCACATCAGCACATGACTACTGGAAAAACCATAGCTTTCACTATGCAGACCTTTGTCGGCAAACTAATGTCTCTGCTTTTTAATACGCAGTCTAGATTGTTCATAGGTTTTCTTCCAAGGAATAAGCGTCTTAATTTCATGGCTACAGTCACCATCTTCAGTGATTTTGGAGCCCAAGAAAATAAAATCTGTCACTGCTTCCACTTATTCCCCATCTCTTTACCATGAAGTGTTGGGGCCAGATGCCATGATTTTCATTTTAATACTGAGTTTCAAACCAGCTTTTTCACTCTTCTCTTTCACCCTCATCAAGAGGCTCTTTAGTTCCTCTTCACTTTCTGCCTTTAGAGTGGTATCATTTGCATATCTGAGGTTGTTGATATTTCTCCCAGCAGTCTTGATTCCAGCTTGTGTTTCATCTAGCCTGGCATTTTGCATGATGTACTCTGCCTATAGGTTAAATAAGCAGGGAGACAATAGAACGCCTTGTTGTATTCCTTTCCCAGTTTTGAACCTGTGTGTTCCATGTCTGGTTCTAACTGTTGCTTCTTGACCTGCATACAGATTTCTCAGGAGACAGGTAAGGTGATCTGGCTTCCCCACCTCTTTAAGAATTTTCCATAGTTTGTTGTGACCCACACAGTCAGTGAAGTGTGATCAATGAAGCAGAGCTAGATATTTCCTGGAATTTCCCAGCTTTCTCCATAATCCAACAAATATTGGCCATTTGATCTCTGGTTCCTCTGCCTTTTTTAAACTGAGCCTATACATCTTGAAGTTCTCGGTTCATGTACTATTGAAGTCTAGCTTGAAGAAATTTGAGCATGACGTTGCTAGCATATGAGATGACTGCAGTTGTACGGTAGTTAGAACATTCTTTGGCATTGCCCTTCTTTGGGACTGGAATGAAAACTCAGCTTTTCCAGTCCTGTGGCCACTGCTGAGTTTTCCACATTTGCTAATATTGAGTGCAGCACTTTTAACTCCATCGTCTTTTAGGATTTTAAATAGCTCAGCTGGAATTCCATCACCTCCACTAGCTTTGTTCTTAGTAATGCTTCCTAAGGTGCACTTGACTTCACGTTCCAGGATATCTGGCTCTAGATAAGTGACCACACCACTGTGGTCATCCAGGTCACTAAGACCTTTCTTGTATAATTCTTCTGTGTTTTCTTGCCACCTCTTCTTAATCTCTTCTGCTTAATCTCTTCTTCATACCGTTCCTGTCCTTTATTGTGCCCATCCTTGCATGAAATGTTCCCTTGGTATCTCCAATGTTCTTGACGAGATCTCTAGTCTTTCCCATTCTGTTGTTTTCCTCTATTTCTTCTCATTACAAAGGGCTTCTTATTTCTCCATGCTTTTCTCTGAAACTCTGCATTCAATTGGGTATATCGTTCCCTTTCTCTCTTGCCTTTTGCTTCTCTTATTTTCTCAGCTATTTTTAAAGCCTTCTCAAACACTATGCCTTCTATCATTTCTTTTTCTTGGGGATGGTTTTGATCACTGCCTCCTGTACAGTGTTTTGAACCTCCGTCCATGGTTCTTCAGGCACTCTATCAGGTCTAATCCCTTGAATCTATTTATCACCTCCACAGTATAATTGTAAAGAATCTGATTTAGGTCATACCTGAACGTCCTAGTGATTTTCCCTACTTCCTTCAATTTAAGCCTGAATTTTGCAGTAAGAGTTTAATTGTTATGCTGAGGTAAACGGCAGTGTTTCCATTTTGAAGAGGAAGAAGTCGGGGTTCAGAGAAATGTTGTGAGTGATCAGGTCTAAAATTCAGGTGTAGGATCCTGCAGCAAGGGGGCACCCGGCGAGCTGCTAGCGGGTCTGGACCAGGGCCTTCCCTGAAGGCGGGCCCCGTGGGCAGATGGGATTTAAGGGTGGGGAGGGAACTTTGGATGGAGCTGCTGGGATCCAGAGTCTGAGGAAGCACAGGCATTTATGACCTCTCCCCAAATTCCTCTGACTCAATCTTTGTCCTCTAAGATGCAGACGATCCTGTGGAGCAGCGTTTTTCTCACGTCATCTGAGCGCCGTTGATTTTCAGTGCTGTCTGATTTAGGATTGTAGACTCTTGCCTTCTCTTCCAGCCTGGCTATTCTCCGTCAGAGTCCACACAGTCATTTCCCATTAATGACCACAGGCTTCAGTCTCTGTCCCCTCCAGTCTGCCCTCCACACCGGTCACCCCGCCTTGAGGGGCACACACTTACTCAGGGACCCCCAGAGACTCAGCTTCGGCTCCAGGATCCAGTCAGCCCCTCAGGGCAGACGAGCCCAGCTCCAGCCTGCCTCCCCAGCTCCGTGCTTCCACCCTGGACCACCTGTGCTCCCCGCCTGGCAAGCACCTACTGATCCTTTCCGGGGTCCCTTCTCACCCTCGTCATCCTGGATCGTAATTATTCATTAGCTTCCTGAGAATGAGACCCATGACTTCAGCATCTCCATGTCCTCAGTACCTCCCATAATCCCTGGCACAGACTAGAAGCGTTTTTGAAAGAACGAGTGAATTTTTGACTCTGGCGGGAGGTGAGGGTGGAGGATCAGGGACATGGTCAGCAGCAGGTCTCCCTCCGTCCACAGCGACCTCACAGTGCACGTCTCATTGATGTTCCATCTGTGTTTGGTCAAGTGCAGTTGCTGGCTCAAGAAGAGCCGGTGGTTCCGCCCAGCATCTCACGTGTGCTACTCTTTTTTTGAAGAGAACTCAGAAGAGTGCTTCGCCGGCTGCCTCTTTAGAGAAGTCCTTTAGGATCAAAGTCTACACGATTACTTCCTACATCAGTCAGGCCTCCTTGGTTGAAAGTTAGACACTTACTCAAAGAGACTTAAGCAAACGTGGGGATTTATTTGTTCAACTAACTGAAAAATTTCATGGATAGTTCTAGCCTTAGGCACTACTAGATCCAAGTTTTCAAAAAATGTCAGCCATGACCTTTCTGCCTCCTCCCTTGCCTGGCTGGTCTCTGCACCGCTTGGTTCTCAGGCAGGCTGTCTCCGCAGGAGGGCAAGTTGGCACCGGGAGCCCCAGGTGTAGCAACTTCATGGAAAGGGGGCCTTGTTCCCGGCGACGCTGGCTCCTGTCCTGCTTCGCTGGTCACTGGTGGCCCGCTCACCGCGGTGGCACAGGGGGTGGCTCTCCCTGCCCAGGTCCAGGAGGTGTTCTCATCACCGTGACCCGGGGGGTGAGTGACCCACCCAGATCACGTGAGCTGAGAGTCAGGGAGAGCTTGGTGAGAAATTAGAAACCTGGCCTGACTGTCACAGAGATGGTGATGCAGGCTGAGCCGGGGCAGGGGTCCCTGTCTGCTGTGGTTACTTTTCCTTTCTTTTCTGTCGCTGATATTGCTAATATTTCTCTTATTTCCAAGAGCTAGATGGTGTGATGGACCCCAGGCAGGTGGCTTCTCTTCTCCTTTTTTTTTGGTAAATATCCATCCCTTGGGATTAATAAGAATAGCCAGGCGACTGCTGCCTTTGACTGACCTCTCACCCTAGCCTCTGTGACGGTCCGCAGCCCCCAGGTCTGTGTCGGGGCCTTGGAGTGCCCGACGGAGAGGTGTGAATACAGCATGCTGTGTGATGACGTGGTCTCTTGGTGAGATCACGGAATACCCACGTGCCAAGTGGTTTTGAAACTGGACTCCTGCTGTGCGTTCTCTGATACTGGGTAGATTTCAAGTAAACAGTTTGGGAGTTCCCCCGAAGTCAGTGCTTAGGACTCAGCAATTTCACTGCTGTGGTCCTGGGTTCAGTCCCTGGTCAGGGAACTGAGATCGTGCAAGCTGCATGACCAAAAAAACAAAAAACAAAAAACATAAAAAGTAAATAAGTACTCTTCTCAGGAACACACTTTCTTTCTGCAGTTAGCCCGTGATTTTTCATATTCACTGATTTTCCTACTGATACTCAGCTCTGACTGCCACGTGTCACTGTGATCAGGCCGTGAAGCACGCATATTGGCAGGTCCTTCTTACGTGAGGCGTAATCACAAACCATCATGGCCCAGAGCATGGCCTTGTTCCGTGTCTCCCGTTCGCTGACTCACCTTTTCCCTGCCACTCTTCATGTGCTGGTTGCCTGGCATGCTTTCCACCCCAGGTTGCTTGTCACCTAGGAAGTGTTTTCTGAGTTCCTACCACCCACCCAGATGGAGATTTTTTTTTTTGAGTGCCTACTTTCTGTTCAGTACATCAATAGACCTCCTTTGCAAATTATCGTATTTATTTCTTATAGCAACCCTTTGAGGGATAGGTATCATTCTCATCACTTAAAAGATGTGGGATTTAAGGTAAAGAGAGGTTAAGAATTTAAGGTTATATGCCAGTTAGGTTCCTTCTATCTGAACCCAACTGGCATGTATATAATTGTTAAATCATGGCTTTGTTTCAGATGTGACCTTTGCCCCGGTTTCACGTGTGCTGATCCGCTATTTAATCTATTCTGTGCTGTAAATTGAGACATTTGTATGTCCTCACATTTCTTTTGAACCCAGAAACATTGATGAGCCCCAGATATCTTTATTCAAGTGTCCACCCTCAGGTCCACTGCCTTTTGGGTCCTATGAACTCACTGATAAGCACTGGTCCCAGTTACAAGCCCTTCATGGTATATCTGATCTGGCAAGACAGTGGCCAAGGCTCAGTTTTTATCTGTGCCCCAGTCATCTGCCCCTTGGTTGAATTCAGTGCAGGGCAGCTCAGCTGCAGCTGAGTGGCCTGTGGGTGATGCTCTGGGGGGAGACAGCGTGTTCACTCAGCGTCTGCTACATGCTGGGTTCCTTCCAAGCTCTGGGGGTGCAGTAGTAGTCCAGGCAGACATGTTTTCCCAGGGCTTGCATCTAGTTTCACAAACAAGCAAAAAAAGAAGCTTTCAGTTGGCGGTGAACACAAAGTGAGAAACAGGGTGCTGTTGAGTTAGTGAATTGGAGTGGGGAGGGGAGAGGAGGGCATAGAGTCAGGAGTTAGACCCAGCTTAGACTGGCGGACGGGAATGGTCCCCATGCTGAGGTGGCTTCTGAGCTGAGACCTGAACCCAGAGGAGGCAGCCAGACCTGGGAGCACCCGGGGGAGGAGCAGGAGGCTGAGTGATCATGGAACCCGGCAGAGACCTAGGTTGGGAACAAGCTCCTTCAGTCTGAGAAATGGGGGCTTGGGGGGCAATGTGACCAGCCTGGCAAAAGTACCGTGAGAGTGGTAGGAAGTGAGGGGGGCGCAGTGCGGGGGGCAAGTGACTTGGGCTCTCAGGGGCTGTGAGAAAGAGCCGGCATCAATCAAGAGGTGACAGGGAGGGTTGGACGTTTCCCTCTGTCTCGGCTGCGGTGTGGGGACTGGACCTGGTGCAGAAGGGCTGAAGCAAGCACGTTTGGGTGTGAGTGGCCGGGCGAGGTACGTTGTGTTGTTTGAATCACTGGCTTTATCGCAGACCTGGCTACAGGATCTGGCTCTGGATTTTCTCCTAAAGACAGTGGTGTGCCAATAATAACCCCACGTGTGGAGCTCTCAGCAGTGCCAGTCACACTGCATTTCCCATCAAGTCCTCACAGGCTCACAAAACCCTCCAATGCTGGTGTTTCATTACTGAAGCCAGCTTTTATAGAGGACGAGGGGCAGTGGAGAGAACCGAGATACTGACCAGGGGCTAGAAGGGGAAGGGAACAGGAGGGCCTGCCTACCAGGCGCCCCACTCCCAGAAGCGACCCGGGAGACTTGGGGAGCACGTGGAAGGCCGCTGGAGTTTCGGAGGGTGACTTTGAGGTGCGGAGGAGAAGACTGGCCCTCGTGGCTGGGGAAGAGCCTGCATTCGGAGGACGCGTCAAAGGGCAGCCCGCACTGGGTACACCACCCAGGTGAATGCTGCAGGCGACGATGGTGCTCTCGGCTGCTACCCGGGCTCCAGACAGACGGTCAGACAGACCCCTGCCGCAGACTGCGACTCAGGGACTCCTTTCTCTCCAGTTTATTTAACTATTGAAGTATAGTTGATTTACAGTGATGTGTGAGCTTCTGCCGCATAGCAGAGTGATTCAGTTGTGCGTATATGTATATTCTTTTTCATATTTCCCACTATGGTCCATCGCAGGTTATTGAATATAGTTCCCTGTGCTATACAAGTAGGACCTTATTGCTTATTCATCTTCTACATAATAGTTTATATCTGCTAATCCCAAACTCCCAGTTCTTCCCTCTCTCCCCCCAACACCCCACAGCAACCACAGGTCCGTTCTCTGTGTCCCTGAGCCTGTTTCTGTTTCAGAGGTAAGTTTGTATGTGTCGTATCTTAGGTTCCACATATAAGTGATATCATATGGAATTTGTCTTTTCTCTGTCTGACTTATTTCACTTAGTATGATAATCTCTAGGTCCATCCATGTTGCTGCAGATGATAGCGTTTCATTCTTTTTTGTGGCTGAGTAATAGTCCATTGTGTGTATACACCGTATCTGTATCCATTCATCTGTTGATGGACATCTAGGTTGTTCCCAGGTCTTGGCTACTGTGAATAGTGTGAACATGCACATGGAGGTGCACACATCTTTTTGAATTATAGTTGTGTCCAGATATACGTCCAGGAGTGTGATTGCTGGGTCATTTTGTTGTTCAGTTGTGTCTGAGTCTGTGACTCCATGGACTGCAGCATGCCAGGCTCCTCTGTCCTCCACTGTCACCTGGAGTTTACTCAAGTTCATGTCGAGAGAGTTGGTGATGCCATCCAGCCATCTCATCCTCTGCTGCCCTCTTCTTTTGCCCTCCATCTTTCCCAGCATCAGGGTCTTTTCCAGTGAGTCGGCTCTTCACGTCAGGTGGCCAAACTGTTGGTGCTTCAGTTTCAGCATCAGTCCTTCCAATGAATATTCAGGGTTGATTTCCTTTAGGATTGGCTGGTTTGATCTCCTTGCTATCTGAAGGACTCTCAAGAGTGTTCTCCAGCATCACAGTTTGAAAGCATCGATTCTGCTGTGCTCAGCCTTCTTTATGGTCCAACTCTCACATCCGTAGGTGACTCCTGGAAAAACCATAGCTTTGATTATATGAACCTTTGTCAGCAAAATGACATCTTACTTGCCAACTCTATTTTTAGTTTTCTAAGGAACCTCCATAACTGTTCTCCACTGAGGCTGCATCAGCTTCCATTCCCACCAACAGTGTAGGCGAGTTCAAAATGGAGGACTTCTTGAAGGAGAATTTGTCAATATCCTTAGCTAAGAATGTCGGGAAAATCTTGCTGTCAAAACTAAAATCCTACACCTTCTCCTCAGTCAGTCTTCAGCTGAAGTGATCTTAGGAAATCTGCCCTGGCCTGTGTCCTTGACCCCAGGCAGGCAGTCCGGCGGGCCTCTTTCCCGTCCCGGTTTCCTAACCCTGGTTCCTGTCTCTATCACACACCCGAGAACCTGGACAGGTTGGGGCACCTCAGGAGCTCCAGGGCAGTGTGTTCTGTCCTGAACATCCACCCTGGGACAAGAAGGATCCCAGATGTGTTGTGTTTCCCTCCGGCTCTCTGGGTCTTCCCACAGCCCCAAGGCATCATCAGAATTTCCTGGGGGCTGGGATGTTCTGTGGGCCCCTCACCAGGGTCAAGTGCCACTCCTGTATCCTGGGCTTAACATTGATGGACAGCTGTTGGAGCCCAGATCTGGTCTACAGCTATTTATATCTCTAGAAACTGTTTTGGTTTGGTTTTTGCTTTCCCCTCTTACTCCTCCTTGAGAGGACTGATGTTGCTTTTAGTTCTCTCCCAGCAGTCAACTCTAGCAAAATCTGGAGGCTCTGGTGTTTATCATTGGCCAGGCTGCATATCAGTTCGTAGAGAATGACTGCAATTCTAGGAATCGCAGCCTTAATTTGTTAGGCAAATACTCCTGCATCAGCAGTAGTGGTAGCTGCCAGTGGATCTGAGTTTTATGTGGTGAGATTTTTGGTTTTGTTTTCTTTTTCCCCCCTCCGATGAGAACTACTGTTTGCTAGAGCTGAGATCATCAAAACCATTTCAATTAGGACTTTGTGTGAGAATGTAATTACACCTCCCAAAGATGCAGGCCTGGCCTAGCAAAGTGAGGGTAAAAAATAGATTCAGTAGGAGAATGATTACTGGTACAAGGGAGCCTGAATGGCAGCTCCCTTATTTTCAGTGATATTATACAAATCAAATAAAATCCTATTCCCTTTTATTTTACTTGAGCTTAGTATTCTTGTCCAAAATGAAAATCAGATGTTTTTCCTTTTCATTTTTTTATCCCCAAAGCAAACGGTTATGAACACTTCCTCAATATAATTTACTGGAGCCGTTTTTTATTTTTAATTCCTAAAAGAACATTTACATTGCTTTCTTTTATGCCTGCAGTAACTTTTGATCAAAACATGACTCCACTCCCTTGTTTAATGTTGAGCATATGGATTAAAGGCTTCTTTTAATCTTAAGTACAGATTATGGCTCTCTCTCCCTTTAAGCAAACCGCCATAAAACCCTGGCCCCTCTCCAGATTTCTTCATTAAAGCTCTCTATTATTACAGTGTTTGCGGATGGCAGTCATTAAATGATTGTTATGCACAATGGCCACTTGATTGTAATTATTTAGCTGGCAATCAGTTATTGCAGCAATTTGGTGGTATAATTAAAAGGGAGCGTGTTTGTACCTGCCAGTGTCTCTGAGACGTTCAGCCCTGGATCAGGGGAAGCGTTGAATCTAAACACACGGACAGGAAGCATCAGGCTGTCCTGTGAATGGAAGCTTTTCTTCCGTTCTTCCCCATTCTGGATCTTGGCCTCTTTTGTTCCACAAGGAGATGAACAGTCATGACAAAATAAGATGTGCCTAAGAATTTTTGTGCCGTAAACTCCTGAATCAGTAAACACATTGAGTAATGAATGTTTCCCCATGTGCTGAGAAATGGGTAGAAGTATATTAATATAATTCTGCTTTTATTTTTAAAACAAGCTTTCCCCCCAACACACTGTAAGTTTCAGCATTTCTTTCTTGATATGAGATGCCACTAACAAAAAGTTGGCAGAGAAGATAAGTGGCTTTCATTAACAGTCAACTGGGAAGCCATTAATCACTTTAATCACTTGAAGAAGTTAGTCACAGTGTGATCTCCAAGTTAAGAAGGGCCCCTATATTATTCAGAACTCTTTGAGTTGTGTCAAAGCCCTAATCCTAACCAGCCTAGCAAAGAGGAAATTTCCTGGCTTATAGAGTTGGAACGTTATTGGAACAGCTCATGGAATTAAAAGGAAGAGCTACTGGAACCAGACTCATTCATTCATGTCAATGTATGGCAAAACCACTACAATATTGTAAAGTAATTAGCCTCCAATTAAAATAAATAATTTTTTTTTTAAAAAAAGGACTAAAAGGAAGAGCTGCAGGAACCAGGCTCAAGGTTAGGAACTGGGTTTCAGTCCCTCTGAGACTTTCTCTCCATCTCTCAGCCTGAGGATGGGCTTCCAGTCTCTCCCTGTGGCAGGAACCACGGCCCTCAGTAGCCCCAGATTTCCCAGCTTCCAAGCTAAGCAACTCCAGTGGAAAGCAGCACATGTCTCCCATCATTTGTAAAGCAGTCAGTCTCAGGGAAGGATTCTGATTGGTCCTTCCCTGAGTCCTACACCCACCGCCTGGACCAATTACTGTTGCCGAGGAAATGGCACCATGTGATTGGCCAAGCCTGGGTCGTGTGCTATCCCTGGGTGAGTTGCGGTTAACAGTACTGTCAGGGAGATCAGTTTGTCCCCACAGGTAGTACCCAGTG
Organism: Cervus canadensis; assembly: GCF_019320065.1. NCBI lineage: Eukaryota > Metazoa > Chordata > Mammalia > Artiodactyla > Cervidae > Cervus > Cervus canadensis. The sequence goes on along the minus strand of NC_057407.1, from coordinate 5,109,761 downwards.
TCTGAGAAAAACAAAGATTATTTTAGAAAGTGAATATGAAAATCTGAAGGATCCAAACTTTTCTCTACATGTTTTCCCAAAGTATGGGTCTCCATCTTCCTTTTAGAAATATTCCACCTCTGTGAGACCACGTTGTCGGAGTTTCAGATGATTGTCCCACCTTACCTGTAGTCATTCTTGAGCCCCAAAGACCCCAGTAGTGTGATCTGTGGGCAGGGCCCCGAGGAGAAGGGACAGGCACAGATGAAAGATGCCTGCAGCGGTGGCTCGGCCACCACCGCTGCCTTGTCACGGGTGCCTCCAGGTCCAGGGTTTCAGGGAGCACCGTTTTCAACTACCTGTTGTATTCAACCACTTACCACAGCTCTGGATGATGAAATTTTCCATTTCTCTCCTGGTTTAGTTCCATATTTGAATCTCTGAGTTCAGAGGCAAAACAAGTCTGCAAAATAGCACACTGTAATAGAAAAAAAAAAAAAAAACCTTTAAAGGAAAAACTGAATTGAAAATTTTTTAAAAAGTGTCCTTCCTACCCTCGTCTCTCCCCTCCCCCCTCCAAACCTGATCGAATCAGTCTTCCTTATGGGGAAAGTGTGAATCATCCTGTTTATTAAACAAACAAGGAAGATAGTTGAAATGGGCAACCTCATACTTGAATAAAGTAAATTCTCAATTTTCTCTTTATCTTAATCAGTGCATTTTGTTGTTGTTGTTGTTGTTATGTATTTATTTGTACAACTGCGATATTTAAGCTGAGGGTAACGTAAACCACCAATAGGACACTACTTGAACTCTGAGGAAGGGCAGCAGCTTCTTTCAGCCGGGTGAGCATGTGTGTATTCACACACACACTTTTTTAGTTTGTGGATGTTGGATGCTGCTAGAGAAGTTTCTTGGGAATCTAATCTTCTCAATGGCAAGCCCCAGCATCGCCTTTGCCAGCACTTTAGTTCATATGGACTCGATGCCAACTTTCTTTTCACATATGTGAAATAACAGTTTGGCACACAGCAAACAAAACAGTGACAACCTAGAGAGAGGACTGGGTGCTCTTTTCAGAAGTAAAACGGGCAGATTCAGAACTCTTTTTTTTTTTTCTTTAGGTGAACCAAGTTTAAATTAAATTAAATGTTACGCGAGATGACAGTATTTGCGTGACTCTCATGAAGTCAAAGGCCATGGCAATAAAGTATTTTGATTTTATAGAGTTTTTCTTGGAAAGGCTGCACACCGTATGACAACATAGTACTTAAACCCCAGAGGCTGGTGCCAGCCCAGAATCCAAACATCTCGAAGTTGCTTCCAAAGCCCAGATATTTATCGGTTCCTTCTCTTGGAACCGAGCATCTCTGATCAGTCCAAGTCCACCAGCTCAGAATCGCCTTCCCCAGCCCAGGGTTTCGAGTCTGAAGCACCGGGTGAGGCGTGTCCCTCCTGGAAGCAAAGGAGAAGCTGTCGAACAGCAGTTGTTTCAGATGAGTCACAAACCCACAGAGAGCAGATCTGAGTGGGTAATTTCTTCTCCAGCAAAATTTGTTTCTTGAATTATTCTTTAGCCAGAGAAAGTCAAGGGAGGCGAGCCAGTGGTGCAGTGGTCATTGCGATGCGTGGCTGCCTGGTCCCTTGGTCAGTTTTTGAAAACCCAGCTAACCCCCTTCCAACAAACAGCCTCCCTCCCAGCCCTCTCCTCTCAGGGCTGTGTGACTCTACTGGATTAGGAAACGCGGCAGCGAAGGGGCCCCTGTGTTAAGGCTTTCCATGCTTCTGCTGCACCAGGGTCAGTAAGAGGCCCCATAAGCTTGCTTTTCTGCTTCTCCAGCTTCACCCAAACAGGACTGGGAATCCCTGCCTTCTCTCCAGGCTGCGTCCCTGCAGAAGACCTCTGAAAGCCCTGCTCAGCAGGAGTTGAAAGCTGGCTCCTCGGTGAATTTCCATCACAGGGTCCCTGCCAAGTCACACAAATCCATCAGAGGAGGCTTGCCTAGATGAGCACCGGGTGCCAGCCCACTCGGTGACAGCTCAGCAACCAGCCCCAGGTGCCGGCTGGCCAGGCGTCCCCGCCTGCCCACCCCCATCGTTAGATGTTGCCCATCGCCTGCTAGCGCGACAGAGAGCAGAAGGTCCTGGTCACAATAGACGATCAGAGCCGATGCCAGAAGTGTAAACAAGTCGTAAATTACTCCTAATGCTTCTTGGCTACACTGCTCTCAGTCTTTAGTTATGGAAAAAAATATTCCCTTTAATCTCTTTTATTTGTAGAATATAGTAGTCAGTCTTCTTGTGCGCCTGTAAGTCTCACTTTTCTTCAACAAGCATTTCCTAAGCTTGTGCTCTGGGCAGAGTCCTGGAAGCCACTACCTGAGGACAGGCAATGGAGTCCTTGTGAAAACGGTGCAGGGGTTCAGTTTGGGATGATGAGAAGGTTCTGGAGAGGGTAGTGGTGATGGTCGTACTATGGTGCAAAATACTTAATGTCACTTTAAAATGGCACAAATGGTAGCTTTTGTTATAGGTACTGTACCGTTATAAAAAAAAACTATTTGCTGTAAGTTACAAGTTTTCATATCTCTGTTGTTCAGTCACTAAGGCATGTCTGACTCTTCGTGACCCCATGGGCTGCAGCACTCCCGGCTTCCCTGTCCTCCACTATCTCCTAGAGTTTGCTCAGGTTCATGTGCATTGAGTCACTGATGCTATCCAACAATCTCATCCTCTTCCACCCTCTTTTCCTCTTGTCTTCAGTCTTTCCCAGCATCATGGTCTTTCCCAGTGAGCCTGCTCTTCCCACCAGCTGGCCAAAGTATCAGAGCTTCAGCTTTAGCATTGAGGCTTTCGAATTGTGGTGCTGGAGAAGACTCTTCAGAGTCCCTCGGACAGCAAGGAGATCAAACGAGTCAATCCTACAGGAAATCAATCCTGAATATTCATTACAAGGACTGATGCTAAAGTTTTCACATATACTGTATCAAAATACGTGTGTGTGACGGCACAGAAACCTAGAATTGCACACGTCTTGTATTTCACATAGCAAGTACTGAGGCCATGATTCCACTGATTTCTCCTATTGTCAGAATACTTTACCAGGTCTTAGTTAATAAATGATTATCCTCTAAAGCAGGAGCAAAAACCGAGTCTCAGCTAATGAGCCGTAAACGCACTCCTGAGTTAGGCCTTGGACTTCTCACGTCCGTACTGCAGTGCCCGAATATGACCGGAGCTCTGCTGAGCCTGGAGGACAGAGATTCAGATCCTGTTCTAGGGTCTGTGAAAATGGTGACAGGTCTTCGCAAATGGCCTGCAGGCTCCGGCTCCAGCCTCTGTCTTCGGCCAGTGGTGTGACGGGGTCAGTGGTCTCCTCTCTGCAGGCTGCCACGTCTTTATCCGCAAAATGGGAATGAAGATGCCCACCTTGCGGGGTTGCCGGGCCAAACGTGCAGACATCTGTGAGGCTTTTATGACAATCCCAGGACCATAACACGGCGGATGTCCGAGCCAGACTCCAGTGAGCCCTTCCTCCTACGTGTGTGGGAGCCTGCGAGCCGCCTCCTGAAACCCTCCTCTCCTTCTGCTGCCCAGGTCCCCCCTCGGGTCACTCTCTAGACTGGTTTCCGCTCTGCCGGCCTTTGCACTGGGCTGGGCAGCTGATGATATGAATACAGTGATGTTGTGTGAGAGGAAACGGCCCGCCCTGAGCCCCCGGCCAGGTGCCAGCGGCAGCTGTGGGAACACAGCGATGCTCAGCGGCCAGCGTTCGGGCCTGTCTCTCTCTCAGAACCCTAGGCCCATCAGGGTCTCGCTTCTCAGACCTCCCACCTCTCCCCTGGGTTACTCTCTTTCTCTTGATCCCCTTTGATTTGACCTCTGTGTCCCTCAGTCTAGAGCCAGCAGCAAAGAAAGACCTGTCTTTTCGGCCCCAGCAGGCCACCCTCCCCGAGGTCTGAAAAACTGTGTCTGGCGACGGTCACCCTCCCTTCCCTCTGGGTCCATGCTGCTCCTCTGGCTCCAGGGGACAGCCTGGCCTTGCATTGGGCCTCACCAAGAGCTGACATCCAGCTTGTTGGAAGGTTCCTTTGATTGGTGGTGGTTTCTCAGCCTCCCAAGTTAATAGTGTCCTTTTACATCTTATAAACACGCTTCCATGAGTTAATGCCAGCTAATAGCTAATGCCAGCGCTGCTCAACCCTTCTATTATTTTTTAAACCTTTTTATTGAGAATTATGTAATTTCTGTACAATTAAATCTTGGTTACATATAAATCTTAGGTGTACCACTCAAGGAATTTTTATCATCTGTCCACCTGTGCAAATACCACACAAGTTGAGATTCAGAACATTTCTGGTTACTCCAGAATGTCCCTTTGACCCTGTCCAGCCAACCCCCCCGAGGTGACTAATCCGACTAGTCACCTTACTTTGGGTTCTCAACTTTTTTCCATCTATGCCCACCCTTCAGGCCTACTCTCCTTCCTGTTTCACTTGTTGTTGTTCAGTCTGTAAGTCATGTCCGGCTCTTTGCGACCAATGGACTGCAGCATGCCCGGCTCTTCTGTCCTCCTCTATCTCCCAGAGTTTGCTTGATTCATGTCCACTGAGTTGGTGATGCTTTCTAACCACCTCATCCTCTGTCGTCCCCTTCTCCCCCTGCCCTCAATCTTTCCCAGCATCAGGGTCTTTTCCAGTGAGTCGGCTCTTCACATCAGGTGGCCAAAGTGTTGAAGCTTCAGCTTCAGCATCAGTCCTTCCAATGAATATTCAGGGTTGATTTCCTTCAGGATTGACTGGTTTGGTCTCCTTGCAGTCCAAGGGACTCTCACGAGTCTTCTCCAGCACCACAATTTGAAAGCATCAGTTCTTCAGAGCTCAGTCTTTATGGTCCAACTCTCACAACCTCCTTAATATCATTTAAGAACTCAAAATTAATTACTGCCTATTATAACCAAAGAGAAAGTAGAGATCCTCTTAGAAATGCTTCTCCTGCTGTCTCCTCCCACACACATTCCATACACCCTCTGCCCCCTTCCCGGTACCCATCTTCCTCCTTTCTGGTCAGTCATGCTTAATCCCAGAATCTGGAAGAGAAGAAAGACAGTCGCCCCCGGGACCTGAGTCCTATTTTTCTGGAGCTCAAACCTCATGGTGGACTGTTCTCTAAGCCAGGTAAGACTGTGGTTCTTAGAATCGCCCAGTGTCCACTGAGCTCCCCATGTGCAGATGCCAGCTTTCCGTTTTCTGTCGGAGCAGCATTTTTCTTTCCCCTGCTTATGTTTTGTGTTTTCTTGGGGGTGAGAAGTGCATTTGACGAGGACTGGTAACATCGCATGCCCCTTTCAGCATGTTACCGTTGTCCATCTTGAGGAATACAATGGGATTATTTTACAGGAGGTGCACAAAAACCCCCATTTCAGCATGCCCTGCCACACTCAAGTCCTCATATTTAAAAGTGGAACTTAGTTTATCCTATACAGTAAAGATATCTGCAAGAAGCTATTATTTTATTGACGTTGGAGCCAAACAGGAAACCAGAGGATCCACAGATGTTATCTGGTTTAAGACAGTGGGTTCTCTACGGATTGGCTGTGAAGCCAGTCGGGTTAGACTCTCTACAGAAGGACTGAAGGACCTTGTTGTGGACACAGTGTTTATTCCTTGGGCTTTGCAGGCCTCCTGATGTTCCCAGAGTTCCGAGGGCTGGGGGTGGGCGGGGAGGCACTTCGAGAGAGAAAGCGAAGATGAAACCAGCAAGGAAGAATCAAGATAGAGTGCATCCTTACCATGGAAATAAGTTATAATATTCTTTGATATGGAGCAGAATTTTCTGTGGTTTGACAGTTATATTTAATCATTTGTGATATCACATGCACAGTATTGGACAAAGGGCAGTTCACGGCCTAAAGGGAAGGTGATATGCCAAAAGGTTCAGTCCTCAAAACTGTCTCTTTCAGCATTTTTATCCATGACTTAGATTTTGGGATGACATTGGTACATCCACCAAATCCATGGGTGATGCTAAACCAGGGAAGAACACTGAAATCAGGATCTAAAGATATCGTGACAGACGTGAGGCTGCAGCTAAAACACTAAAACACAGTAGGCACAAGTCTAAGTCCTTAAATCTTAGGAAGAAAAGGAGTTTCCACGGGCATAGGATGGGGAGATGCAATAAGTGGCCCCCACGGAAAGAGGTTTTCAGTGCTCAGGAGCGCAGCACTAGTGGAGCAGCGCGAGGGGCATGGCAGTGACAGATAGCTTCTGCACCGTGAGGCTCCGTCCCTAGGAACCCACTGCCAGAACCTGCACCTAAAGAAGCCAAGGGTCGTGGAGGACCGGGGTTGAGGACTGTGTTAACTCGGAGCATCCTCAGATAGAAGCATGAGCGGTTAGGTGAAGGAGGAGGGAATGCCTGGTCCCGCCCCCGGATACCCGGCGGCTGTCCCCCATGTTGGGGGGTGGTGTGGCTTATGCCCCAGGGGCCAAGCCAGGAGTAGAGAGAATTACAGAGAAGGGTCTCTCATTCCCTAGCCCACCCTTCAGGTTGTCGGGGAGGATGGAGTAGGTGGGCTCGTGACCGTGCGGAGGGGAAGGACCGCCTGTGTACAGTGAACCACAGTCCAGGCTCTGGCTCACTGGCCTGGGCTGGGCTGCCCGGGAAGTGGGCAGGGATCATCCTGGATCTTGACATGTGGACAGAGTTAAGGAGCACCGGATGACTGAAGGCTCGGAGGTAGACATGCATTGGGTGAGGGGAAGGGTGGGAAATGATGAGAGGGAAGTTTGCATTGATAACAGGGGGGTGGGGGCAACAGGAAGCCCCAAGCTGGAGAGGCAGCCAGGTTCGCTGCTGCAGACCTTCCACCGTGCGCTGCGGAGGGTTTTATAGGGGCGAGGTGAGGTGCATGATCCTAAGGGCAGATGGGCGCTGAAGTCCTCGGACACCGAGCTCCCATATGGTCTCATACAGGCAGGCGGGCGGCGGACGCCCCGACCCCACAGCTGCTCTGCCAGACCACACCTCTCAGTAGCTGCTCCTGCTGCAGAGGGGCAAGTTCCCAAAGACTCTGGGGGGGAGAGGCGCCTCCTTAGGACCGGAGGAACTAGGCTCACTCTTGCGGCCGCGGCCGCATGTGGCCTCGGGGGTTTCTACTAACGCTAGCCCTCTGAACTCCCTGCAGCTTTCAGTTCTCGCTCCTGCTGGCTGCCCTTCTAACAGCCCTGGGTGCCTGTTGTCCATTCTGCCGTTGTTCATACGTGTGGTGTGGTGCGTGCATGCTCAGTCATGTCTGACTCTTTTGCGACCCTATAGACGGTAGCCCAGCAGGCTCCTCTGACCATGGGATTTCCCAGGCAAGAATCAGTTGCTATTTCCTTCTCCAGGAGATCTTGCCCACCCAGGGATCGAACCTGGCCCTGTTTGTCTCCTGTACTGGAGAACGCTTCCTTCGTTCCAGCCACCTCACACTCTTCGTCTGGCTTAGTTTAACTTCCCACATTCACCCTTCATTTTCCCTTAACTGAACAACAGCATGGGGTGGTTGGGTGGCATCCCCGACTCGACGGACATGAGTTTGAGCAAGCTCCGGGAGTTGGTGAGGACAGGGAAGCCTGGCATGCCGCAGTCCCTGGGGTTGCAAAGAGTCGGGCACGACTGAGCGTCTGGATGGAGCTGAACAAGCTCCAGCGAGATGCGGGGTGCACGCCGTGGACGCTGCCTCCAAGTCCAGCCCTGTGTATCACACTTGTGCTTCCAGGCGACTCGCACAGGGCGGCCCTGAGATGCGAGTCCGTCAGGGCCGCCTCTCTGTCCGGCGGGTGAGGCCGAGTGATGGGAGCATGTTTTCACAAGAATGGAGAATAGCCCATTTTGTGAGAGCGGAAGCTGCTGGAAGGAGGACGTTATCGCTCTTTTCACTAAAGAAACTTTCACAGGGAAAGGGCTTGGCATCAGCAAGGCCAAGTTAAACAGGATACAGCCTTCTCTCCCAGCGTTTCCCCCGCCGCACCCCTGTCCTCACCCGGGCGCGCGCGGGTCACTTCCTAATCTGTGAATGGGTTTGCTGACCTGGGGGCAGGGGCAAGAGGGGGAGGTTTTGCTTGCATAGACTCTCAGAGGGAAGTCAGTCTGCAAGCTTCCCAAGGATGAGAGCATGTGTTCTCTTCCTCCCCCTCCTCTTCCTCCTCCGTGAGACAGCCGCAGACTCCCTGCTGCAGCGAAAGTCTGCCACCGCTGCATCTGGGGGCTCCCTGTGGCCGTGTTTGCCCTGGCCTTCCCTGGGGATGGCGGAGGCCGGGTTTTGTGCCCTCCCCCACCCAGACCAGTGCCTCTGAAAGGGTGTTTCCAGGCTGTCAAAGGGACTGGGATGCCTGGGGGCTATTTAAAAAGCCGGACACTGCTTCTGTGACTTCTCACCGAGGCCTGACCTTTGATAATTCCATCACCATAAGGGTCCCAAGCCCCGTCCCCTTGGGTCTTACCCAGTTTGAGCAAAGAATCTGGAGAGCTTTACAGGCTAGTTCTTTAAGACTGGGTTACCAGTCCTTCTAAAGCTAGAAAGGAAAATAAAGTTGCTACTCGAATTAAACAAAAAGCCATAGAATTTTCCTAACGTCCTTTCCAGTGTGGCCCTGGTGGCTCAGATGGTAAAGAGTCTATCTGCGATGTAGGAGACTTGGGTTCTATCCCTGGGTTGGGAAGATCCCCTGGAGAAGGGAATGGCAACCCACTCTAGTATCCTTGCCTGAAGAATCCTGTGGACAGAGGAGCCTGGCGGGCTGCAGTCTATGGGGTCACAAAGAGTCAGGTACGACTGACCGACTAACACTTTATTTCTTATGTTCATAATTATTCAAGCTCTGAGTTTTTCTATCACCTGATTTTCCATAGTCTTCACCCCATCGTACCTGGATGTATTCCTACTCTGTCTTAACGCAGGTCGTACAGAGCATGCTTCTCCCTCCAGACACCGAGCAGATCGGTGGCTTAATTTTTATTTCAAATGTGGTCTGTGAGTCATCATCACGGGGCCGCTTTGGCCCTTGAGGCTGATATTGTTCCCCAGAAGTTTCTGCCAGTGTTCCAGGCTGTTGTATATATTCACAGGTTTCCCAGTGCTAAAGAACCCGCCTGCCAATGCAGGAGACATAGGAGACACAGATTTAATCCCTGGGTCAGGGAAGATCCCCTGGAGAGGGAAACGGCAACCCATTCCAGTATTCTTGCCTGGAGAACCCCGTGGACAGTGGAGCCTGGCGGGCTACAGGCCGTGGAATCACATAGAGTTGGACACGACTAAAACGACTTTGCATGCATGTATATATGTTCACTGCTATTACAGCAATAATAGTTTACAGGAGCCCAGATTATGACTTTTCAATAATATAGAGCCCTTTGTGGATATAAACGCTTTATGCAAATTGGAATGAAGTATTAAAACCGCAGTCTTTGGCTTTACTTGCTGCTACACAAAGAAGTTGAACCTCAGCCATCAGGTGGATATGAGTCCTCTTTGGCAATTCAGTATTTCTCTGCATTTCAAGTCAGAGAGCCCTCATTTAAAGAGTAAAGAAGCCAAGATCTAGGCCTAGTGTTTAGTGTGTTTGTGGTCAAATCAAGACTCGATTCCAAATCTCTATCCAATAGTTCTTTTCTCCATTCGATGTTTACTCCCTCTTTATAGCTACTTTCCTAGAAGTAAGGCGTAAGGCGGTGGTCTCCAAAATGACATTTCTAAAAACTTGATTCCAGCATCCCCCAGCTAGAGAGGATCCTGAAACCGCAGCTCTCCAAGCACACAATCAAGGATTGTAGTTCTATGACCAGGAGCTGCAGTTTGGGGAACTTGGCAGCGTGGTACCCGTGTCGTGCTGAGGTTGAAGGAAGGGACTGCCCCCTGCTCTGTATTAGGTCAGGCGTGGGCCGTGTCGGAGAATTGCTTTTTCAGGTGATAGATTTTCCTGCCTTCCCATCCCGCCAGTACATCCACTACGACCCTGGGACTGATGTTCCTGAAGCACTGGTGTTTTACGGTATCACTCCTGTGACCAAACTCCATCCCACTGTCTGCCCCCCCAGATCAGAGCTCCCAACCCCTACAAGGCTCCGCATCTTCACCGTCTCCAGAGCAGGCCACCTTCATTCCCAGTGCTCTTTGCTCTTGTAGAGGCCGGTCTCCTGTCTGTGTTCAGCCCTTCCCTTCGCTCGATGGGCAGGCCTGTCCCGCTGGTTGGACTGTGTGCTCAGCTGTGCTCTCCCCAGTCTAACTCCTGAAGTGTCTGCTGGGTGTGTGAGCGGAGAAGCCTGACTGTTCACATGCTGGTTGCATCACTGGCGTGACTTCTGGTCTCTGAAACTCAGCCATGAACCGCCAGAGTTCTCCAGCTTTCTTGGTTCATGGTGCTTTCAGAGTCTCGGGAATTATTTCACAGAGCCCCCAGGCCAAAAGAAAAGCATAACAGTTCCAATTATTAAGTAGTTAAGACCAGACAACTTAATGAGCAGCTATGTCCAAACAATTGAGTAACTATTTGGGAGGAAAAAAAAATACTGTACGTAAATTGCATAAAACCTGAAAACAAAAGTTGCACATAAATTGAAAGACAATATCATTTTATTCTGAAATACCCAGTTATTTACTAACAGGATGTACACTCCTACTGGGCACTGCACAGCTTCCCAAACCTTGGAGATGGGACGTTGCCAGACTTTTTTGATGTTCTGTGTGGATTTTCACATAATACTTGCTGCCAAATGCTCTAGTTTTACAAAGATATGAAATCATCAAAATGATTGTAGCACAAACTAATGTGGAAGCTGTAAACTACTTTGACCTGGTAGTTTGCGCAGGGCCCAACAGATGTTGTGTATCATGTTTCAAAAATTTTAAATACCCCATGGTGGAAATTCACTGCAGGGCCCAAAGGCACAGTTTGGGAACCACAGCTCCTAGAGCACAAGTATCATGTCTTCCTTCTCTGGTGTGTCCCCAAAGTGCGTTGGGTAATGCGTCCTCATGGTAGGTAGCCAGTTAGTACCATTTTTACCCTCGAGTGTCTGATGGAGGCCGCACACGCCGCGGTCTCAGCAGTGTGCCGAGTTCCCCGGCATGGCGCTTGTTGCTTAGTCGCTCAGTCGTGTCTGACTCTCTGTGACCCCGTGGACTGCAGCCCACCAGGCTCCTCTGTCTATGGGATTTCCCAGGCAAGAATACTAGAACAGGTTGCCATTTTCTTCTCCAGGGGATCCTCCCAACCCAGGGATCAAACCTACATCTCTTGCTTGGCAGGTGGATTCTTTACCACTAAGCCACCTGGCTTAGTGTCATGGCAGTAATTCAGGTTAAACCCATTTGAACATCTTTTGCAGATTCTGTGAAGGAAATTCCTATACTGAGTGGAGGTTGGCTTAGTTGCCTTTTAAATTCCCTTTCATTGCTAAGCCAAGCCTCTTTCATTCATTAACAATGACATGCCATGTAGGACCAATATGAACACAATTGCATGGCAGTGGTGAGGATGAAATGTCTCAAACCCCCATGCCAAAATAGAATAATGTTTTACTTTTCACATGACTTGATGTGGAGGAAGAAGTTAGAGAAACTGCTCTTCCTTCATTAATAAAGTAGATTAATTTGATAAGCATCCTTCTCTTCAGTTGTCACACAAACTGACCACATAGTAGGACACTGGGAAAACCACAGTACACACTAAAAAAGGAGAAGTAGCACAAAGAAAAATAATCAGATCACTGTGTACTATAAAGGAAAATTATAAATTAAAAATATATGTATAAATTTTTTTTTAAATCACAGGAAAATTTAAAAACTCTCCTTGGGTCAATGAGGAAATCAAAATCAGAACTCTAGACTCTTTGGAGAATAATGTGAGAATTCAACACATAAATACTCTTTTGACACAGTGGCCCCATGGATGCAGCACGCCAGGCTTCCTCGTCCTTCACTGTCTCCCGGAGTTTGCTCAAACTCATGTCTGTTGAGTCAGTGATACCATCCAGCCATCTCCTCCTCTGTCACCCGCTTCTCCTCTTGCCTTCAATCTTTCCTAGCGTCAGGACCTTTTCCAGTGAGTTGGCTCTTGGCATCATGTGGCCAAAGTATTGGAGTTTCAGCTTCAGCATCAGTCCTTCCAGTGAATATTCAGGGTTGATTCCTTTAGGATGGACTGGTTGGATCTCCTTGCTGTCCAAGGGACTCACAAGAGTCTTCTCCAGCACCACAGTTTGGTAGCATCAATTCTTTGGCACTCAGCCTTCTTTATGGTCCAACTCTCATATCCATACATGACTACTGGAAAAACCATAGCTTTGACTATATGGACCTCCAGCTGAGTTCTTATATGAATAACAAAATGAATGAAAATGAAAGAAATTATGCACTAAATTTATGAAGTTATTAAAAGAACAATAAAATTAACCCTGGGATAGCAGAAGAAAAATCTTTTTAAAAGTGCCTGACACACAGTAAGCACTTTAGATGTTAATCTTCCTTTTTTTTTTTTAATATTGATTTATTTATTTGGCTGTGCCGGGTCTTAGTTATGGCATGTGGGATCTAGTTTCCTGACCCGGGATCAAACCTGGGTCCTCTATATTCAGAGCACAGAGTCTTAGCCAATGGACCACTGAGATGTTACTCTTTTTATTTATTTAGTTATTAAAAATATTGAGGAGTCTTTATTTCAATGATACAGAAAAAATCTCCAGGGAATAGGGCTAACTTTAAAAAGCAAGTTTCAATTTTGAGACAGGAGGGGAAGTTTGAATATAGACTCCATGTTAGGTGATATTATTGAATTAATGTTAATTTTCATTAGTGTGATCATGTTATTATGGTCTGCAGGAGGTAGAGGGCTTCCCTTATAACTCAGTTGGAAAAGAATCAGCCTGCAATGCAGGAGACCCCAGTTCGATCCCTGGGTCGGGAAGATCCCCTGGAGAAGGGATAGGCTACCCACTCCAGTATTCTTGGGCTTCCCTTGTGTCTCAGCTGGTAAAGAATCCGCCTGCAATGCGGGAGTCCTGGGTTTGATCCCTGGGTTGGGAAGATCCCCTAGAGAAGGGAAAGGCCACCCACTCTAGCATTCTGGCTCGGAGAATCCCATGGACTGTATAGTGCATGGGGTCACAAAGAGTCGGACACGACTGAGCGACTTTCACTTTGCAGGAGGTAGCCCTTATTCTTAGAGGTTCTATCCTGATGTATTCAGAAGATGAGTGTCATGATGCCAGCAGTATACTTTTCAGAGGCTCAAGGGGAAAAAATAAACTTCTATTAAGAGAAAACTGCAGGAAAACATTAGCATATTTAGGTAAATTGTATATAGGTGCTCGTTCAAATTTTCTCTAACTTTGGAAGTTTTCAAAAGTGAAAGAACAAATTTTATTACAAAAAAAGCCCAGGTACAGAACATGTAGAGTCTGCTTTTGAAATCACATGTGTGAAGGTGTGTGTGGTCCTCTGCGCACAGGCTTGTCCGTGCATGAATTATCTCTAAAGAACATGCTCGAGGCTGAGAGCAGTGGTTGCCCATGGGGAGGGGAGCTGGACGCCTGGGCACAGTGACTGGAAGACTTAGCTGTGGAGTCTTCATCTATGAGGTTACATTTTAATCTTTAAAAAAAAAAAAAGGAACTAGTAACAAATTAAAAAGCCTTTTAACTCTATGGATGCTCAGTTTCACTGTTGTATTGTAAGTGAGGTAAGCGTGCCGGAGGTCTGGGGTGCCAGAAACCGCTGAGGAGATGTCTCCTCTCGGGCAGGGCTCTCGGATGGCCTCCTCTTTTGCTCTGAGCAGCTTCCCTGCTTCCTGCCCCGCCACCCCACCCCCGCCACGCGGAGCAGCCCGCCGGCCTTGGCCCCGCGGGGTTTCCAGAAGGCGTTTATACAGCTGGTAGAAGGTGGTGGGCATATGGGACGGTCCTCAGAAGAAAAAGGTGTGGGCTTCCTGTTTTCACTGTGACTCAGGCGTGTGGGAGAGCGTTTCTGCGGAATACTCTTAATAAATAGCTTGTTTACCCCGACGCCAGGAGACGCCCCAGTGTCAGAGTCCACGTTCGGGGGAGAGAGGCACTAACCCTGGAGTCGCCCCCAGGGAGAGAGGCGCTCTTCTCGGACGTGGCTGGTGGTGCCAGCGATTTCAGAGCCGGAAGACACAGAGGTCGGTCCTTCTGCTCAGATGAAGACACTCGGGTCAGCAGGGGTCTTTGGCTGAGCAGCACAGCTAGTGCCCCCACTCCTCCGCGTCATCTCGGGGTGCTTCCACGACCCTGCGGCAGCCTGGGAAGCCATCAGGGAGCCTGGGCTCCAGGGCCTGCCGCAGGCCTCTGAGAGGTGACCCCGGACCGTTGGTGCTGCCACTGATGTGTGCTTGTCTGCTTCCACCAGAAAAGGGCAGAGTGCAGCTTAAAGCCGAGGAGGTGGGAAGGGAGGCAGGGTTCATGAAAAAATCTTATTTTGTCCATGCAAGGGCTGGGAAGGAACCTGATTCACCTCCTTCCAGGAAAAGACTGATAAATTCGTGAGGGATACAATCCTGACGCTGGAGATTCTTACATAAAACGCTTGAGAGCTTTCTCTTAACCAGGAACTTTTTCAATTTTTTTCTTTATTTATTTATGACTACGCTGGGTTCGTTGCCGTACGCAGGTTTTTTCTAGTTGCCACGCACGGGCTTCTCTTTGCAGTGGTTTCTCTTGCTGCAGAGCTTGGGCTCCAGGCACATCGGCTTCAGTATTTGCAACTTCGGGGCTCTAGAGCATGATCACAGTAGCTGTGGTGTAGGGGCTTATTTGCTCTGCTGCCTGTGGGATCTTCCCAGATCAGGGATCGAACCCGTGTCTCCTGCATTGGCAGGCAGATTCTTTATCACTGAGCCACCAAGGAAGCCCTCTTAACCACAAACTTTATCCTAGGGTATTTCTTCAGAGGTGCATAAGGACTTGGTAAAGATCCTCAAAGCCTGCATACTATACCCTCAGCCACAGAAGGAAGGGAGGGGTTTAGTGGAAGCCCCACCCACCATGGCCCTCCCCTGCCCTCCCCCCAGAGGGAAGCCCCGCCCTGAATTTGGTGCTGACCTCCTCTGTGCTGGCTTCCTAACCTGACCCCAGGGGCGCTGTCTCCCTGGACAGTGTAGCACCTTGCTTTCCACATTTTGATGTTTTATCTAGATGGTGTCAGATAAACCTTCCACAACTTAACTTTTTTTTTTTCCATTTAAGAGCTTGTTTTTTGAGATATTTGCATGTTGCTGCAAACACCAGGAGATGGTGGAGGACAGAGGAACCTGGCAGGCGGCAGTCCCCGGGGTTGCAAAGAGTCCAACACGACTTAACAACTGAACAGCAACGACAAACATGCTGTTGTTGTATCAGTAGCTCCAGTTCTGCCGTTGCCACCACATGAATTTGTGTGGAAACCCATCCATTCTTCTGTTGAAAAACACTGAGGTCATTCCCAAGCTTTGGATGAAAATAACACCCCAACGAGCGTCCTGGTGCACACAGCTCCTGTCCTAGAGGGTCTGAATCTTTTCTGCTCTATCACCTACCCCTCATTGATCAACACGCCAAACGACTGGTTTAGGTCTCCGTTCCAGAAATTCATGATTCATTAAAGTGGGAGCTTGTCTGAGACGTGGCATGTTGGTTTCCCTCAGGGTTTTTAACTTAGAGAGTGGTACATTAAGGTCACTTGGGAGGCCCCCTTGAAAATAAACTCAAGACTTGACCTGGAACCTAGAGAAGTTGGTGTTTCTTGGGGGGAGGAGGCGGACCTCCTGGAGAGTGTCTTAGTGTGATTTCCCGCCCGGGTGGACTCGGGCCGGCTGTCCTCTGTACAGCCGAGGCGGCGGGTCACAGCCGGCCCGGACGGTGCCTCACTGACTGCAGTCGCAGCCCCCTGGACGAGACACACCCCAGGGGAGGAAGGGGCCTTTCAGTCGCGGGACCTCACGGACACGGACACCACTGTGGTGCGGCCCTGCCCTGCTGGCTTGCTTCGCTGGCCTCCCTAGAAGGCACCTGAACCGATGGCAGGTTGGATGTATTTCTTCCTTCTGGGTTAGACAAGGCGTATCCTCTTTAACTCCAGCTGCTAAGCCAGTCACCTTGTTCCGATATCACGCTGAATAGGAAGGTTACAGCCTGCCTTCAGTGAGCTCCTGTTTTGGTGCTGACAACTGCACATATATACATTTATAACTGTACAGATATCTAAAGGCCACCAGATACGTATAAACGAGGAGTATAGAGTGTCAAACAGGGGGTGATTCCAGTTT
Organism: Cervus canadensis; assembly: GCF_019320065.1. Classification (NCBI taxonomy): domain Eukaryota; kingdom Metazoa; phylum Chordata; class Mammalia; order Artiodactyla; family Cervidae; genus Cervus; species Cervus canadensis. Next base: position 5,093,475 of record NC_057407.1, on the reverse strand, counting down.
GGGGGCTGGGGAAGACTTCACAGATGGTAGGACTTTAACAGAGAGGACGAACAATGAGAACAGCAGGTTCAGAGGCACAGATTTTGCCTTTCTCGGGGATCTGAGAATCGGGTGCAGGTGGGGTGAAGCATAGAGATGAGCCGGAAAGATTGGAAGGTAGGCGGGTTGAGGTTAGGGCGAGGAGCATTTTGAATGGAATTTATCCTGAAGATGTGCGTGGCTCCTGAGAGGCTGGGTGGGGACTGTGAGAAAATGCTTTTGGCAGTCAGGAAAGGCACCAGCTGTAAGGGGAGAGCTGGAGGCCTGTCTCGGAGACCAGAGGAAACAAGAGCAGCAACAAAGAGCAAAGGAAAGGATAAACTTGAAGGAAGCTGCTCTGTCAGGGGGGCTTCCCTAGTGGCTCAGCAGTTAAAGAATTCGCCTGCCACGCAGGAGCCACAGGAGACCCAGGTTCAATTTCTGGGTCAGGGATATCCTCTGGAGAAGGAAATGGCAACCCACTCCAGTATTCTTGCCTGGAGAATCGCATGGACAGAGGAGCCTGGCAGGTTACAGTCCATGGGGCCGCAAGAGTTGGACACGACTTAGCGACCAAACCACCACCACCACCACCACCACTGTGTCAGGGAGGAAGCAAAATGCTGATCGACAGTCAGAGGGCAGCTTTGGTCATTTACTCTTTCTCTGTTTCTACTCACTTTGTCAACTGGTATCAGACGAAAGGTAAATAGCCGCAGTGTTTGTATCAATACGTAATTGTTGAGTCGCTCAGTCCTGTCTGACTCTTTGCAGCCCCACGGACCGCAGCACTCCAGGCTCCCCTGTCCTTCAGCATCTCTGCGGAGTTTGCTCAAGCTCATGTCCATTCAGTTGATGGATGTTGCCATCCAGCCGTCTCATCCTCTGCTGCCCCTTTCTCCTCCTGCCCTCAATCTTTTCCAGCATCAGAGTCTTTTCCAGTGAGTCATCTCTTCACAACAGATGGCCAAAAATCGGAGCTTCACTTTCAACATCAGTCCTTCCAAAGAGTATTCAGGACTGATTTCCCTTAGGATTGACTGGTTTGATCTCCTTGCTATCCAAGGGACTTTAAAGAGTCTTCTCTAGCACCATAGCTCAAAAGCATCAGTTCTTTGGCACTCAGCTTTCTTTATGGTCCAACTCCCACATCTGTACATGACTACTGGAAAAACCACAGCTTGACTATACAGATCTTTGTTGGCTAAGTAATGTCTCTGCTTTTTAATATGCTGTCTAGGTTGGTTATAGCTTTTTTTTCCAAGGAGCAAGTGTCTTTTAATTTTATGACTGCAGTACCATCTGCAGTAATTTTGGAGCCCAAAAACATAAAGTCTGTCACTGTTTCCATTGTTTCTCCACCTATTTGCCATGAAGTGATGGGATTGGATGCCATGATCTTAGTTTTTTGAAAGTTGAATTTTAAGCCAGTTTTTTTACTCTCCTCTTTCACCTTCATCAAGAGGCACTTTAGTTCCTCTTCACTTTCTGCCATAAGGGTGGTGTCATCTGCATTTCTGAGGTTATTGATATTTCTCCTGGCAATCTTGGTTCCAGCTTGTGCTTCCTCCAGCCCAGCATTTCTCATGATGTACTCTGCATATAAGTTAAATAAGCAGGGTCACAGTATACAGCATTGACGTACTCCTTTCCCAATTTGGAACCAGTCTGTTATTCCATGTCCGGTTCTAACTGTTGCTTCTTGACCTACATGCAGGTTTCTCAGGTGGCAGATAAGGTGGTCTGGTATTCCCATCTCTTTAAGAATTTTCCTAGTTTGTTATGATCCACACAGTCAAAGACTTTAGCATAGTCAATGAAGCAGAAGTAGATGTTTTTCTGGAATTCCCTTGCTTTTTCTGTGATCCAGTGGATGTTGGCAATTTGACCCCTGGTTCCTCTGCCGTTTCTAAATCCAGCTTAAACATCTGAAAGTTCTCAGTTCACATACTGTTGAAGCCTAGCTTGGAGAATTTTGAGCATTACTTTATTAGCATGTGAAATGACTGCAGTTGTGTGGTAGTTTGAACATTCTTTGGCATTCCCTTTCTTTGGGAATGGAATGAAAACTGACCTTTTCCAGTCCTGTGGCCACTGCTGAGTTTTCCAAATTTCCTGGCATACTGAGTGCAGCACTTTAATAGCATCATCTTTTAGGATTTGAAATAGCTCAGCTGGAATTCCATCACCTCTACTATCTCTGTTCACAGTGATGCTTCCCTAAGGCCCACTCAACTTCGTATTCCAGGATGTCTGCCTCTAGGTGATTGATCACACCATCGTGGTTATCTGAGTCATTAAAGTCTTTTTGTATAGTCCTTCTGTATATTCTTGCCACCTCTTCCTAATTTTTTCTTCTTCTGTTAGGTCCATATTGTTTCTGTCCTTTATTATGCCATCTTTGCATGAAATGTTCCCTTGGTATCTCTAACTTCCTTAAAAAGATCTCTAGTCTTTCCCATTCTATTGTTTTCCTCTGTTTCTTTGCATTGATAACTTAGGAAGGCTTTCGTATCTCTCCTTGCTGTTCTTTGGAACTCTGTGTTCAGATGGGTATCTTTCCTTTTCCTTTGCCTTTCGCTTCTCTTCTTTTCTCAGAGCTAATACAAAGAGCCAGTGAGCTCTGAAGAGGGATTGTGCTTAACTGGCATTCATCTATAGAAGTGGGGCAGAAGGACACCTTTGGTTGCCTGCTTCAGCTGCTGCCCTGCCCTTGAAGAATCCAGTCATGTTACAGACGTGATGAGAGAGAGGTTTCTCAGGCTGCCAGCAGATTGCTCATCTTGGTTTCAAGCTGGGCAGTTTCAAGCATGGATCAAGGTCTGACTCTCAATTATGAAGGCCCAGAAACATGGTTTTTGCAGAGTATCCAGAGATGATACATATGAACTTACTGGAGAATAACAGAACTGTGATAGTCTTTTCATCAAAACCCTCTGGTTGGCACATTCTCCGTAGAAAGCCAAGTTAAAGTCAAGTAATTTGCTGATCATGCATCAGAACTAGTTGGATGATTTTGAATGTCAGAGTTCCCTCTCCATTGTAGAGATGTAATGCCAGAAAGGTAATCCATCTTAAACATCTCTAGACAGGTACTCCCCTGGTGGTCCAGTGGTTAACATTTGCACTTCCACTGCAGGGGGCACAGGTTCGATCCCTGGTCAGGGAACTAAGATCCCACAGGCTATGCTGCGCAGCCAAAAAAAAAAAATGAAAGCTCTATAAACAGTAGAGCTTCTGGAGAAATAACTATAGATCTAGAGTGACATTCTATGCCCAAAAACATAAATTAAACTCTCAAAACTAACAAGTCACATCCAAAGGACAGGGGCCCAGGGCAGTCAGGCAAGAAGAAGAAACAAAAATTATCCATATTGGAAAGAAAGAGTAAAACTGTCCGTGCTCATAATATTATTTATAGAATATCCTAAGGACCCACATAATGAGTATTAGAATTAATAAACGAGTTCAGCAAAGTTGCAAGATACAGGGAAAATATACAAAACTCAATTCAGATTCTATACACTTGCCATGAACAATCTAAAAATGAAATTTAATAAGTAATTCAATATGCAATAGCATCAAAAAAGAATGCAGTGTCATAAATGAATTTAACAAAAGTAGTATAAGCTTTGTATACTGAAAACTATAAAATATTGTTGAAGGCATAAGTAAGTGGCATCCATGGATATCTCTTGTTCATAGATTGGAATAATTAGTATTATTAAGGTGGCGGTGCCCCCTAAATTGATCTACAAATTCAACATATCCTCTATTAAAATTTCAGCTGCCTTTTTTTTTTTAAACCGAAATTGACACCTGATTTTTAGAATCATAAAAAAATACAAGGATTCAGAACGGTTAAAAGAAAGTTGGAGGTCTCACACCTCATTTCTAAGCTTATTACAATGCACTGGTATTAATAGCTGACATTTGTTGTCGTTCAGTTGCTCAGTCGTGTCTGACTCTTTGTGACCCCGTGGACTGCAGCACACCAGTCTTCCCTGTTCTTTCCCATCTCCCAGAGCTTGCTTAAAGTCATGTCCGATGAGTCAGTGATGCCATCCAACCATCCTGCCCTCTGTTGTCCCCTTCTCCTCCTGTCTTCAATTTTTCCCAGCATCAGGGTCTTTGCTAATGAGTTGGCTCTTCAGCACCAGGTCGCCAAAGTATTGAAGCTTCACCTTCAGCCTGTGGTACTAACAGATGTGTAGATCAATAGATTAGAATTGAAAATCCAGAAATAATCCCATACATTTGTGATCAATTGATTTTTGACAGAAGTGTAAGACAATGTAATGGATGATAAATTGTCTTTTCAACAAATGATACTGGGAAAACTGGATATCCCCCATGCAAAAGAATAAAGTTGGACCCCTACTTCATACTGTATACAAAAATTAGCTTTATATGGGTCCTAACATAAGAGCTAAAACAACAATAAAACAGGTGTAAATCTTCATGACCTTGGATTAGGCAGTGATTTCTACATACGGCAGCAAAGCACAACAAACAAAGGACAAGAATGAATGAATGAATAAATAAATTGTATCAAAATTAAAAATTTTGTTCTTTGAAGAGCACTATTAAGAATGTGAAAAGACAGCCCACAGCATGGGAAAAAAGTATTTATAAATCATTTATCTGTCTGATTAGGGCCCCAAATCCATAATGTATAAATCTTCAGTTCAGTTCTGTTCAATTGCTCACTCATGCCTGACTCTTTGCAACCCCATGGACTGCAGCACGCCAGGCTTCCCTGTCCGTCACCAACTCCCAGAGCTTGCTCACACTCATGTCCATTGAGTCAGTGATGCCATCCAGCCATCTCATCCTCTCTCGTCCCCTTCTCCTGCCATCAGTCTTTCCCAGCATCAGGGTGTTTTCCAGTGAGTCGGTTCTTTGCATCAGGTGGCCGAAGTATTGGAGTTTCAGCTTCAGCATTAGTCCTTCTGGTGAATATAAGTTGTATAAATGTTACAATTTACCAATAAAAACTTGAATAGAATATAAGTAAATGAATATATTTTTTCAAAGAAGATACACCAGTGGTCAGTAAGCACCTTCTCAGATACCCAACACTATTAGTCATTAGGGAGACGGAAGTCGAAGCCACCGTGAGAAACCATCGCACACCGACCCGGATGGCTACAATAAGACAGACAATAGCAAGTGGTGGTAAAGATGTAGCACAGTTACAACTCTCACGTGTTATTTGTACACTGTGAAATGGTGCAGCCACTCAGAAAAATATCACAATTTTAAACACACGGATTGTTAAAAAACATGAGTTGTGGCTGAGTCCATTTATTGAGCTAACTTTTTATTCATTCTCGACTGTGTATCAGGTATTGTGCCAGTCATTTGGGGTTATAGACATTTCTCAATCTAACAAGAAGAGGAGGAGTCTCAGAAGAGAAATGTAGAGAAGGGGCAGGGGAGTAGAGAGGAGACAACAGAGAAGGTCGCCTTGAAGTAATGTCTTTAGTGAGTCTCCCTTCTTCACGTCTGACCCCTTGTCATATGCGTCTACTTACTTACATCAGAGGACTTCCCTGGTAGCTCATATGGCAGGAATCTGCCTGCAATGCAGGAGATCTGGGTTTGATCCCTGGGTTGGATACTTACATCAGACATACAAACCTGAACCCCAGGCCTGACTGCTGCTTGTGAGCTACGTAATCTTGGTCAAGGCCCACACCTCTAAGTCTCTGGTAACTCATCTGTAAAATGAAGTTAATGATGCCCACCTCTCAGAGTTGTTTGGAGATTCAGTAAAGAAAGCCACATGTGTAAAGGGTTTTGTATAGTATTTGGCAAGATGATACGTGCTTGTTAAATGAGAACTGCTATTAATTACAACAGAAAAGATGCTCTTATATACAGCACTTTTTAAAATTCATATTCCTGTTGTTTATTGCAAGAATATAGAAGTACAGTTAATTTTTGCATGTTGACTTAGTATCCAGGAATCTACCAAATTCACTTATATATTCCAGTTATTTGTCAGTTCTGTTAGATTTTCAGTGTCTGCAATTTGTCATGTGTGAATGCAGACTAATTTACTACTTTTCCAGTGTTTACATCTTTTAAGATACATCTTCACTGAGGTACAATTAGCATGCAATAAAATTCACTTAAGTATACAGTGTGATGAATTTTATATCTTAATTTTTTTCAGCAACATATTTTGTAGTTTTCATTGTAGAGCAGGTCTTTTCACTGCCTTGATTAAATTTACTCCTAAGTACTTTTTTTAATACTATTGTAAATGGAATTGTTTTCTTGATTTTCTTTTTGAATTATTCATTTTTAGTATATAGAAATGCTGCCAGTTCCGGGGTATTGATTTTGTATCCTGCAACTTTGTTGAATTAGTAATATTTTAGAATAACCTATTTTGGTCTTTCTTCATTTTCTGTTATTTCTGTGTTCTCTTGTTGATTTCTGCTCCTATATTTATATTTACCTTCCTTTTTCAGTTTGATTCTTTTTCTAGTTTCTTGTATTAGAAGTCAGACCATAGATTTTTTTAGTTTTCTCAGAGCAGTCCATTTTATCTTAGTGATTTTAAGAATTTTTTTCTTTTAGAAATTATATGTTGTTCAAGTGATTTAAAAGTGGATATGTGTTCAGGCTACTTTCTTCCTTTAGTCTTCCAGCATATTCTTCTATGAGATTATTAGACTAAAAACTCCCCAAATGATGAGAAATTTGAAATTTGGCAATACATATTTTTAAACTTTCTTCTCTTCTACTACATGCATTGCATACAAAGCTATAAGTTCCCTCTCAGTACTGTTTTGCTGCATCCCACAAGTTTTGATACATCCTAGTTTCATTATTATCCATTGTGACTCCATATTTGACCTGTGAGTTTCTTAGAAGTCTATCGCTTAATATCCAGTCATTTGGAGATGTTCTCCTCTTTCTGTTGTTACACACTTTCATTCATTCATTTAATGCATTTGATTCACAGTGGTCAGAAAGCATTGATTTTAATCTTTTGAGATTTATTGAGATCTACTTTATGAATAAGACTATAATCTATTTTGGTAAATGTGCCACATGTACTTGAAAAGAATCTAAGTTCTGCCAGTATTGCATATGGTATACTATGTATGTAAGTTAGATCTCAAGTTGATTAGTCATTTCACATCCTGTATATGCCCGTACTGATTTCTCATGTCTTACCCAGTTAGTTAGGTGTGTTACAATCTCCAGACTGTAAATTTATCTATATCTTTTTTTTTGTTCTCAACTTTATTTCTCTCAAAGCTATATTATTTGATGCATATGTATTTAGATAGTGATACCTTTCTGTTGCATTGACCCTTTAATTATTAAGAAATGTTTCCAGTTATCTCTCATAATACCTCTTAAACATCTATTTACCTAATACTTATATAACAACAAAAACTGTTTGCCTGGTATAAATCATTTACTTTCAACTTGTATTTAATGTGTATTTAATGTGTATTTTTAGTTGCAATTGTTTATTTTAATTGGATTGTTTACTCTGTTTCCACTTAATGGAATTGCTACTATAATTGGGTGTAAGTTTCTTGTCATTTGTTTTATATTTGTTCATTCTATATTTTCTTCCCTTATTCCTTTTTCTCTGGCTTCATTTTAACTAGTCACGAATTTCAAAATTATATTTTATCTTTTCTATTGACATTTTTATTATACCTTTTAGATATCAATCTTTTACTGGTTATTGTAGAAATTTCCAAATTAATCTATTGCAGTTTACCATTTTTCAAACAGTGCAAGAAACTTGAACTAGTGTATTTTGTTTACTTTTCACCAGGTTTCTTTTGCTATAATTGCCAAAATTCTATTTCCCTGTAAGTAATAAAACCCACAAGGCTTTATCATTGTTGCTTTTATCAATCAGTAGTCTTTGTGTTCATCTATATAGTTACCATTTTAGAGCTGATGATTCCTCCTTGTAATTGATTCCTTCCGTATCAGATCACTTGCCTTTGAGCCTGAAGAAGTGCCTGTAATACACTCACCATATTAAATATCTGTAGTATTACTTGTAGAACAGTTCTCTGCAAGAAATGCTGAATACTGCTTTTGTTTTTCTGAAAGGATTTTTATTTTGCATTTCTTTTTAAAGGACATTCTCCTTGGATATAGAATTTTTATCTTTGCTAAAATTTTTATCACTTGGTAGTGTACCTCGGTTTGGTTCTCTTTTAATTTATCTTGCCTGAGGATCAGTCAGCTTGAATCTGTGGGGTAGATATGTTTCTTCAGCCTTGGAATATTATTTGCCATTATTTTTTCAAATTTGTTTTCTTTCCTATTCTCTCTTTTTCTTGTATAGAAGTCTACTTACATGAATGTTAGATCATTTGACCATGCCTCAAATCTATATTACTTTCTTTTTTTAATGGTTGACATTTTACTGTGGCTTATTCAAATATAATAGCCTCAAAAACCATTATAATACTATATCAGTATATATTAAAACAATAAAGTCCATCTTAAAAATTCTTAGCAAAACAATTCATTTTTTGTTTCACTTAATTTGTTATTTCATGTATTATCCAATGAAAAGTAGATGCTACTAATTGATTTTATTATCACTGTTGCATTTTGATCAGTTTCACATCCTTCTGGCTTTCAAAAGTGTAGAATCTCCATATTTTAGCATAACTAGCTATTTGCTTGAAACATGATTATGAATAGAGATTTTTTTTAAAAAATAATAGATTATAACATAAAATGTATATGATAAAATTCAAATATATATAGTTTTTTTAATTGAAGTATAGTTCGCTTACAATATTATATTAGTTTCAGGTATACAACATGGTGATTTAATATTTTTATACATTGTACACCATACAAAGTTATTACAATATTTTTGACTATTTTCCCTGTGCTGTACTTGACATCTTCATGACTTACTTATAACTGGTAGTTTGTGCCTCTTAATCCCTTTCACTTCCTTTTTCCTGTCTTCCCACCCCCTCACCTCTGGCAACCCCTAGATTGTTCTCTGTATCTATGAGTCTGTTTTTCTTTTATTTGTTTTTTTCCTCAGATTCCAAATATAAGCCAAAACATACACAGTATCTTTTGTCCTCTTTCTAACTTGTTTCACTTATCCTAATACCCTCTACGTCCATCCATCTTGTCACACATGGCAAAGTTTCACTCATTTTTATACCTGAGAAATATTCCATTGTGTGTGTGTGTAGACCACATCTTCTTTACCCATTCATCTGTTGATGGACACGTAGGTTGATTCCATATCCTGTCTGTTGTAATTAATGCTGCAATGAATATCGGAATATGTGCATCTTTTTGAGTTAGTGTTTAGTTTTCTTTGGATAAGTATCCGGAAGTGGGATTTCTGGATTGGATAGTAGCTCTATTTTTAATATTTTGAGAAACCGCCATACTGTTTTCCATACTGTATCAACTTACGTTTCCACTAACAGTGCATGAGTTTCCTTTTCTCTACATTCTCACCAACACTTGTTGTTTCTTGTCTTTCTGATAGCCATTCTAACTGGCCTGAGGTGGTATCTCATGTGATTTTGATTTGTGTTTCCCTGATGATTAGTGACGTTGAGAATCTTTTCATGTATCTGTTGGCCATTTCTGTGTCTTTGGAAAACAGTCTATTCAGGTCCATTTTTTAATCAGATAGTTTGTATAATTTACATTGAGTTGTATGAGTTGTTTATATATTTTGGATATTAACCCCTTATCAGACGTCTGATTTACAAATGCCTTCTCCCATTCAGCAGGTTACCCTTTTGGTTTGTTGATGGTTTCTTTTGCTATAAAGAAGCTTTTTAGTTTTTGCCTGTTTATTTTTGCCTGTTTCCCTTGCCTAAGGAGATAGATTCAAAAATATATTGCTAAAAGAAAACAATGTTGAAGATAATACGGGCTGTTTTCTTCTAGGAGCTTTATGGTTTCAGGTCTTATATTTAAACCTTTAATCCATTTTTACTTCATTTTTTATGTGGTGTAAGCAAGTCGTATAGTTTCATTCACTACCTGTAACTGTCCTGTTTTCCCAGCACCATTTATTGAAGAAACGTTCTTTTCCCCGTTTTATGTTCTTGCCTGCTGTGCTGCAGATTCATTGGCCACACATACGTGGGTTTATATCCGGGCTGTTTGTTCTGTCCCACTGACCTTCGTGTCTGTTCTAGTGCCAGTGCCACCGCACAGCATCGTGTGGCTTTGTAGTGTCGTTTGACGTCAGTGAGTGTGATGCTCCCAGCTTTGTTCCTTTTTCTCGATTGCTTTCGTTATTCTGGGGTCTTTTGTAGTTTCCTGAAAATTTTTGGATTATTTGTTCTACTTCTATGAAAAATATCATGGGTATTTTGATAGGGGGCCGTTGATAGGGGCCAGACTGAATCTGTAGATTGCTTTAGGTAGTATGGAAATTCTGACTGTATTAATTCTTCCAATCTGTGAGCTTGGTATCTTTCCATTTCTTTGTGATGTCTTCAGTTTCCGGTCGTCAGTGTCCTGTAGTTTTCAGAGTGTAAGTTTTTCCTTTAGATGCAGTTGTAATTCTGGTTTTTTTTTTTTCTTTGTGATTTATTTTGGATACTTAATACTGAGTTATCTACTGGCTCACTATTCCTTTCTGCTGCTATATCCAGTCCACTTTTAATTCATTCAGTGAGTTCTTAATTTCAGTTATTGTTTTAGGAAGTTCTGGAAAGGATTTTTTTTGTAAATTCTCTGTTCAAATATTCTATCTTTTCATCCAGCTTTTCTGTCTTTTTTTAGCATATTAATTATGTTATTTTGAGGTCCTTGTCTGCTAAATCAAATATCTGGATTATCTCTAATCTAATCACTGGATTATCTCTTGATTATTGGTCATTTTTTATAGTTTTTTCTTTTTTTGCAGGGAGTATACTTAGTAATTTTTTAGTATATGTCACACGTAAATGATAGGTTTACTCTAGATTAAGGTATAATATCCTAAAGAGTTGTTAAATTTGTTCAGACAGTTGTTAAATTTGTTCTAGTAACTTCTAAGTTACTAGAAGTTCACTTTAGTTTTATTAAGGTCTACTTGTTAGGGAAGATCTATTTTAGCATTCCCCTTAAATCCTCAGTATGGCTGATAGTCTTAAACGCTGCTGCTGCTGCTAAGGCGCTTCAGTCGTGTCCGACTCTGTGCAACCCCATAGACGGCAGCCCAGCAGGCTCCACCATCCCTGGGATTCTCCAGGCTAGAACACTGTCTAGGTCTGAATAAATGTCTGGTGTGTTCACCTACGTCTTCCACTCTGACTTGGGCCAGAAACCAGCATCTCTCTGGTACGTTTAACATCTGGCATTTTCACTGTCTCAGCTTCCCAGCATGTACTTTCTCCCAGATTTTTAGGGGTCTCACCCTTCACTTTGCAGCCCAAGTGAACCAAGGATCAAGGGAAGTTTCCATGCAGATTTCTGGGTTCCTTTTCTAAGTTCCGTGGATCCCTGCTCTCCAAATTCCAGTCTCCTTAACAACATCAAACTTTACCTTTTGCCTTGTCCCTCCATCAAAACCATTGCTCTCTGCTGGTCCTGTGTTGGTTGCTCTCTGAGCCTGGTAACAATTATTTTATGTATTTGTCAAGTTTTTATTATGGAAAGAAAGTAAGTCTGATACCATCTACTTTATTATAGTTGAGCTGGAAGTCAGCATTTTGCTTCTTGGTTTAGGGTATATGTCTTTATACTCATTTTGAAAGGCACATTCTGTGGGTTATTTTGATTTAATTTTACTTTAAGATAATTTTGTTATTCAGTAATGTTTCACATTATCATTTACATGGAAAATGATTATTATTTAGCATTAATGTAAGAAAGTTTAAAGCACTTCCCAGGTGGCACAGTGGCAGGGAATCCTCCTGCAATGAAGGAGATGCAGGTGTGATCCTGGGTCAGGAAGATCCCTTGGAGGAAGAAATGGCAACCCACTCCAGTATTCTTGCCTGGGAAATCCCATGGACAGAGGAGCCTGCCAGGCTGCAGTCCATGGGGTTGCAAAAGAGTCAAATATGACTTAGCAACTAAATAGCAACAATAACAACATGAAAGTTTAAATTAGCCTATTGAGCTTTGTTGCTCACAATATTAAGAGATAGCCTCTTTGGCATTTGCTTGGCTTAAAATTGTCTAGGATTGAGAGTCCACTCTGGCTTAACCTTATTTTCCTGGTAAGCATAGTCCTGGTAACAGCACGTCTTGGCAAAACTGACTTGTTGTCTTGGGCAAGTTTTGAAATGGCAGCTGCTGGAGTTTGATTCCTTTGCCCTTACGTTTTATCTCCTCTGAAAATTTGGCCACTTAGGGGAAGATTGGCAGAGTAGGCTGTATTAGTCATTCACATAACAACAATTTATCAGGTCCTTTCTTGTAGAGCTAGTTTAATAATAGCTGGGGAGAAGCTTTTGTGATTGCTTCTTAGTGTCAGAGGTAGTGAACTGGGCCATAAAAGGGGGGGAGAATGTACATAAAGTAGAAGGAACTATAAAGATAAACTTCATCATTGTTCTAATCCTCCTCCAAGGAGCTAGACTTGTTATATTTTTTTCCTCAAGAAGTTCTTAGTGTATTGTGAAAAGTACTTCAGTAACAAGGCAGAGTCTAAAGTAATACCTATTATGCTGATAATACAGAGCATGATCTGAAATGATAAGTAGGCTGAAGGACAGCAGAAATCGGTAACATTGGTTTCTTCCTAAGAGGGGGCTCTTGGGTGGCTGGTCCCTAAGGGTGGGAGGGAGACATAATTATATATGCTTTTTTCCTTCTGAAACATGAATCATCTTCTGAATACTAAAAAAAAAAGTCGATTAAGCGTATTCATTTATTTATTTTTCCTCCTATAACTTCCTAAAATCACAGTAAAAGGAATATCTTTTAAAACCTGCAGAGATATGGAAGAGCAAACAACAGCGACAAATAATTTGGAATCTGGAAAGAGAGTGCTATAGACAGACTGTCCCCCCAGAATTGATATAACAGTCCCCAGCGTGAGAGTATTCAGAGGTGCGGCCTTTGGGAGGTGATTAGGTCATGAGGGTGAAGCTTTCACAAATGGGCTTAGTCCCTTCTAAAGGGGCACCGCAGAGGGCTCCCTTGCCCATTCTACATGTGAGGGCCAAGTGAGAAGGGGGAAGCAGGCCATCACCAGACACCAAGTTTGCTGGTACCTTGATCTTGGATTTCGCAGCCTCTAGGTCTATGAGAAATAAATGTGTGTTGGTGAAGCCCCCACATCTGTAGTTTTTTTTTCCTTCTGACTGTGCTGGGTCTTTGTTGCTGTGCAGGCTTCTCTCTAGTTGTGGCCAGCGGGGGCTGCTGCCTAGCCGCAGTGCGTGGGCTTCTCATTGCAGGGACTCCTCTCATTGTGGAGCACAGGCTCTAGGGCACTTGCTCAGTAGTTGTGGTGCATGGGCTTCATTGCTCCGCGGCATGTGGAATCTTCCCGGACCAGGGATCAAACCCATGTCTCCCACATTGACAAGTGAATTCTTTACCACTGAGCCACCAGGGAAGCCCCCAAATCCATAGTGGTTTTGACATAGCAGCCTGAACTGACCAAAACAGATGGACAATAAGAAGGTTAAGTTCTAAGCCAGCCAGCCAATAGAGAAAGCCAGTATTTCCCTCAGAACCACCCAGAGACAGGATATGGGGACAGTAGACACATCAGAAAGAAAGGTAAATAAGAGACTTAAAACAGGAGAGTGAGTTAAAGGTCTGTCTGAAGAAGCAGTTAGATCCCCACCCTAGCTCTACGCAACTTTGTTTAAGAAACTGAAAGTTTACTGTCTGGTCAGAGTAAAACAAGATTTCTAGACTAGGATGCCTCTATCCAAGTTGAAAATAAGATGTATCACTGCAAAGATGCGGTTAAATGAATGTTTACACATCAAATACAGAGAGGTCAGACTTCCTCCTCACCCTGGGCTCCCACTTCACAGCCCTCCAGTTTAAATGCCTTCCAGACAGGAGCATGGGTGATCTCCCGGGAATCTGACCAACACTAAAGAGAAAATGTAAGGAGCTCTGTGACATGACAGACAGCTCAGCCAGATGGCCCTGTGGTGAGGTCCGCGGAGGGCTGCACGCTGAGGACCTCCTTAAACAGAAGCACAAACCACGTGTTCCTTGCCATCTGACTTGAAAGACAGAGATTAAACTCAATTGGAAGGAGATAAGACTATGCCTCGGGATGATAATTTTATGTATTACTAAAAATTCCACTGTCATTTAGGTTTTCAGTGAGATAAAAGAGGTACTATATTCATGAAACAAGAATAAAAAGTTATAAAAATGGATATTCAGATAATTAAAAAGAGCTCTTAAATTAAAAATATACGTTTAAAACTCAGTAGAAGAATTTGATAATGAAATTCAGAATATATTCCAGAAGTTAAAAGGAGAAAGAAAAGGAAAATAGGGGAGCAAATTAGTGGATCAGGCCAGGAGGGCCAAAATCAGAGTAATAGAGGTTCCAGAAGGAAAGAGGAAACAGACCAGAAGAAATAAATAAAGAATTAAATAAAATTTCTGAAAATTGAAGGACACAGCATCTTGACTGGAAGCCAACTGACTGCCCGGAACGGAAAATAACTAGAGACCAACCCCAAGGCCCGTCATGGTGAAATTTCAGAACAGCTGGGTCAAAAAATATGTACATTTTAAAGAAAGAAACAGTCACATAGAAAGAATTTTAAAAATCTCAATAGTTTTTGCCTCCTCAGCAACTACAATGGAAACCAGAGATCCAGTGTTTTCTAACCATGAAGGAGAATTATTTCTAATCTACAATCCTATATCCTGCCCAGTTGTTAATTGAGTGTGAAGGTAGCTTAAAGATATTTGCAAATACCTAAGATCTAGAAAATTTTACCTTCCATTTACCCTTTCTGAGGAGACCACTGAAGGATGAACTCCAGAAAAACAAAGGAATAAACCAAGGAAGAAGACGACATGGCATATAGAGAGTGGGGAATGAAAAAAAAACAAAAAAAAAGAGAGTGGGGAATGGCAGGCAGTAGAGAGGGAACGGAATCCCAGAATAAAGGTAGAGGGAAGGCTCGCGATGACAGTTGTGCCTGAAGCATTGAGGGCAACGAGAACAGACCAGATCAGGTCACAAGCCTCCAGCACAGATTTTGTTAAGGAAATGAAATCGCTTGCATACCTAAATGTGTCTGAGCATATAGGGATTTAGATAATTGGCAGATAGTTTGGGATTAAATTATGGATAAGCACTTATGAACAAAGTGAAACAAACAAATAGAAAAGACAGTTGTTAACTCTAGAGAAAACTATGATGTAGAAGGGAAAAAAAAGTAATCCTACCCTATTACACGGTTCACCTAGATGTAGCAATGAGATATTGATCTCATCGGAATTATAATTATGCTGTAAGAATGAGAGGACAGGAAGGTAAGGGTTTGTGATCACAGGGGTAAGGGAGTGCTTAAGAGCAGAAGAGAGCTAACTCCTCATTTACCAAAAAGAGAAATAGTCGCAAAGAATAGGACATGACTTAGGGACTGAACAACAATGCTTAAACCTAAAAAAAAAAAAAATCAAGAAGCCAAGAAATATCAATACAGACATTAAAGATTTTGTGCCCAATACTAATACGGGGTGATAGTTTCCCCACACTAAGCAATTCTCCACTGACCACTGGGTGTCCTGCAGTTAACTCAGTTCTCACGATACTCACACAGTTGAGGGTTTGGTCAGGTTGGTACAGAGGTAAAGAATCTGCCTGCCAATGCAGAAGACCGAGGGTTCCATCCCTGGGTCAGGAAGATGTCCTGGAGTAGAAAATGGCAACCTGCTCCAGTATTCTTGCCTGGGAAATCCCATGGACAGAGGAGCCTGGTGGGCTACGATTCATGGGGTCGCAAAGAGTCAGACGCAACTGAGCATGCACGCACATATAAGACCGCCCTCCGTTTCAGATGCCAGTCACAAGCCCGCTTCTCACTGACTGGCCGCAGATCAGCGGTTTCCCCAGCACCCTCCTTGGGTTCAATTAATTTGCTAGAGCTGCTCACAGGACTCAAGAAACCAGCTTTCTAGCTTACCAGTTTATTACAAAGGATATTAAAGGGTATGAATCAACAGCCAGATGAAGAGATACATAGAACGAGGTCCTAAACAAAGGAGCTCTGTCCTTGTGGAGTTTGGGGCCTGTACAGTGGCACATGGAAGCAGTCTTATACACCAACCATGGAAGCTGTCCACGCCTCCTCCTCCTGCGTTTTCACAGAGCCTTCATTACATAGGCATGGCTGATTAAATCGTTAGCCATCGGTGAGTGGTTCAGCCTCCAGCCCCCTTTCCCCTGCTGGAAATCAGGGGGTGGAACTGAAAATTACAGCCTTCTATCCATGGTTAGTTCTCCTGGCAGCCAGTCCCCTGACCCCATCTTAAGGAGATTTCCGAAAGTCACCTTATTGATGCGAACCAGTCAGAGTGGAAAGGGACTTGTTATGAGTAAACAGACGCCCATTTCACCTTTATGGTTCTCAAGAGTTTTCAGAAACTGAGGACAAGGGATCTAATATTTTAAGATCCTCCCATTGCTCTCATCACTCAGTAAATTCCAAGGTTTGGGGAAGCTGTGAACCAGGATGAAGCCAAATAGGTATGAGAAATAGATTTCAGTCATCTGAGTGACCAAATATATATTTCTTATGTCCCAGTATTGTAGACATATTATTTTCACATATAGAGGTAAAACATTACTTGTATAGTATCAGGTGACTCACCACAGAGAGTGGAAGATGGAGGCCTGCTACTTTTTATAACAAGCCTTGGAACTTTGGCTTTTTAAACTTTGCTCATATATATTTATGACTTATAATCAAATGAAAAGTTTTTAAAAACAACAAAACAATGTGGTTGTTGTTGTTCAGTTGCTAAGTCATGTCTGACTCTTTGTGACCCCATGGACTGCAGCACACCAGGCTCTCCTGTTCTTCACCATCTCCTGGAGTTTGCTCAGATTCGTGTCCAGTGAGTCGGTGATGCTATCTAACTATCTCATCTTCTGTCACCCCTTTCTCCTTTTGCATCCAATCTTGTCCAGCATCAGGGTCTTTTCCAATGAGTCAGTTCTTCCCATCAGGTGGCCAAAGTATTGGAGCTTCAGCATCAGTCCTTCCGATGAATATTCAGGGTTGATTTCCTTGAGGATTGACTGGTTTCATCTCCTTGCAGTCCAAGAGACTCTCAAGAGTCTTCTCCAGCACCACAGTTCAAAGGCATCAATTCTTCAGTGCTCAGCCTTCTTTAGTCCAATTCTCACATCTGTACATGACTACTGGAAAAACCATTGCCTTGACTATATGGACCTTTGTTGGCAAGGTGATGTGGAAGAAGTGATCATGAGAGTGGACAGACTGGTTTTTTTGAAGGATACATAGGAGTTCTATAGGCTAGGGAATAGACGGGTGTGCTGGCAGGTAGAGAGAACCAAGGCTGGCCAAAGGCAGAGTGGGTATAGCCTAGCCTCCGAATGGAAGCTTGAGTTGTGGGGTGTTGTCACACCTCACTATTGGCTTTTCTCCTTTTGGTGTCTTTGTTGTTTAGAATTTAAGACTTGGCCCTTTTGTTAACTGATAAAATTATAACCTGTTATTATGTTTGGTTATTGCTCTAAAATAATAGTGTTCTTTGAACTAATTTCAAAAGGAAGAAAGTGAGCTGTCATTGAATTGACCCTGGCAGTAAGGTTTGCTGAAAAGGCAGTGTCGTTTCCAAGTCCTTTCCTGGGCTTGAGAAGAGTATTTCAACCACCGTTCCCAGAACTCAGAAGTCCTTGCAAGATAGTAGACTCCCAAGGAAACGGGCAGTTTGCCAGGAATTTGGGAAATTCAGATGCCTGCAGCATCTCAAAGCTCACAGGGCCAGAAAAAGGGCTTGGCAGCTGCGTGTGCCCTAGAGGCAAATGGACATCTAGGAGTGGGCCGGGGTGGCCAAGTTCTGGCTGTAGGTCTTTTGCAGCTGCTGGGCCACTTCTGATGGCGGACTACCGTCTAGAGGCATTGGAAATGCCAGAAGGCATGAGGTGTGGTAGGAGGATCTGGGGTTGACTTCTGGTTCTACCATCTTTGTAATGTCAACAAAGTCCCCTGACCCTTTGAGAGTAAGATCGGTGCAGTAATAAACACGGGGTGGTTAGAGGTGTCCGCTGAAGTAAGGTGCATGGGACTGCTTTGTAAATAGAAGATTCTTACTGTAGATCTTGGTTTCAGTTAGTGAGTTTCTTTACCTGTTGAGTTTGTATCTGCACGTGTGCCTTCTGTCCCTAGTATATTTATTATTATTGACTCCAGGTGAGCTTATCTATTAGTTGAGATATATCTTAAGCTTAGTACTGTAACAGGGAGTCCCCACAATGTCACAGTTCAAGGCAGACAGAAATACGTTTCTCTGTCATGTAACAGTCTAGAGCTGTGTTAATCCAGTGTGGTAGCTGCTAGGTACAAGTGTCTGTTTGCATTTAAATGAATTAAAATAAGATAAAATTTAGTTCCTCAGTTGTACTGGTCTCCTTTCAAGCACTTTAGCTACTTGACTATAGGCTGTTGTATTGAGCAGCACGTATAGAACATTTCTGTGATCATTTTCTTGTGCAGCCCTGCTCTAGAGGAGCGCTCCACAACTTGAAGGGTGGCTCTGCTGCAAAGGTCATCCATGGGCCTGAGTTCCTTAGATAGTCCTCAGAAACTCAGGTCCCTAGACTCTGCCAGTCTCTAGGTGAGGCTTCATGGCATGCTTTGGTGTGCCATGAATCCTTCTGACAGTGTGGCAAAGCCTACAGACCACTTCACAGAGTAGTATTTTTAAATGTGTAAAAGATAAAATACATAGAATTACAAAGGAAAGCAATTGTGTTGAAATACAATTACCAAAGTAATTTTAAAAATGAAACAAGCTCATATAGTGCGTGCAGTCAGTCACTCAGTCATGTCTGACTCTCTGCAGCTTCATGGACGGTAGCCTGCTAGGTTCCCCTGTCCATGGAGTTCTCCAGGCAAGACTACTGGCGTGGTTTACTGTTCTCTACTCCAGGGGATCTTCCTGACTCAGGGATTGAACCCACATCTCTTGCGTCTCCTGTTCTTTACCACTAGCACCACCTGGGAAGCCCCATAATATAGCAGTATCTGCTTTATTAAGACATCAAGTAATGATCTAGGGGCAAGTATAATGATGACTAATTTAAAAATATTTATGAGTTTATATAATATTTTATGATAATCCATAACAAGTATAATGTGTTATGAGGTTATCTGTAAATGTCTGTTGCTGACAGAGTCCTAGATCTTGCTAATACTTCTGTGTTTTTTTTTTCCCCTACCTGATACTTGAAGGAACTAATTAACTTCAGATAGAAGTTAGTGTATAAAGTTATATAGCATTTTCCCCATTCAAATTTATAGACCAACAGTTCTGTGTAAATAGACCCCTTTGCCATCTGTGGACTTCAAAATTAAGAAACCCTGCTAGGTCTTGTCAAAACTGGCTTGGTATTGTCAGGTCCACACTCCAGAATATGGAAAGGGGGTAAGAGAGGAAGCTGAGGGCAAATGATTTCCCTTTTAAGGGCATGACCCAGGGGTTACTTGCCTCCCGTTGGCCAACTGTTAGTCACGTGGTCATCTGCATTTTAAGGCAGGCTGGGAAATGTAGTCTCCAGGGCAGCCATGTATCTTGCTAGTAAAAAACTAGCAGGAGGAACTCTGTCTGTAAAAGGAAGAAGGAAAGAATGGATATTAGAACCAGAAAGGAAGTCTATCTGTAAAAGTAAAAGTGTGAGTCGCTCAGTTGTATCCTGCTCTTTGCGACCCATGGACTGTAGCTCACCAGGTTTCTCTGTCCATGGAATTCTCCAGGCAAGAATACTGGAGTGGGTTGCCATGCCCTCCTCCAGGGGATCTTCCCGACTCAGGGATCGAACCCGGGTCTACTGCATCGCAGGCAGAAAGAATGGATTTTAGGAGAACCAGCAGTCTCTGCCATAGCTTCATTGATAATCATGAAACAAGAAGTGTTTCTTCAAAAAAAAAAAAAAAAGCGTACTGTTTATTCTGTACACTTTCAGGTCTAAGTCAGAAATGCCAGGAAGAGTTCCACCGTTACTAGCAGGCCCCCGGTGTGGTACCAGCTCCCGGGGCACACAGTGTCTGGGGGATGTAGCACAGTTTGAGCTCCTGTTCCCCAGTCCTGATCACGTGGCAGCAGCTGCTGGCGGCGTTGTCATCATTTTTGTTGGTGCCAGTGGTGTGTTGTCCCTTGCTTAACACAAACCCAGGATGCCCCTGATCTGCAGCTATGGAGCTAACAACTGGTTAGGTGTCTGTTCTTGTCACCAGTGTTGTATGTGCAGGAGAGCATCAAGTAGGAGGAGGCAGGCCTTTTCCAAACAAACAGATCCCTGAGCAAATGCCCTTTAAAGTTTAAAATAACAACCCCTTGGGTTGTTCAGATCTTTGACTTCTCAGAGAGCTACTAAGTACCCTAACTCTTCTTATTTATAAAATGCCCAGATCGTTGTTTTTTTGTTTGTTTCTTCTTCTTGCTTTTCTTTTTTTCAAGTTAAATAGCAGTTATGACACAGCACCACATGGCCAGCAGCCTTTAACTCATAAACGGAGGGTTTTTGAAAAGACATATTTAGAGGCGAGCTTGGTCGGCTTCTCCTGGCAGGATGGAGACAGAGCTGTTCCAAGGCCAGAGAGCACTTAAAGGGCCAGGCGACCCCTCATACACCCCTTGTCTCCATCCAGGGGGAGATAACGTGAATATTTAGTATCACTTCCCTTATAGCCCCAGATTGTGAGCGAGCTCCCAAGGGGCAGGCCCTGGAGTCTTTGGAGCCCCGCCCCGCCCCCAAAGCCTGGTGCAGTCTCTTGTGTGTCAGAGGCGCTGGGCATATGTTTGCCGACAAATCATTTGTGTTTTATGAGCATTTATAATGGCTTTTTAAGTGAGTGCCGTTTTCAAGTTTGCTGAACGAAGAATGGCTTTTGTTTGGTCTTAGGGTCACCGCTGTTTTGTTTGTTTATTTGGCCACCCCTCCCCTAATCCATCTCTAGTTTTAAAATGTGCTTCACTAGGAAAATATGACTCCCGTTAGTTGAGTTCACGTTCAGGCCAACTTTTCAGGAACCTATCTATTTCCGTAGAGTGAGACCCACTCGCAGGTGCCCCGTGTGGTGCCAGCACTCACATTGTCCCTGACTCAGTTGCCCCGCCGCCCTTTCAGACACCCTCCCGTAAATCAGGCAGCCAGCGCTCCACACAGGGAGGGTTTTTCACTGGGTCTTGTGATGCAGGCCCGGTCCCGATAGCGATCTCAGGCGGGTGATATAAATAGGCTAGGATGGGGCAGTGGCTATTTTTATAAAGGAAGCTTTCTAAGTTGATTTCTTTGAACCTAGAACATCTCCCCCTCCCTCTGACTTCCCCTGTTTCCCTCCACCACTGGGGAGATCTCTTGGTTTTTCCTGCCTGCCTTTCCCCTCCCCCCAGCCAGCTGGCGTCCACAGAAATCAGAAGGAAGGTACGTGCCTGAGGCAGAGTTGCCTGAAATCTTATATCTTCTCCCCACCACCCACCCCCCGCCACTTTCAGGATCATCTTTCATCCGGCCCCCGAATGGCACCTATCCCAACCGTCGGCCTCCAGCATCTCGGGGACTGGCTGCTTTGTCTGAAATAGACATCCGCCAGCTCTCAAGCAGATCACTTCCCCCCACTCACGCCTGAACATCTATCCTTACAGTATTGTCTCTTGTTTGTCTTTGTACGTCAGCCCTGCCCCAGGTTTATGAACCGGACTGCCTCCCCCGAGGTCCCCTACTCTTCTCCCTGCCCCAGCCTGGCATGCCCACCCCAAGTGAGGCAGAGATCGTGGGGTCTAGTCAGGCCTTCCAGGAGGACATCTTGGCTTTAAGAGCTCTCTCTTCCCTCCTTGTGGGCCCCCCCACCCCTTGCCCTCCACGTCCACCACAGTAAGTTTCACCGTCAGCTGGGAGAAACTTGCCTTTCTTTGCATCCTTTTCCCAGGTTTTCATGCTGAAAACAGCACATTCTCCACATGAAACAAAAACTGATTCTGCTCTCTTTTCAACTTGTGTTTCTGACCATGCTGTTCTTGGCAGCACAGCTTCCAGGCTTGGGGGTAGAATTGATAGCTTACATGTAGACGTTAAATCGGTTGGCAAAATGCCATCTGGAGTCAGCGCTCCCTTGGATCATTTGCCAGCATCTGTGACTTCCACCACCCAGTGGCCTTGAGCGTCTTCTTAACTTTACAGCCAGCTTCCCTCTTGGAGCACCCCCCTCCCAACTCTTCCACAACCCCCCTTCCCAGCCAGCCCTAAGTGTTGGGCCCCATTTCCCTTCCCGGGCCAAGTGCTGGAAGTAAAGAGACTGTTTTCAATTTCTGATCTCCACCCCAGATTTCACAGGCCCCAGAGCCTGGCGTTGCAGTCTGGCCAAAGGGACCACAAACCAAGTCACCAGTGATGTTCTGAGCTTTGGTTCTGCCTTGGCACGGGATTAATGTTCTATCGCAGAATAACTGTGGAGATCAAGTGAAGCAACGTATTAATGCTTTAAATGCCTTGTGAAAGGTAGCGAGCACCAGAGTAAGAATACACATCATAGCTCCTCTTTTAGAAGCACTGACTGTGTTCTGTGTGTAGTGCTTCACGGGATCTATCTTACTTAATCTTGGCAGCCACTCTCTTAAAAGGACTACTATGCCCGCTTTGGGCTTCCCTCATAGTTCAGTTGATAAAGAATCTGCCTGCAATGCGGGAGACCTGGGTTTGATCCCTGGATTGGGAAGATCCCCTGGAGAAGGGAAAAGGCTACCCACTCCAGTATTCTGGCCTGGAGAATTCCATGGACTGTATAGTCTGTGGGGTTGCAAAGAGTCAGACACGACTATGTAACCTTCACTGATCTCTGATGCCTGCTTTACAGAGAGGAACATGAGACTCCAAAAGATGAAGTTGTTGGTCAGGCTCCCACACCTAGGGAAAGCGACGGAGTCAAAATTTGAGTCTGGGCAAGTCAAGCATGACTTTACAGCCTACACTTTCAGCTCTTTAGCAGTTCTCCCTTCCCATTTCAGAATTCGAGCTTCCCTGGTGGCTCAGATGGTAAAGAATCTGCCTGCAATGTGGGAGACCTAGGTTCAATCCCTGGGTTGGGAAGATCCCTTGGAGAAGGGAACAGTTACCTACTCCAGTATTCTTGCCTGCAGAATCCCCATGGACAGAAGAGCCTGGTGGGCTGCAGTTCATGGGGTCACAGAAAGTTAGGCACGACTGAGCAACTTTCCCTTCCCATTTCAGAACTGGTAAGAGAAGCAAGATGGACTTTAAAGATGGGCATTTATAGTCCTTTTCCTTGAGATGCCTATTTTTACCCTCCATTTTCAGATCAATAAGCAGTTTCTAGTGCTCAATTCGTAATCCCTTCAACAGACGAGACTCGGTGGTTTTCCCAGGGGGAGAGGGAGGTTGGGGATGGACCGCCTGCTGCAGAAAATGCCCCTTGCTCTTGTCACCGGCACCGACCTCCTGCGCACCGCCTGCACCTCAGGCACTCTCTGCCGTGTGAGCCGCTGGCTGGCAGAGGGGCTCAGGCTCCCCGAGAGCCGCTGCGTGTCTGTCCCCGGCAGGACAAGGGCCCGAGTCGGCATGTCGAACCGCTCTGCCTGTGAGCGTCTCAGGGCAGGTGTGCACTCCTCAAGCCTCTGGCGTAGCACGTGGCCAGCCACACAGAGAAATCCGGAGCCCCCGTCCTGCAGGAAAGACTGAGCAGGCACGGTGACTAGTCAGCGTGTGTGTGTGTGTGTGCGCGCACGCGCCTGTGTGTGTGTGTGGTGTTCAGCAGTAGAGGACTAAGGGCGTCAGAGGAGAATTCTGAGAGGGGAGAGGTTGATACAGGCTCCGGGGGAGCCCCCACGAGAGAGAGCGTGATCTGGGTGCTGACGTGTCCGGGTGGAATAGTGAGGAGAGGACTCCCCCCGTGAGAGAGACAGCTAAGTGTCTCTGGTCAGCGTTCCTGAGAGGACTTGATGGAAACTGCATTTTAATCTTAATCCATGTATACGCGATACAACGGACCACTTTTCTGACTGTCCACGTCTCAGGTGAGACACGGTGCAGTTTTCTTCAACGTCTGAACTACAGTTGCAGGAGGGAATCGAAAGTGAACAAGTTGTGGTGGAGGTGGTGACAGAGACACGTGTGTGTTAAGACTCACCCACCAAAAAGTCAGTTGGTTTTTATTTTTCTGTTGTTCAGTCGCTCAGTTATCCCGACTCTTTGCATCCCCATGGACTGCAGCACACCAGGCTGTCCGTCACCCTGTCCATCACCATCTCCCAGAGCTTGCTCAAACTCATATCCATTGAATCAGTTATGCCACCTAACCATCTTGTCTGTGTCATCCCCTTCTCCTCCTGCCCTCAATCTTTCCCAGCATCAGGGTCTTTTACACTGAGTCAGTTCTTCGCATCAGGTGGCCAAAGTATTGGAGTTTCAGCTTCAGCATCAGTCCTTCCAATGAATATTCAGGACTGATTTCCTTGAAGATTGACTGGTTTGATCTCCTTGCAGCCCAAGGGACTATGTAAGCTTCAAAAATAATTATTTCTTTAAAGAGATGGATGCTCCTGCTCATAGAGCTTACGGCTTCATGGTAGATTAGCCAATACACTGTCTTGTGTACTTAAATACAGTTGCTCAGTCATGTCCAACTCTTTGCGACACCCATGGACTTCTCTAGGCCAGAATACTGGAGTGGGTAACCTTTTCCTTCTCCAGGGGATCTTCCCAACCCAGGGATCGAACCCAGGTTTCCTGCATTGCAGGCAGATTCTTTGCCAGCTGAGCCACAAGGGAAGCCCCAGAATACTGGAGTGGGTAGCCTATCCCTTCTCCAGCGGATCTGCCTGACCCAGGAATCAAACCAGGGTCTCCTGCATTGCAGGCAGATTCTTTACCAACGGAGCTATCAGGGAAGCCTGACCCGTACTTAAATACCATCTTTGCCATAAGAGATGTTGGATAAAAGGATGTTGGTGGGGGTCTTGAAGTCAGCATGGGGCAGTGCCAGCCGTGGGAAGCCTCACGTGTCCTGACGGCCGGGTGGCCCGTCGTGCAGTGTGGTCCTACACTGTGTTGTGGGGACAGCTCACAGTCCTTTTTTTTTTTTTTAAACATAAGATGTACTTCCTAAGCTGATGTTGTTGAGCCCTGGCTCTGTACCAACCAGTGTCAGGTGCTGGGGTTCTGAGATGACCCCCCCACACCCCACCTCACCAGATAAAATACACACATGAAAAGAGAGCCCACCTCATCTGCATGGGAGAATTGTAAATTACAGCAATAACGAAATACTGTTAAACACCTACGTGGTGTAGCGTCCATGCCCAGTCGTGTCCAACTCTTTGTCACCCCGTGGGCCGTAGCCCACCAGACTCCTCTGTCCATGCGACTTTCCAGGCAAGAATACTGGAGACGGTTGCCATTTCCTGCTCCAAGGGATCTTCCCGACCCAGGGATCAAACCACTGTCCCCAGCGTCTCCTGCATTGGCAGGCGGACTCTTTCCCACTGAGTCACCAAGGCAGCCCTGAGACACCCCTGAGGATGGCCCAGGTTGAAAATCCTGGCAGCCCCTAACGCTGGCAGGGTGTGGGACGACAGGGACTGTCCTTCCCTGCTGGCGGGAATGGCAGTCTGCACGACAGCTTGGCCGTTTCTTACACAACTGGGCATGCTCTTATCCTCCATCCAGCAGCCGCACTCCTCGGGGTCTGCCCAGGTGGTTTTTGAAGTTGTGTCCATACAAAGCCCCACAGAACTTGAAGGCACCAAGACGCCCTTCATTCACTAGGTGAATGAGTTAGCAAACTGTGATATGTCCAGATAACAGAATATTATTCAGTGCTAAAAGAAGTAGGCTATCAAGCTGTGAAAAAGACATGGAGGAGAAATACCTGTTTAGGTTTTCTGCCCTTTCTTTTTTTGATTGGGTTGTTTGTTTATTTGCTACTGAGCTGCATAAACTATTTATTTGGGAGACTAATCCTTTGCCAGTTGCTTTGTTTGCAAATATTTTTTCCCATTCTCAAGGTTGTCTTTCCATTTCATTTATGTTTTCTTTCTTATGCAAAAACTTTTAAGTTTAATTAGGTCCCATTTGTTAATTTCTATTTTTATTTTCATTACTCTTAAGAGGTGGGTCAAAAAAGATTTTGCTGCGATTTATATCAAAGAATGTTCTGCCTGTGTTTTCCTCTGAGAGTTTTATCCTGTCTGGCCTTACATTCAGGTCTTGACTCCATTTTGAGTTTATTCTGTATATGGCATCAGGGAGTGTTCTAACTTCGTTCTTTTTCGTGTAGCTATCTAGTATCCAGTTTTCCCAGCATCACTACTGAAGAGACTGTCTTGTCTGCGTTGTATATCCTTGCCTGCTCTGTCATGGTTTAGGTGACCGTAGGCACATAGGTTTGCCTTTGTGCTTTCTACCCTGTTCCACTGGTCTGTATTTCAGTTTTTGTGCCAGCACCATACCATCTTGATGACTGCAGCTTTGTAGTGTAGTCTGAAGTCCGGGAGCCTGATTCCTCCAGCTCTGCTTTTCTTTCTCAAGATTGCTTTGGCTATTTGGGCTCTTTGGTGTTTGCATACAAATTGTAAATTTTGTTGTTCTAGTTCTGTGAAAATTACCGTTGGTAATTTGATGGGGATTGCAGAAGGGCCATCATAAAAAAATCTTCAAATAATACATGCTGAAGAAGGTGTGGAGAAAAGGGAACCTCATGGTGGGAGTGTGAACTGATAACAGCCACTATGGAGAATGGTATGGAAGCTCCTTAAAAAACAAAAAATAGAACTACCATATGACCCAGCAGTCCCACTACTGGGCATACACCCAGAGAAAACTGTAATTCAAAAAGGTACGTGTATCCCAGTGTTCATAGCAGCGCCATTTATCAGAGCCAGGACATGGAAGCAACCTAAAGGTCCATCAGCAGAGGAACAGATGAAGATGTGGCACATATATACAATGGATTATTACTCGGCCACAAAAAGGAGTGAAGTTGGGTCATTTGTAGAGACGTGGATGGAGCGAGAGACTGTCATACACGGTGAAGTCAGTCAGAGAAAAACAGATATCACATGTTAACACGTGTGGAATCTAGAAGAATAGCATGGACGATCCCATTTGCCAAGCAGAGATGGAGACACACGTAGAGAACAGAGGAGGAAGGGGGAGGGTGGGAGGAATTGGGAGACTGGGGTTGACACATACGCCCCATTGATACATACACACTATTGATGGTATATGCATGAAATCGATGACTGACGAGACCATATTGCGGAGCACAGGGAACGCTACCTAATGCCCTGCGGTGAGCTGAGAGGGGAGAAAGTCCAGAAGGCGGGGGTTTATGTATCTGGGTGGCCTGTGCGTTTTGCAGAAACTAACACAACATTGCAAAGCAACCGTACTCCAATAAAGAATTTTTCAAAATTTAAAAATACATCCTCCCCAAAAAGACAGGGAGGAAACTTAAGTGCAAGTTACCAAGTAAAAGAAGCCAGTCTGAAAAGGCTATATACTGTATGATTTCAACAATATTACAGTCTGGAGAAGGCAAAACTATGGAGGCAGTAAAAGGCTCAGTGGTTGCCAAGTGCCGGGGTGGAGACAGGTTGAATAGGCAGGCAGAGCACAGAGGACTTTTAGGGCCGTGGAGAACATACAGACCCCATGCCTGTCTTTGAGGACGTCTGCCCGGCCAAGCAGACAGAGCCAGTGCACAAGCAGAAGGAGGAACTGAGATTCTTCCTCTGTTCCCAGAAGAAGTCCAAGGAGGGAGCTGACCGGCCTTGGGGGCTTCCAGCGGCTTCTCGAGGAAGAGACACACCTAAGATGTGACCAGAAAGAGCTGCAAACAGAAAGAAAGCCAGAAGACTGTTGCAGGCCCCAAACCGCACATGGAAAGGCCCAGACTCTGTGAGAGAGAGGAGGACCGACCTCGTGTGACTTGGCCCAGGAGAGCTCGGAGCCGGCCTGGGAGGCTGAGGCTGGACAGCTGGGCCACACAGACCTCGGTCGGCTGCACCACGGCGACTCGGGGATGTCGCATGGAGAGCTATGGGGGGGGCCGAAGGGTTCTGAGCAGGGTGACGTGATCAGCTCCCTGCTTCAGAGCAGTGACCCCAAGAGAGCAGGACAGACTGGCGATGATGGACTGGCCCAAGGGGGATGGCAGCTTGGCTAAGAGAGAACCGGAAAGAAGTGGGTGACGTGAGAGGGTAGAATGTCCAGGCCCCGGTGACTGGGTTGGGGTGATGAAGGGGAAAGACTGTGAGGGTGAGGGTCTTGTTCAGATAGCAGGTGGGGGTGCACAAACAGGGGAGGATCTGCGAGAGGAAGCGGAGGACTGAGGCTGGCTTGGTTGGTTACCTACAGCTGTGCTGTGACGGAGCTGAATGCCAGCACACAGTTTGTGTGAAAAACCCAGGGAAGGTGCAGTCTTCCTGCAAGTCACTGTTTTGTTACCAGTTTCCTTTGACACTTCAGACTTCAGCCAGACCTGGAATATAGATGGCCATCTGGGAGTCATTAGATCCTGGAGTAAACATTTGACAGCCTTCGCGTTCCCAAAGAGGTCTGAACCCCAGATGACAGCTGGGCGCTTCCTGCAGCATGGGGAAAAACTTGACGTGAGCCTCAAAGCCAGAGCAGTTAGCTCAAAGACAGAGCTTTGGTTGAATTCTAACAATTACTCCTTAAAATAAGTAAATTTAAACAGTAAGGTCAACAATAGAAACAATCTCTCTTGACCCCAGCGTTCTCATCTGGTAATCGAAGGAGGACCTATTGAGCTCCCAGTTCCCTTCCAACTCTGAAGTTCTGTTGTTGTTCAGTCGCTCAGTTATGTCCCACTCTTGGATTGCGACCTCATGGACTGCAGCACACCAGGCTTCCCTGTCCTTCACTATCTCCCAGAGTTTGCTCAAATTCATGTCCACTGAGTCGATGCTGCCATCCAACCATCTCATCCTCTGTTGCTCCTTCTCCTTCTGCCCTCAATCTTTCCCAGCACCAGGGTCTTTTCCAGTGAGTTGACTGTTCGCATCAGGTGGCCAAAGTATTGAAGCTGAAGCTTCAGCATCCGTCCTTCCAGTGAATATTCAGGGTTGATTTCCTTTAGGGTTGACTGGTTTGTCTTGCTGTCCACGGGACTCTCAAGGGTCTTCTCCAGCACCGCAATGTGAAAGCATTGGGGCGTTTATTTGTTTACTTATTTTTGGTTGTGCTGGGTCTTGGTTGCTGCGGGCAGGCTTTTCTCTACTTGTGGGCAGGTGGGGCCGCTCTTCGTTGCAGTGCGCGGGCGTCTCAGCGCGGCGGCCTCTCTTGCTGCGGAGCAGAGGCCCAGGTGGACCGGCTTCAGTCGCTGCAGCACGCGGGTGCAGCTGCAGTGGTGCACGGGCTTGGTGGCCCCATGGCGCGGGGAATCTTCCCGGAGCAGGGATTGGACCCATGTCCTCTGCATTGGCAGGCGGATTCCTATCCACTGTAGCACCAGGGAAGTCCTGAGGGCATTTTACAACAAAAATAGTTGAGGGGCCACATTCACATAGCTTGAGGCTGCGCTGGACTTGCAGTGAGTAAGGGAAGGAGGGAGCCCACCAGATGCCTACAGGCAGCTCTGTGCTGGAGGCTTCTGCGCGTAAATTTATCCTAAGAGTCTTGTGAGATCAGGAACCGAGGCATCAGCTAGTAAGCAGCCAAGCAGGTTCCACGAAGACCTGTCTGTCCCCAGAACACAAGCCCGTCGCCCGGCAGTGCCGCTCACCCTGTGCCCCACCAGCCCTCCCCTGCTTCCTTCCGTCTGGCTCTCCTGAGTGTGGGGACGTTCCTGTGGAGGTGGGCACGTGTCCTCCGTGCGACGCCTAGGAGCCCTGACAGCCCCAGGCCAGGAGCCATGTCTTTTGGGAACGCCCCATGCTTCTGTGTCCCCGCTGCTCTTCCTAACTACTCTATAAAGAGGTGGCTTCACAGTAACATGGAAGATGATGCTGTGCTGGAAGACCTGGACAAGGCCAGGACTTACTCACCCCTCACACCAGCCCCTGAGAGTCACAGAGTCCACAGTCTGGCCCCATGAGTCGGCCGGGCAGCTGCAGGGTGCCAGGAGGGGCTGGGGCAGAAGCTGTCATGCCCCTGGGTGACGGGCATCCTTCTTGATGTTGTTGTTGTTGACTCGCTCAGTCCTGTCAGACTCTTTGCGACCCCATGGACTACAGCGTGCCAGGCCTCATAGTGGAGGACATCTAGTGGAATGTAAACTCGACTACTGTTCTTTTACATCAGAGTGCTGTGGGCAGTTTTGGTAGTGTTTACTGGGCAGTTCATTGTGCTCTGGGAGCGATAGATTCGGACAAGCCCCAGTCTGCAGACTAGACTGTTGAATGGCCACTGTGTGACCTCTACGTTGAGCCCGACCTGCCCACACTGAAGCATGGCCACGTCGTGGTGAGACTCCTGGGAGACTCAGGCTGTGAATCTCCATACAGTTCAATTCAGTGTTTGAAGGTTCCTTTTCACAACATAACAGATACCTCTGGGTCTGCGGCCAAGCGGGGCAGAGGCCCTGTCCACTCGGCCACCCCCCCAGCCACGTGGCCTCCAGCCGCTCGCTTGTCCTCGCTCACCTTTGTTTCGTCATCTTAAAGTGGACACATGTTTTGGGCTCCTCAGAGGATCAGGCTTCTCTGGTGGCTCAAACGGTAAAGAATACGCCTGCAGTGCAGGAGACCTGGGTTCGATCCCTGGGTCAGGAAGATCCCCTGGAGGAGGGCATGGCAACCCACTCCAGTATTCGTGCCTAGAGAATTCCATGGACAGAGAAGCCTGGCGGGCTACAGTCCATGGGGTCACAAAGGGCTGGACATGACTGAGCAAGTGACACTTTCACTTACAGAGGGATTAATGAAATTGTGTGGCCCCGTTTTGTGAAGTACCTTGTAAATTTTGTGTCATATAGGACAGGAGTCCCCAGACCCCTGTGATTAGGGTGCGGAACTGGGCCACACAGCAGGCCATGAGCAATGGGCAAGAGCCCGAAGCTTTATCTGTGTTTGTTCCATCGCCCCCTTTGCCGCCTGAGCCCCGCCTCCTGTCAGATCAGCGGTGGCATTAGATCTGAGCCGGAGCCTGAACCCCACTGCGAACCGTGCTTGTGAGGGGTCTAGGTTACGCCTTCCTTATAAGAATCTCAGAATTCTGATGACCTGGGGGGGAGCTGAGGCGGTAATGCTAACACTGGGGAGTGGCTGCCTCTGTTTCCCATCACTGCCAGCTGGGGCCGTCCGGTCACAGGAATACAAGCTCAGGGCTCCCACTGAATCCGTATTATGGTGAGTCGTATATTTATTTCATTATACACCACCATGTAATAATAAGAGAAATAGAGTGCACAATAAATGCAATGCACTTGAATCACTGAGAAACTACTCCCCGCCCCCACCCGCTGCAGTCCGTGGAAACTTGTCTGCCACGAAACTGGTCCCAGGTACCAAAAAGGTCGGGGTCCGCTGGTCTAGGAAATGATTCCTTGGTGTTTGTTTGTAACATCGAACGTAAGTCCTTTCCGACGGCGTCCCTGAGTTGTGAGGATGGGCCAGGAGCTGTGATGGTCGTTTCATACGTGTTTGACCTGCAGAATAAAATCAGCTCCTTTCCCTTCTCCTTTTGAGGTGTGACCTGCTAGGTGTCCATTTATGTTACCGTAATCTTCAGAAAATTCTTCCCTGAACATTATCTTCCCTTCTGTCCCGGTGACCCACCCCGAACGAGGCCCATCCATCTCGCCCAACTGCAGGCCTTGAGAGGGGAGGGGAGGATGCTTGTTAATTGTTCCGGTATGCGTGGCCCGTTCCCAGTCCACCTCTGGGCAGAGGTGCATGCTCCGGTGTTGGATTTCCATCGTCCTCGGGGAGCCCCAAGTGTTGCTTTGCCTTTGGGAGGGCGGGGGTCCCGGCACAGGCTGATTTACGGCATGGGCCTGGCACCGATTTCCTTTCACACGCTCCGAAGGAAGTGCTCTGGTGATGTTGGCACCCGGCAAGTGACAGAGGGATCACACAGTATCTTGTGATGTGGCGATGGCCGGGCCGCGCTCGGCCTCTGATTACAGCTAAAACAACAGTTGCTAAATCCAGCTAACACGGAAAAACCAGGAGAGAAGAGGGGAAACCAGCCAGGGCCGTGGAGGGGGGCCGTGGTTGGACAGGCCTGTGTGTGCACTTGCTGGGCGCAGGGCCCCAGGCGGCCCCCTCGTGTGGACACTGGCCGTGGAGACTCTGGGATCTAAAGCTGGGCTGAGAGAGCTGCTTTTATCATTTCCAGCGTGCAGCCCCAGGCCAAAACAGAGAAAACAGTTGTTACAAGTCTCCGTTCAAAGGCTGTTGAAACATTCTCTCCCTCTCTCACATGAGTATCTTCACCACAAGGGCAACACACGCACACACACAGTTACACGGCTCACACACACACACACACCCCACCCCACCGCTCCCGCCCGTTAACCATGGCTCAGGTAACCTGAAGCAGGTGAAACAAAGGAAGGCATTTCCTCCCAGCCGCTGACAGCACAGCGCCCTCACACAGGAAACCCGAGCTGGAGCGCTGCAGACGGGGGCCTGGGGGCTCCCTGCAGCTGCGGCGTGGTATAGACCAGAGGAGCGCCCTGCGAAATGGTGGCAGCCGCTCCCTGTCTCTCAGAAAGGCAGAAGAATGTACGGTCTCTCCTCTTAACGCTCCCTAATAAATACCACGCCTGCCGAGTCTGTAGCGGACGCCCATTACCCTGGCGTCCTCCAGGTAGGGCGTCTGTAGCTCTGCAAATCGTTAAGACCACGACGGTCTGTCAGCAAGCAGATACTTCAGATGACAGCGCAGAAGCCAGCTCCATGTATCCTGCGTTTTCCCTGGCTGCCTCGGGGCTGCGGTGGCGAGGCGGGGCCTTTACCCCTCTGCTCACGTCTCACGGGAGGTATTCGACGAGGAGGAGACAGGGTCCTCTCCTCGCCAGCCTCGGTGACTGACTTCCGGAGGGTCATAGGAAATCCTGGGTGGATTTTGTTCTCCTCTGTCCCTGTACTGAATAGATACTCACTCGGTTGTTGGTGGGTTGAGCATTCTTTTACTCAGCAGGTATGAATATGCAGCTATAGCCGTTTTTGGTTTTTTTTTTGGAACCAGATGACCAGGTACTGAGAAATTTTGTACCGTATTTCTTTGTGTATAGAGATTCTGCCTCTATCACAAGACTGTTTGGAGGATCTAAAATGCTATTGTGGTCCCAGACTAGACCCAGTGAAAGGGAAAACTCCCGTTTCTGCTTTGTTGTTGCTCAGTCACTGAGTCCTGGGTGCCTCCCTGCAATCACATGGACAGCCGCACCCCAGGCCCCTCTGTCCTCCATTGTCTCCCGGAGTTTGCTCAGATTCGTGTCTGTTGAGGCGATGATACCATCTAACTGTCTCACCGTTTCTCCTGACTGACAGAAGATTCCGGTACTCCAAACCTGTCGGTTGTTCCCCCCACACCAAGCAGTTCTCTGATTCTCCACAGACACCAGCCGGGCGTCCTGCAGTTCAGTTCCGTTCTCACACCCCACCTACCTGGAGGTAGCGTCAGATCCCACTGGTAAGGGCTCAGGTCTGTAGGCCTCCCCCCGCTCCTACAAGACTGTCTGCTGTGGTGGCCCACGACTTCTGTCTGGCTCGCCTAGGAACTGAGAGTTCCCTCGACTCCCCTCCTCGGCCTCACAATTTGCTAGAATGGCTCACAGAACTCAGGGTACCAGGACACAGCTCAGAAACACCAGAGTGGAAGGGATGTGTGGGGCACGATTTGGGGAAGGGGGCTCCTGCCCCCTCCCACCTTCCCAGCACCACCAGCTCCAAAGAGTTCCAAGTACCTTACTTCTGAGATTTTTATGGAGGCTTTATCATGTAGACCTGATCTGTTTTTTAATTATTCATTTATTTATTTGACTGGGCTGGGTCCTAGTCGCAGCACTAGAATCTTTCAGTTGTGGCACATGGGATCTAGTTCCGTGATGGGGGATTGAACCCACACCCAGAGCCTCTAGTGAACTTTCTACCATATTGCTTCTGTTCCATGTCTTGGCTTTTCCGCCAGGAGGCACGGCCCATGGGATCCTAGTAGCTCCCTGACCATGGATCAAACCCACACCCCCCACATTGGAAGGCAAAGTCGTAACCACTGGACCACCAGGGAAGTCCCCCATGATCAATTATTAACTCCACCTTCAGTCCCTCTCCCTTCCCCAGAGGATGAGGGGCAGGGCTGGAAGTTCCAAGCTTCTGATCACGGCATGGTGTTTCTGGGGACCAGCCCCCATCTTGAAGCCATCCAGGAGGACACCACCAGTCACCCCATTAGGATGAAAGATGCTCCTGTCACCCAGGCAATTACAAGGAAGTTAGGAGCTATGTCAGGAACCTGGGTCAAGGACCAAATACGAGAACGAAAGATGCTCCTAGTGCCTGTACCACTTAGGAAATTCCTTTCTTATTTGTTCATTTAGTCACCCACTTGTTCATTTATGCAATAAAGAAGTATTTATTGACCCCTTCTTTGGGCTAGACTCTGCCTAGTTACGGAGGCCAAAGATGAAAGAGAATTCTTGCCTGAATTCAGGGAGTTTGCCACCTGACCGTCTCATTCACTTTTTTCCTTCTTTAATAAAGCTGTCAGCTTTTATCCCCCAGTACTGCTTCTTCCTTGAGATTCCTCACTTTCTAGAGCAAGCAAGAGTCAGCTCCATGGAGGTTCCACAGGCCAACCTAAGTGCTGTGTTTCAATTTCTCCAACTCTAAAATAAAGCCCAAAGGGAGCTAACGATATTGCCAAAGATCACTATGAGGTTAAAGCAGAAAAGAAAAAGGACTGTAAACCTTTAGGAAAAATGTACTAAGCAGGTGACATTTTCCTGTCAGTTCTAAGATGTGTTTGCCTAGAGAAACTCTTTTTTGTTTTACTTTTTATTGTTGTTGTTTTCTAATATTTATGTTTTGTTTATTTATCTGGCTGCACTGGGTCTTAGTTCCCCGGCCAGGGATGGAACCCAGGCCCCCTGCATCAAGAGCACAGAGTCTCTTAGCCACTGGACCAGATAGGAAAGTCCCTGTTTGTTGTTGTTGTTGTTTATTAACAACAGCTTTATTGAAATGTTATTCATATACCTTACACTTTACCCACTTCCTGTGTACAAGTCAGTGGTTTTTAGCATTTTCACAGAGTTGTACAACCATTACCACAGTCAATCTGAAAGATTTTCGTCACCCTCAGAAAAGAAATGCCGCTCGTATCCGCAGTCACTCAGCCCTTCCTGCTCGCCCTCAGTGGATGTCTCATTCTGCCGCAGAGTCGGGCTCAGTGTTCCGTAAGGCGCTGTCATCGTCGGACACGACCTAGCACTGAACAGCCGCAGCAGGAGCAATGCTGAAGCGGCCGGTGCTGGTCTAAACGTGGTTCCGCTGCCCCGGCTCCCAGATTCACAGGCGGACTGGGAGCTTCTTGGACCGTAACCTGCACTCAGGAGGTCCTTGATGGGCGAGTTTCAACTACATTTGAAGTTACTGATTTATAAACGATATGATTGCTGGTAACGCCCCTGACTCTTTGGGTTACATTTTTTTTTTCAAAGTGCTAATTATTATCGGTACACCGCAAAATTGATTTTTGTATGTTGATTATATATCTAACAACACAGTGGGTGTCTCATATTAGTTTTAATAGTTTGAGAATTCTTTCAGATTTTCTATGTAGATCATCATATCATTTGCAAACAGCAATAGTCTGGGCTCTTCTCTTCCAATTCGTATGCCTCATTTCTTTTTCTTGTTTCCCCCCCACCCCCCTTTGGCCAAGGCTGCCAAAATAATGTTGATTTAAAGCCCTAATAGCAGATTCATTGAATTGTTCCTGACTACTAAGAATGCTTCCAAAGTGTTACATTTATCATAATATTCCCCCTAGCTTTTTAGATTAAGGAAACTCCTTTTGGTTATAGCTTTGTAGTTTTATTCAAATTATGAGTGCATGTTAGACTCATTTCCTGCATCTATTGAGATGTTTAATGGTTGGATCTCCTTGCAGTCTAAGGGACTCTCAACAGTCTTCTCCAACACCACAGTTCAAAAGCATCAATTCTTCGGCGCTCAGCCTTCATTATGGCCCAACTCTCACATCCATATGTGACTCATGGAAAAACCATAGCTTGGACTATATGGACTTTGCCAGCAAAGTGATGTCTCCGCTTTACTGTCAATCATTTATTAGGTCCAGTATCGGGAGCTGGACAGGAGGGCCCGTGAGCAGGGATGGAAGGAAGGATGAGGAGTCGAGAGCCGGCCTGGGCGAGGGAGCGTGTCCAGCAGGAGTGCTGGGCGCGGGCGGCTCTGTGCCCGGCAGCCAGCCTCAGGCCCGCCCGCTCCTGTTCTTCCCCGGCAGTGCCCGTCCTCCACCACCTGCTCTTCGCCGACTTCCCTCTGGCATACTCCTTTTGAGGTGGGAGGTGCTGGCCGTTGGGGGACCCTCTGGCCCTGGCTAGAGGGAGCGAGACAGAGGCGGGCTTGAGGCCCGGATGACCCACGGAGACGGAGTCAGAACAGGTGTGTTGTAATGTCCTTCCTGCCTCAGCAGACATGACGAAACAGACTGTCTGCCCTGAACAATTCATTCATTTGTCAGAGCTGCTCACAGGGCGAGCGAGGCCTTGCAAGCAGCAGCACGTCCCGAGCAGGGAGAGCCCGGCTGGGCGTCCTTCACCGAACGGGTTGCCCGTCGATGTGCTGAGCGTCCTAAGATGAGCTTTTTAGGAAGTGCGGCCTTTTGAATTTAAAGGTTCATAATGGCCCGAGCCCCAGCTCGGCCCAGGAGTCGCTTCCAGACCTCCTTTCATCGATTTTCTGAGGAACTTGGATCCTGAATTGTGAAGTAATGATTTGCCTTAGCTGTAAACAGAAATGCAGGAAAAATCCAAAATATTTCCAACTGGTGTGCAACCTGGACCGCATGATGAAATGTGCCTGCTCCCCGCCATCACCACCTCCATGTGTGACCCCGTCCTGCGGCTATCTTGGTCTCTCTGCTTCTTCTTGATAATGAACGGGAACTCGGCACATCTGTGTTACTCGTGATGAGAACTGCCTCCCCTGCCCTGCGCTCCCCAGTGAGCACACCCCGTCACCGCAGGGCAGGGCTGGCTTCACCTTCCCGGGCCAGTGCTCTCAGCTAGTAGGTTACAGCCTGTCTAGACTAAAACCTAGTCATCCTGGCGCCCAGGGACCAGGGCGGCTGGGCGAGGGGCCTGTTGAGTGCAGTGGGGTGAGGGGAAGGGTGAGCATGAGGGTGGGGAGCCTGGACTCCCACCCAGTCGGCCTGAGAGGTGGGGGGCGCTCAGCCGGCCGCAGGAGGGGCCTTACTATGACTGGGCACTTGGCGCCTCCTCTCAGCCTGCGTGTGAAGGACCGGGGCGCAGCCCACCTGGGGAGGCAAAGCCATTCCTCACAGGGACGCCGCTCCTCTCGCCCCAGTCCTTTGCTGGAGCCACCAGCAGTGCTCATTCATTTGTGAACGGGTGCTTGAGCCCAGCGAAGAGATGGTCTACAAGCCTGTTCGTCAGCTTTCAAGAAGCTCCGCCCCGACGACAAAGCATTTTGAAGTTTTATCAAATGGTTTTCAGTGGTCTAATAAGAACAGCAGCTAACATTTACCTAGTGCTTGCTGTTCGCCAAACACACGGATACTTTGTTGTCGTTCAGTCACTCAGTCGTGTTTGACTCTTTGCATCCCCATGGACTGCAGCACACCCGGCTTCCCTGTCCTTCACTCTCTCCTGGAGTTTGCTCGAACTCATGCCCGTTGAGTTGATGATGCCATCCAACCGTCCCATCCTCTGTCTCCCCCTTCTCCTCCTGCCTTCACTCTTTACCAGAATCAGGGTCTTTTCCTATGAGTCAGCTTTTCTCATCAGGTGGCCAACATATTGGAGCCTCAGCATCAGTCCTTCCAATGAATATTCAGGACTGATTTCCTTTAGAAATGCCTGGTTTGATCTCCTTGCAGTCCAAGGGACTCTCAAGAGTCTTCTCCAACACCACAGTTTAAAAGCATCAATTCTTCGGCGCTCGGCCTTCTTTATGGTCCAGCTCTCACATCTGTAGATGACCACTGGAAAAACCATAGCTTTGACTAGATGGACCTTTGTTGCCAAAGTCATGTCTCTGCTTTTTAATACACTGTCTAGGTTGGTCATAGCTTTTCTTCCAAGGAGCAAGCATCTTTTAATTTCATGGCTGCAGCCACCATCCATAGTGATTTTGGAGCCCAAGAAAATAAAGTCTGTCATTGTTTCCGTTGTTTCCCCATCTCTTTTTTTTTTTTTTTTTTTGTTTCCCCATCTCTTTGCCATCAAGTGATGGGACTGGACGCCATGATCTTAGTTTTTTGAGTGTTGAATTCTGAGCCAGCTTTTTCCCTCTCCTCTTTCACCTTCATCAAGAGGCTCTTTAGTTCCTCTTTGCTTTCTGCCCTTAGAGTGGTGTCATCTGCATATCTGAGATTATTGATATTTCTCCCAGCAAACTTGATTCCAGTTTGTGCTAGAATCCAGCCCCGCATTTCGCATGATGTACTGTGCATATAAGTTAAATAAGCAGGGTGACAATATACAGCCTTGACATAGTCCTTTACCAATTTTAAACCAATCCATTGTCCCATGTCCGGTTCTGTTTGTTCTTGACCTGCATTCAGGTTTTGCAGGAGGAAGGTAAGGTGGTCTGGTATTCCCCTTCTCTTTGTTGACAGCATTTAAATTTAGTCCTCGAAATTAAATTTAATCAAAGTTAATTACTTGATCTTCCCCAGAATCATCACTTTAGAGAGGGATCCTTGGGCCTTCCCTGGTGGTCCACTGATTAAGATGCCCCCCTTTCCGGGCAGGGGGCACAGATTCAGTCCCTGGTCCGCAAACTAAGACCCCGCGTGCCGTGCAGCACAGCCATGAAAACAGTACTAGGAAGCGATCACTGAAGGCTTAGGAAAACAGAAAGGTGTCATTTCACACCATCAGACAGAGCAGTGCCTCACCCACCCTGGTGCTGTGAGGGACGCAGAGACTGCAGGGGGCGGCTGGGGCCTGCCCTCCAGGTGCTCTTGAGAGTCAGGGTGGTAAGCAGAGTGTACCTCGCTGATCTGCTGCTAAGAATAGGCTTGTTCTTTTATTCCCTCATTCAGCAGCGTTTATTGAGCCTGATGGTTGATTCATGGCTGGTTTGTGATGTATTGGTGCCGAGCGCCGTGTGCAGTCCTGCAGACACTGGTCTTAAGGAGCGTGTCATCTGCAGCGAATACGCTGGGAAGTTCAGGGTGGGGGGGTGGGGGGCGAGAGAGAGGAGGAGGATGCGGCGGGGCTCATTTCGAAGCTCGAGCCGGGGGTACAAGGGGGAAGTGAGCTGGTGATGAAGGACAGGCTTCTCGCCCTCGGTTAATGACAGTCTGCCCGTGGGCGGGGCACGACCTAGTTACGTGTGACAGGTTCAGCAGCAGCGTCTGACGGGCAGGCAGGGAGGCGTGCCCCCTCTGTGTGTAGGGTGAGAGGGCTTCCAAGGAGCCCAAGTTGGTCTGTTCATCTGCCTTCCCCACCCCCACCCCCCGTGTCAGTGCTGGCTCGCACAGGCAGCTCGGTACCGGAC
Organism: Cervus canadensis; assembly: GCF_019320065.1. Taxonomy (NCBI): domain Eukaryota; kingdom Metazoa; phylum Chordata; class Mammalia; order Artiodactyla; family Cervidae; genus Cervus; species Cervus canadensis. The sequence continues at coordinate 5,053,590 of NC_057407.1, read as the reverse complement.
GCTCACCTGGACCGTCTCTGGACGAAGGGCACAGGCCCCGGGCCGGGGGAGGACTGGAGGAAGGGGCCCAGGACAGGCAGAGCCCGGAACGTGCCCTTCACCAGGGGCCCCTGGTCTCTTGGGGTCCCTGGGTCTGGGAGCAGCTCAGCGCCCACAGCGCCGTGTGCAGGGGGACGAGGGAGGCTGGGCCGGACCAGCTGAGCTGATCCCCGCCCCCGGAGCCCTCCTCCTCAGCGCCTCTCATCACCGCCGTGCATGTTCATTGAAGCCCAGCAAGACCCACGCCAACAAAAACGAAGAAAATGATCTCTTGCGGTTATTTATATTGTCAGCCTCCTCTGGAGTGCTTTTTTTTTTTTTCCTTCCCCCAGTCCAGCTTGCAATAATTTATTAAGAAAGATAAAGCGATTTTTAAGTGTGATTTTTAAGGAGTTAGGCCCACACATGAGCTGCTTTCTGTTATTCTTCTGCTTGGGTTTGATGTTGTTCCCAACATGAACTTAGATTTACCTTCTTCTCCTGGTAGTTTGGGACCACGGAGGAGAAAACCCCCGATCTGTAATAGTAGCCACTGCACACACAGACTGAGACAGAAACGTCTCTGAAATGACTAAACACCGTCACCACACAAACTCCTTTCTGAGAAGGGGGGTGACACGGGAGGGACATCACAGGGGAGCCGACTCTTTGGAGATGTTCCCTTCCTCTGCCACCCTTGTCTTGCTTCTCCATTAAGCAAAACTCAGCTTTCTGAACATAGCGCCTGTTCATCACTGGGCTGAGGAAGAGAAGAGAGAAATAAATGGAAGAGGCTGGAAAATTCTGAACACGGTTTATGAAGTGGGTTTTAAAAAAAAAAAAAAAAGTAGGGAATGAACCACTCTTTCTTTTTCTCTCTGCAACCTCTAAGCTCTTTCAGGTTACGGCCAATTAGAAAAAACTTGGAGCGCGTCTCAAGGCCCAGATTTCCCACCATCAGAAATGCGCAGCCGCCAAGGAAAGGTCGGGAATCGGCCCCGTGGAGCTGAGCGGGCTGGAAAAGTACTGACGGACCAGAGGGGAGCCTGGAGCAGGGGGGTGCCGCAGGGCGGGAGGGTTCCCCAGGCCTCGGCTTCCTCAAGCCCATCTGCGTGGCCGTGCCCCTCGGCCGGCGGGCAGGTGGGCTCTTGGCTTCCCCCGCCTCCGAGGATGGTAAGGCCGCAGAAGGAAGGAACCTGAGGTCCCGGCGACCCTCCGGGAAAAGCCCCTAGAGCCTGGACGCCCGAGCCCTTCTGCTGGGAGTCAAGCCGGGCCGGGCCGGCGCCCCGGCAGCCGCCGCACAGGCGTCTATATTTAGGTGAGGGCAAGCCGCTGCCAAGGTAAAGAAAGGCATGGTCCCTGTCGCCTCGCACGCTGTTTGTCTTGGCACAGAGGCCCCGCCTGTGCCCGCGTCCTCTGCTCACGGCAGGCCCCGTGCTGCCCCGAGGCCTGGATGCCCTCACAGAGGAGGAGGCACCTCCCGGAGCCCAGCGGCTGGTGTGGGGGGGCAAGCTCAGCCCTCCTGAATGGCGCCCTTCATGCCTGCGGCGATGTGCCGCCCGGCAGGCACTGGCCTCCGTGTCCCGTGCGCCCCCCTCGCAGGCCGTGTGGTCGTGCCCCGAGTGACCCGGCATGCCCAGGGGCTCGTCGCCTCTCCAGAGCAGCAGGCCCCCAGCCTGCAGTGGGCAGCTGCCCTCTCCAGGGCCCAGCCTCTAGGCCTGCTGAGCACCTGGGGACAGAGAGGCCCCCAGCCATGGAAGGGCGGCCCAGCTTGGCGGACCTTCACCTGCAAGCCACCCAGAAGCTTCTCCAGCCTCGAGCCCCACCCAGAAGCCCTCCTTGCCTCCCTGCCCCCGCTTCCTTCAGGAGCCTCACTGCTGGCCTCCCTTCCTTGCCCCCCACTCCTCACCCCCCAGCCGTGCTTCCAGTTAACACAGTTAACACCCCACCCCCCCTTCACTTGTGAATCACCTCTTCCAGGAAGCCTTCTGTAAAGGGTCTATTGACTTCTCCCTTAAGGTCATGCTGGCCTGCCTTCCGAAATGTTCCATCCTTCAGGGCTTAGATCGGTATCATCCAGTGCAGAGCCTTAGCGGAGTGCCCAGCCCGCTGCCCCTCAGCTCAGGCAGCTGCCCTGGGCCGCCTGTCAGACAGCCCGCCTGCCATGCCTTACCATCCTGGCCAGACCAGAGGCTGGGGAAGGGGCCGTCCCCGCTCAGCCGTCTCCTTGTCCCCAGAGATACCTCGCCCAGTACCCTGAGGTGCAGCTCCAGCTTCCGTCACCCTAACTCTCCCCCGCCCCAGCCTCCCCAGAGCTAGTGGAGGGGTAAGCATGCGGGGAGGAGAGGCTCTCCCAGGCCCCCGGACAGGCTGGGGGAGGTGGCGATGGGACGGCACCCCGCGGGGCCCTCGGGCCCACGGATGAGGGGACAGCTGTTCACCCAGCGCGAGGACCCAGCTCCCCAGCCAGCTCTAGCGTCTGAGGCCCGCAGACTCCCCCTGCGGAGGGCTCAGGTCTCTTGGTTTTCGAATCCACATGGGGCGAGGTCCTTGACGCAGACATGGTGGGGCCTGGAATGAAGCGCTGTTCATTCTGACTCCGGGGGAGCCGTGTGGCCGTTCTCAAGCTGACCTTCCCAGGGGCTTCTAGAACCTAGAGCAGCTCAGAAACACCCCCCTCCAACCCCAGACCAGGGCTCCCGCCCGCCTCACTCCCTTGCAAAAAATGAGCCCAACGCTTATCCTCCTCTGCAGAGAAGAGGCGGTTCTGTGTGTAAGGCACCGAGACCCCCAACCCCCCACCCACCCAGACGGGCCCAAACTGGCCGCTGGGGCAGGGAGACCCCCCTCTGAGCAGGTCCGCCCGGCTGGGTCTCTCAGGGCCTCTCAGAGCTGGTCCGGGTTTGGGGGACTGTTCCCAGGGGCCAGACGCACAGGACCGGAGGGGAACTGCGCACCTTCTGCTGAGTTGGAAGTAGCTCATCAGGGGAAGTCAGGTAGCGAGAGAAACGTCTTTACGGACGGCTGTTAGCAACCGGAGCCCGCTCCGGCTCCTCGTACACCTGTAGACCTCGGGGAGCCGGGCAGCCAGCGGCCCAAGACTGCAGGGCTGGGGGGCCCACTGTGCCCACCCCTCGCCCCAGCAGCAGCGACCCTCAGCACAGGAGTTCCATACTGGCCATGGAGCCCGCGGTTCAGGCAGGGCTGTGCCTTCCAGGACCATTCCCGGGGGTTGGGGGGAGCCAGACCCCTGTTCCGCAGGAGACGCAGAGTCTCAGGGGCGCGGGAAGGGCGTTTGTGTTCCGTGGAGGCCACCCTTGTTCTCAGGGTAAACATTTGTGTGAGCATACTTGGCGGGGGCATCTGGGGAGGCGGACCCCTCACCTCTCCTTCCTCCAGCGTGGACCAGGCCTGCGGCTAGACCCAGGACCACCCTGGTAGCCTAGGGCTCCACGCCCGGCTCCGCCTGTGACCTCCGTTAGGCCTTGGTCTCCCTCCCGTGACTGGGGGTGAGGCTGGGGGGACCTGACGCGTGTGAGATCGTCTCCAGCTCTGGAATTTTAGGACTCCGATCTTATACTCACTATCAGCCTGCTGGGCCTCCCTCCAGACGAGACCTCAGATACATACCCTGCTCTCTGCTTCTCCTGGCACCCTGTGTGACCATGCTGCTTGGCACTGAAGCTCACCAGCTTACAGCAGAGCCAGACTCCTCACCATGGACCCCCTCCTCATGGAGCCTCCGCCTTGAGCTCCTCCCGCCTTGACCACGGGCGCCACCGTCAGTCCCTGGAGCACGCACGCCTTCAGGTCTCTGCCCCTGCCGTTCCCGCCACCTGGAGCCCCCTTCTCTGCACCCCGTGGAGTTCCCAGTCCTCAGATCTCAGCCTGAATGTTGCCTTGCGGGGCCTCCTGAGAATCCCTGTCTACTGCTCCGCCTCACTCCGTGTTTACTGACCGCGCCTCGTGGCACTCACATGTCTTGGGGCTGTTGTCTTAGTTCCCGTCCTGTCTCAGTGTCCTGTCGCCTCCGCTGGGATGGGAGTGTCACACACGTGGAGGCCTGCACACACACAGCCCAGCAGAGGGCCCGGGACACAGAGGGTGTTCCGTGTTTGTAGAATGGATGAGTGGATGGACGGATTGTTATTGTCATCGTTGGTTAGTCGCTAAGTCGTGTCTGACTCTCTGCAACCCCATAGACTGCAGCATGCCAGGCTTCCCTGTCCTTCACCATCTCCCAGATTTTGTTCAACTTGAGCATCATCGAGTCGGTGATGCCATCCAACCATCTATCGTCCCCTTCTCCTCCCGCCTTCAGTCTTTCCCAGCATCAGGGTCTTTGCCAATGAGTCGGCTCTTCGCATCAGGCGGCCAAAGTATTGGAGCTTCAGCTTCAGCATTAGTCCGTCCAGTGAATATTCAGGGCTGATTTCCTTTAGGATGGACTGGTTGGATCTCCTTGCAGTTCAAGGTCTCTCAAGAGTCTTCTCCAGCACCACAGTTCGAAAGCATCTATTCCTTGGTGCTCAACCTTCTTTATGGTCCAGCTCTCACATCCATACATACTTCCTCCACAGAGAGCATCGGTTTCTTTCCTGATTTCTGAGTCTCAGGCCCCATTCTCCCTCGAGGATCTGAATGCAGCAATGAAGGAGGTGTTACATAAATCCCGCGTCCATTAGGAAATCCTCAGCCAGGAGCCGAAAGAGCCCGTGTTCCAGTGGCTCATCACGGTTGGTTTCTTAAGGGCCCGCTTGACGCCAGGTCCTGGGTGAGTGCTCTCCACCCGCGGCTTGTTTGCCCTTGAGAGCTCTTGTGAGGATAACTCTGCACCTGAGTCTCATACACAGTAGGAAACTTTGCCTGAGGTCACAGAGCTCTTGAGTGGGAGAGTCCGGATCTGAACTCGGGAGCACTAACTCTAACTCTGTAGAGTTAGATCTAACTCATAATTCTTGTGAGTGAGCAGTTGAAGGAGTGACATCTCAGGAGGAAGCAGCTTTGAGATATTTTCAGCAGGAAAAGCTTTAATTAGACTCTTCTATGAGATCAGTTACTCACAGTTTCTAAGAGCTGACCAGGAAATGCTCATGATGTAAACAGGGATTTTTTTTTCCCCAGATTGTTAATTTGTGTTCCCAATAATTTCAGACATATAACAGCACATACCGTGTTACCTGATGTTGGGTACTGTTCTGCACACTTTAAATTCTTTGTCACACAGCCCTATGAAGAAGATGCAGTTTCTGTCTTCATTTTCCAGATGAGAAAACAGCCACAGAGAGAGATTAGGTAAATTGCCCAAGGTCACCCAACTAGTAATCGGGATGTGGTCCCGGAAGTCTGGCGACAGAGGCCAGGCTCGTTAGCCCTGGGCTAACATGCGGGATGTTGATTGGTGACTAAAGGGGAAGTCCTAGCCAGGCTAAGAGAAGGGCTGCCAACCAGCTGTGGAAGCAAGGACACTGGACTGAAGTGATTCTGTTACACTCAAGAGTGGCTGGAAAATTACACTCTGGGTCAGGCGGTTCGGAGACAGTCTGGGTGCCGAAAAGGTGGGAGCCTTTCACCCGCTGCCTTCTTGGCCATTTTAGAAAAGCCACAGTATTCCTCTTAAATTGTGTATCTTGGCAAATTATTATAAACATTGGGCTTTCCTGGTGACTCAGATGGTAAAGAATCTGCCTGCAATATAGGAGACCTGGGTTCAATCCCTGGGTCGGGAAGATTCCCTTGGAGGAGGGCATGGCAACCCACTCCAGCATTCTTGCCTGGAGAATCCTATAGACAGAGGAGCCTGGTGGGCTACAGTCCATGGGATTGCAAAGAGTCAGGCACGACTGAATGACTAAGCACAGAATAGCATATATTTATATTCTGTGAATGTCCCACCTTTTAGCTTTTTTTGCTGAATTTTAAAATATAAAATGTATTGAGGTTGAATGTACATATAGTGAAATGCATGTAAAAGTATACTTCCCTATGATTTCTGACAAACTTACATGTGTAACTACCACCACAGTCAAAATACGGACCATGTCTAATCACCCCAAAAGGTAAAGATTTCCTCAGGGCCCTTAACACTGAGATCCTACACCACCCACCCCCAGGCAGTCAAGGGTCCGATTTCCGTCAGTCATTACAGATTCCATTTGTATGTCCTAAGATTTCATGTAAATGCAACCACATTTTTTGTTTTATTTTTTTTAATTTATTTTTGCTGAGATATAATCGACATGAAACATTGTATAAGTTTGTGTGCAACATGTTGTGTACAACATGTTGATGTATTTACTTCTTACAATGTTAGTGTTAGCTAAACATCATGTCCCATAATTTTCATTTGTTTGTGTTGAGAACAATTATGATCTAGTCTCTTAGCAACTTCAAAGTTCATAACACTACCATTTTGTATCATGACTATGCTGTGTATTAGCTATTCAGGACCTATTTATCAACTAGTTGCAAGTTTGTACCCTTAAACACCCATCTCCCCAGTTGCTCCAACACCTCAGACTGGTAACCATCACCCCATTCTCTGTTCTTACAAGTTTGACTTTTTTAGATTCCACCTATGTGACACCATACAATGTTTGTCTTTCTCCATGTGACCTACATTCCTTAGCACAGTGCCCCCAGGTCCATCCTTGCTGAAAATGGCAGGATTTCCTTCTTTCTCTTGGCTGACTAGTATTCCACTGTGTGTATGTCTTTATCTGTTCATCTGTTGACAGACGCATAGCTTGTTTTCGTATCTTGGTTGTTGTGAATAACACTGCAGTAAACACAGGATTGCATATATCTTTTTGATATCCTGTTTTCATTTCCTTTGGATAGATACCCAGGAGTGGAATCAGTGGATCAGAAAGTAGTTCTGTTCTTATTTTTCTTTTTTTTTTTGAGGAACTACCATACTGTTTTCCATACTGAACTGAACCAATTTGTATTCCCACCAACAGTGTACAAGGATTCCCTTTTTTCCACATCCTCAGCAACATTGGTTACTTGTCTCTTTGATGTTAGCCATTCTAACAGATGTGAGGTAATACCTCATGGTGGTTTTGATTTGCATTTCCCTGATGACCAGTGATGTAAGCATCTTTTCATGTACCGGTTGGCCGTCCGCATATCTTTGGACAAATGTCTGTTTAGTTCCTCTGCTCATTTTTTAACCAGATTGCTTAGATTATTGTTTAGTTTGGTGGTGGTGGTAGAGGTTGTTACTGAGTTGTGTGAGTTCCTTATATATTTCAGATATTAACCCCTCATCTCATACATGATTTGCAAGTATTTTCTTCCATTCTTGGGCTTCCCTGCTGGCTCAGACAGTAAAGAATCTGCCTGCAGTGAGGGAGACCCAGGTTCAACAGCTGGGTCAGGAAGATCCCCTGGAGTAGGAAATGGTAACCCACTCCAATATTCTTGCCTGGAGAATTCCTTGGACAGAGAAGCCTGGTGGGCTACAGTCCGTGGGGTCCAAAGAGTTGGACCTGATTGAGTGACTAATGTTTTTTCTCCCATTCTGTAGATTGCCTTTTCATTTCATAGTTTCTTCAGCTGTGCAAAGTCTTTTTAGCTTGATGTAGTCCACTTGTTGATTTTTGCTTTCGTTACTTGTGCTTGGTATCATATAAAGAGGACCATTGCCAAGACCAATGTCAAGGAGTCTCTTCCATATCAGGTTTTTAGTATCAGGTCTTAAGTATGAGTTTTTAATAATCCCTTTTGAGTTAATTTTTGCGAGTGGTACAAGAGAAGGATCCAGGCTCATTTTTCTGCATGTGGTTTACTGGTTTTCCTAATGCCGTTTACAGAAAACACTATCCTTTCCCTGTCGAATACTCTTGGCTCCTTTGTCAAGCAGTAACTGACCATAAACACAGGGGCTTATTTCCGAGCCATCTGTCCTGCTCCGCTGGCCTGTGTGTCTGTGTTGATGCTGGTACCGTACTGGTTTAATTACTGTAGTTTATAGTGTAGTTTGAAATCAGGGAGTGTGATGGTTCCAGCTCTGTTCTTCTTCCTCAAGATTGCTTTGGCTCTCTGGGGCCTTGTGTGGTTCCATACGAAGTTGAGGATCGTGTTTTGGAATCATATTGAATACTCTTGTGTAGCTTCTTCTGTTCAGTAAATTTTTGAGATTCTTCCATTTCATTGCATGGGTTAGTAGTTTGTACTTTCTTTCTAATTGCTGAAGAGTATCCCATTTTATATCATAATTGTTTATTCACTTATCTATCGATGAGTATTTATTTCCAGTTTGAGACTATTAAAAATAAAGCTCCGATGTGTGATTGTTAAACAGATCTCCGTGTGGACATGTGTTTTCATTCGTCTGAGTGATTGCATAGGACTGGAATTGCTGGGCTATCGTTCTAAGTTCATATTTAAGTTTTTGTCAGCACACAGGAGTTTATTTAATTGGTATCTGAGTTTAGTTCTGTCTTGTGGAACACGTATTTAATTTTTTAGAAGCTGTTGAGCTGTGTATGAAAGGTGTGTGCCGTCTCTTCCATCAGCAGAATGTGAGAATTCTGTTGTTCTCAACTCTTAGAGCTGGTCGTCCCTTTAATTTTGGCCATTTGGGGAGGTACATGGGCTTTATTTCAGTTTTCTGATGACAGTGGATGTTGACCATCTTCTCGTGTATTTAATTGCTGTCTGTCTGCTTTCGTGACACTTCTCTCAAATCTTGTGACCACGTTTCCACTGGGTGATTTATCTTCCTATGATTGAGTCGTAAGAGTTCTTTATAGTTTCAGGACAGAGGTCCTCTGTCACTAATCTGTCGGCATTGCAGGTGTTTTCTCAGTAGCTTTGGCTTGCCTCTTCATTTCCTTAACATTGTCTTTAAAAGACAATGAATTTTGAATTTATTGGCTTTGAATTTTGATGAAATCCAGTCTATTTTTTATCTTATGGTCCATACTTTTGGTATCTTAGGAATTCTTTGCCTACGTCTATGTCTCATCAATTAAAGAGGATGCCTTTTGCTTTTACATATATGTCCATGATTCATTTCAAATTCATTTCTATGTGTGATTTGGGCTAAAGCTCAGGGTTCATTTTTCTCCATGTGGAGATCTAATTTGTTTGAGCACTATGTGTTGGAAGGACTCTCCTTTCCCCATACATTACTTTGGCAGCTTGGCTGAAGGTCGTTCGACCCGTGTTTGTAGTGGGGGTCTGTTTCTCGGCCGGGATCCACCCCATCTCCGGACCACACTCGGGTTCCTGTACTTCTGCACCGAGTCTCATCCTGTGGCCTCTGCTGGTCCGGCCCGGAGGCCAGCACTCAGGAGACTCCTGCAGGGGCTGCACCTGGGCCTCTACTGATGCCCGGGGCACCTGCGTTTGCAGATTTAAAGTTTCCAAGCTCTCTTCTTCGTACCAAGTCGCTTCTCCTGCATCTCTTTAGATGCTGCATTCACTTCACGCTGGAGCTCTGAGCTCACATGCTTGCCTCCCGCCCGCCTCCCCCTTCTCCAGCGTTTGACCCCAAAAGCCCTCTGAGGTAGAGAACAGAAATGCCAGAGCGCCCGCCTTTTTATGGGGCACTCTTCAGAAAGTCTTCTGAGGCACTGAAAAGAAGAACTACATAATGGAAACCATTTTGCAGCCTCCAGCACAGCCATTTATCTCAATAATCATTTCATTTAAAATGTGGGTCAAACATATAAATCATATCTTGAAAGAAAGTATGTTGGTGCCACAGAAATCGCCCTGTGTTCTTACCACCTAATTTGAAAAATGTGTTTTGAAGCCAGGAAGAAAGCAAACAACCCTGGGGCCTGGCCGCTTTCCCCCACATGCCCCCTTCCTTCATGTTGTCCCCAAAATAAGTCCCCGCTCCTGCCCAAATGCAGTGGGGAGTCCACACCCTGCAGTTAGTCACTCTCTGCTATTTTAGTCTCCATCCTTCTAGACGAGGGGTTGGGAACCCAAGCCCGCCGCTCCTCACCCGTCCTCATCCCTGGACCCCACCGACCCCCACAACAGCGCTCAGTTACGGCCCCCGTCTTTATGCTATAACCCCCCTCAGGGCCCTTGGATACTGGTGCTCATTTAAGGACATGCCCGGAGGGAGGGAGCCCCCTCTTCCAGACTGTCTCCCTTCACTTCTCAGCACTTCCTGGGAGTGAAAAACACAAGAGAGCAACAGCCGCTAGTCCTGGCGCCCAGAACCACGCCCTCACCTCCACACATGGGGCGGGGGAGAGGGGGTGTCAGGATCCCCCCTCTTTACACCACACTTTTTCCCGATCACAGAGGTCACAGGTCGGCATCATAAAGTGAAAGTGTGAGTCTTAGTCGTGTCTGACCTCATAGGCTGTAGCCCACCAGGCTCCTCTGTTCATGGGATTCTCCAGGCAAGAATACTGGAGCGGGTAGCCTTTCCCTTCTCCAGGGGATTTTCTGAACCCAGGGATCGAACCCAGGTCTCCCGCATTGCAGGTGAACTCTTTACCATTTGAGCTACCCGAGTATTATTTAAAAAAAAAAAAAAAAGCTCAAATCAAGAACAAAACTCATACCCGTGGTTTTCACCACTCAATCTGCTTTCTGCTTCTGACTTTTTTTTTCCTATAAGGCCCGGGGTCAGACTAAGCATACGGTGTTATTTTCTCTTTTTATTTCAGACACTTCTGATCATTTTCTCGTACCATTAAAACTTGCCTGAAAGCATGTCTAACGCCTGCCTGACCCTCCCTCCGGTGCTGGACCAGGCTGTCTGGATGCCCTCCTCCCCGGGGAGGGTGAGTGTGAGCAGGAAGGACAAGGACAGGGGCCTGAGCCAGCAGTTTCTCTTTTCTGGCCCAAGGGGTGGCTTGCGCCCCCTGCCCACCGTGGGCTGTACCTTCTCCCCGCCCACCCACGTCCCTCTGCCCCCGACGCCCGAGCAGCTCCAGGAAGGTGGACACAAGCCTGGGGGACTGTCAGCGGATGGTGGTGTTGACGTCTGTGCCTCCAGCCTGGGTACCACTCACAGCAGCCTCTCCTCTCCAATTCCCTCCCGTGCCTCCTTAGAGATGACGGGCCCCCGGCCCCCCTCCAGGGCCTCCTCCTGTCCGTTGTCAGTGTCCCACCTCAGCTGTGTTCTCGGTACCTGGAGCAGGGAGGTGAGGGCCAGCCAGGCGACCCTGGCACTCTCCAGGGCCGGCCTGGGGTACTGGCCGTTTTCTCTGGATCCTGGTTCTGGGGTGTAAAGCTATTCTCATCCCCTCTTGTCACCTGGAGCCCAGAGCATCTGTGTGGGGGTCAGGGGGAGGGAGAGGGGAACAGAGGCCCCCGAAGGTGCCATGCAGCCCAGCCTTGTGCCCCAGCCCTGCCTCGTCCCTCCGTGGGCTTTGATCAGCTGTGGGGGCTGCGGCCGGACAGAGTCGTCCCCCCACCCCAGGAGAGGCCTGTGGGGGCTGCGGCCGGACAGAGTCGTCCCCCCACCCCAGGAGAAGGCCCCTCCTGCCGCCGCTGCAGCCAGCTCTGTTGGGTTTCCTTCCCCTTTAGCTCACCCCACAGCATGGGGCTTCCCTGGTGGCTCAGACGATAAAGCGTCTGCCTGCAATGCGGGAGACAGGGTTCCATCCCTGGATGGAGGGGCCTGGTAGACTACAGTCCGTGGGGTCGCAGAGTCGGGCACAACTAAGTGACTTCCCTTTCACTTTCACAGCGTGGAATAGAGTTCCCTGAACTGTATGGTAGGTTCTCACTGAAAGAGAAAGTCAGCTCAAGTCGTGTCTGACTCTTTGTGACCCCATGGACTACACAGTCCATGGAATTCTCCGGCCCAGAATCCTGGAGTGGGTAGCCTTTCCCTTCTCCAGTGGATCTTCCCGACCCAGGAATCGAGCCAGGGTCTCCTGCATTGCAGGCGGACTCTTTCCCAGCTGAGCCACCAGGGAAGCCCTCGGTTCTCATTGGTCATCTATTTTATACACAGTATCAGTCCTTTGACCGTGGCCTGCCAGGATCTGCTGTGAAGTCCTTATTTGCGTCCTACCAGCTGCCTTGGCCACCACAGTTTCTTTCTAGGAAGACCTTAGTCTCGTTCCTGGAACCAGGAGACAGTGCACAGGGGGCCCCTGAATCTGGCGCCCGTGGGATGGCAAAGGGGGAGGCTGGTGAGACGTTTAGCCCCAGTAGGCTAGACGTTTAGCCGCGCCTCCTCCAGCCCGCAGCTGCCTCCTGTCTGGGAGACTGAGTTTGGGGCTGGGGTTTGCGGGGAAGAGGTTCGGGCCTTAATTCCTCCCCCACATCTGGCGCCCAGCGGCGGCCAGGCGGAAGGAGGTTTGAGTGTTCCCGGCCCAAGTTGGAGTGGGGAGGCACCAGGGTGGGGTGCCCCGGGGTGGCGTGCACACCCCTGAGGAGGGGGCCTGCGGGGTCATCTCATCTCCCCCGAAGGAGGGTGAAAGGCAGGTGGACAGAGGTGGGCGAGGGGCTGGGACGGCCCTCCCTCTCCGCCCCGGCCTCCCACCGGACCCGTGGCCCTCTGTCTCCCATCTCTCATTCCTGAGGACGTCGGCTGCTCCACCAGTGACCCAGGCGGTTCCCTCCAGTCGCCCCTGTCTGAGGGGCAGAAGGGTCTTGAGCTTCCAGACCGCAGGGTGCACCTGGGGACACTGCGTGTGCACGCTGTGCGCTCAGACGCTGGGCTGACTGTGAGAGAGACGGCAGGGTTAGCCCTTGGTGTGACCGGGACCTGCCTGAGCCTCTACCGGGCGGCCCCTCCCGCTGCCCTCCCCAGGGGCGTGTGCAGACAGACAGGTGAGCCCTGCAGGGCTGTTCACACACAGCCTTGTCTCCGGCCAGAGCTGAGCCCACTTCCAGGCCTCTGGGAGCCCACAGGCAAGAGCTGCCCACCCCTCCGCACCCCCAGGGCCTGGCATGGGGCCCGCCGGGGCCTCCCAGGGAGGAGGATGAGGCATCAGTGCTCTGAACTCAAAGGTGGCTCCACAGCCCTGCCCCACCATCCTGTGGGCCTGGAAGCCAAGGGCTTGACCTGCCAGGATGCCCAGCAAAGCAGGTGGGCTGAGGGACTCAGAAAAGAACTTGTATATTGGCGAGGAGCCAGTTAACAAGGCTGTGATAATCTCAGGTGCATAGCAGAGCGACTCAGCCATACACATACACGTAGCCACTCTCCCCCAGACTCCCCTCCCATCCAGGCTGCCTCAGAACATTGAGCAGAGTTCCGGGTGCCATGCCGCAGGTCCTTGCTGGCTGTCCATTGTAAATACAGCCGTGTGCAGTGGTCCACCCCAAACTCCGCGACTACCCCTTCCCTCCAGCCCTCCCCGCAGCGGCCGTAAGTCTGTTCTCTGTGAGTGTGCTTCTGTTTTGTAGATAAACTCATCTGTGTCATTTCTTTTTAGATTCCACGTGTAAGGGGTTTCTATGTCTCCTTTGTCTGGCTGACTTCACTCAGTGTTGCGCTCTCTAGGCCCATCCATGTCGCTGCAGGTGGCATTATTTCGTTGTTTTTCATGGCTGAGTAATATTCCACTGTATACAGGTACAGCTTCTTTCTCCACTCCTCTGTCAGTGGACATTTAGTTTGCTTCCATGTCTTGGCTGTTGTAAACAGCGCCGCTGTGAACATGGGGTGCATGTATCCTTTTGGACCGTGTTTTTCTCCAGGTAGATGCCCAGGAGTGGGATTGCAGGGTCATAGGGTAGCTCTGTCTGTGGGTTTGTTTTGTTTTCTTTTCAGGAACCTCCATACTGTTCTCCTTAGTGGCCACACCAACTTTACATGCCTACCAACCATGTAGGAGGCTTGACGGACCCTTTCTTTACCGCTTGAATCTTGGGTGTTCTGTTCACACCCGAAATTCCCGTCTCCGTTCTCCGCTGTGGAAGAGTGGTTCTGTCCCCCGAGCAGATGGTTCTGAATCTTGCTCATTCAGAAGCAGGGCTGGGAGCACAGGGGTCCCACAGACCGGGCCCGCCCTCAGGAGCTCCCAGTCCTCCGGGGAGTCAGGCAGAGGCACAAACCAAGACGCAGAGAGTTGAGAATGAGGGGTGCTGAGGCTGCTGAACAGGGAACCCTGGTCCCAGTGATCCCCTGGGCTCCCTGACCCCCCAGCCCCCCAGTTTCCACAGGTCTCCTGAGAGAAGTCCTGACCACCTGGACAGGAAGAAAACGAGGGACCCCCTGCCCTCCTCCCGTCTCAGGCAGCACCACCTCGTAAGTGCCTGAGTCAGCGTTCTCTAGGGGATGAATGAATGAATGGCTGTTAGTGGGAGCCACGTGGAACCATGATGGGACCTTCCTTCTTCCCCCAAGTGGACAGAACCCTGGCTCAACCCCTGCTGGGGAAGCGCAAAACCTCCAAACCGCCCCCCATCTTCCCAGTGGGAAGACTCCTGCCTCCAAGGGTGCCGGCCAGGGGGTGTGGGGAGCAGGCCTGCTCAGAGAGAGCCGCAGGTTTTTATTTTTAATCTTAAAAAAAAAATAGAAACGCTAAAACTAGGTTTCAAAAATTGTGGCGTATTTTAAATGTTTACATTGAACAAATGAACACTTTTAACACACGCACAAATATAATTGTGCCATTTACGGGATAATTACAGTGTTTACCAAAGAAAAACCTTAGTCCGCGGCAGGCTTCAGGCAGTGTGGTCCAGAAATGGGACACAAATTTGAAACCGCATGACGAACGGCCCCTTGAAACGCGTCCGTCTCCCCAGGAGAGTGGATCGGGAGACCCAGAGCCCCCTGGTGCGCGGGGTCCAGTGCTCGCGCCCTGATGGTTGGACGGCTCCCCTTCCCGGTAATGGGTGCCCCCCTCCCGCCCACGCCCCTCCACTCGCCTGTGGGCAGCGGCACCTCCTCTGGGCGGGCTGTCCCTGAGGCAGGGACCAGCCAGGACCCCCAGCCAGCCAGAGCACAGGCGGCAGCCGGCCCTCTCCCGGGGGAGCCTTCTGAGCAGGGTCGGGGGATGGAGCGGGGAGCCCGCCTGGCCTTTCCCCGGCCCTGGGCTGGCCACGCTGCCTGTGTGTGCTGTCAGCCGTGGGGCTTCTCCCTGCGTGCCCACCTAACAGGACGGGAGTCCAGGCACACGCCTCTGTCCCTTTCTGTAGAAGGGATTTCACTCGGCAGTAAGGACATGGTGAGATAAAGCAGGAAGAGCCTCCACTCGCCCCCTTCCTGGCTCGGCCTCCGTGGCAGGTTACAGAAGTCCGTCTGCACTTGAGGGGCCTCTGTGTGAAAGGGGACGTTCACCCCAATGTCCTCAGGCGCTCAAGAAGTGGAGTGTAGGCAGCTGTTTGGCCAAATAATACTCCACTGCAGGGAGGGACCACGTTTTCCGCTCATCACTCAGTGGGCATTCGGGCAGTTTCCTTCCTTTCTTTTTTTTACTGTTGTGAATAGTGCTGTGGACATTCATGTACTACTGTTTGTGTGGATGTGGACCTTCATTTCTCTTGGGTATACACCCAGGAGTGGAGTTTGTGGGTGATTTGGGAACTCTGTGTTTTAAACTGTTTGATGAGCTGCCAAACTGCTTTCCAAAGAAGTCTCACTGTCTTATGTTCCCAGTGGCAACATTCATGAGGGTTCCAGTTGCCCCAGACCTTCTCTGGTTACTGCCTGGCTTTTTGGTTAAAGCCATCCTAATGGGTGCAGGGTGTTACCTTGATGATCACGTGTCTTTTCGTGTGCTTCTCGGCCATTTGTCCGTTTTGGAGAAACGTCTGTTCAACCCTTAGCCCATCTTTTGTGTGTGTGCGCTGTCATGTGTGGCTCTTTGTGACTTCATGGACTATGTACACAGCCCGCCAGGCCCCTCTGTCCACGGGATTTCCCAGGCAAGAATACTGGAGTGGCCTGCCATGTCCTTCTCCAGGGGATCTGCCCCACCTAGGGATCGAAACTGTGTCTCTTGGTTTTCTGCCTGTCTTTTCGGTTATTTTTCTTTCTGGTTTTTTAAATATGCGAAACATTTACTTGATTCTAAAGTGAAAAAGATATGTTCAAAGCAGCCTCATGTTCATTCCACCCACGCCTGAGAGGTAGCCATCTACTGTAATTCCCAGTTTATCACCCGTTAACACTGCTGCATTTTCATCTGCGGGTCTGGAGGCTTCGGTCCTAGCAGTGGTCCGGGACAGCAGGGTTTTCCCGCACCACTCTCAGTGTCAAGCTTTGGGGGTTTTGCCAGTATGAGTGATGAGAAATGGTCTGTGTGTAGTAAAACACACCTGTTTCAAGTGTATCGTTTGGTGAGTGTGGCAAACGATCTCCTTTCTGTCACCACAGATTAGTCTTGCCCTTTCCAGAATCTCCTGTGAATGGATTTATGGAGTGTGCAGTCTTGTGTCCGGAGGCTCCCTTGGCTCAGCAGAGCGATCCTGAGATGTGTGCACGCAGCTCCGAGCCTTGGAGGCAGGTTCCTTCGATGGCGGGCAGCATCCGCTGTATGGTGTCCCTGTTTGCCTCTTGATGCCTCTCGATGGGTTGGGTCTAGGCTGTGCCTGTTACGAACCAAGCCCGCTGTGAACCTTCTGGCACAATCCTTTTGCAAGCCCATGTTTGTGTTCCTTTGGGGGAACAGGTGAGGTGTGTGTGTGGCCTTCCCAAGTCTCCAGGCGTCCCCCGGAGTGGCCGTGCCCCTTCCCCTCCCACCAACAGCCCTGAGTGAGCTCTGGCCACTGCCCCCCCCCCCGCCCCCCGCCCCGTTCCCACCGACCTTCATGTTGCCAGCCACAGGTTTTAACCTTGGCTGTTCCAGAAGGCGAGGGGTGCTGTCCCTCACAAAAAATTGCTTCATTTTTTAAAAGATGTTTGCTGGAATGTAGTTGATTTACGTGGTCATATTAGCTTCAGGTGCCCAGTGATGTAAATGATTTTAGACTCTTGCCCATACAGACCACCGCCGAGCATGGAGCAGAGCCCCCTGTGCTGTGGAGGAGGCCTCGTTAGTTACCTTCCACACGAGGCAGTGTGTATGCGTCAGTCCTGCTCTCCGAATTCATCCTTCCCACGCCTGCTCCCCTCTGGTAACCGTAGGTTTGCTTTCTACTTAACTTGTGAAAGTCGGTCACTCACTCATGACTCTTTCTTCTATTTTGTAAGTAAGTTCATCGGTACGGTTTGCTTTAGCTCGCACATATTTTAATAGGTGTTATGATATTCGCCCTTCTCTGACTTCACTCAGTATGACAGTCTCTAGGTCCATTCATGTTGCTGTAAGTGGCATTATTTCATTTTTTATGACTAACAGTCCATGGCATACATGTGCTGTATCTTCTTTACACGTTCCTCCATCAGTGGACATTTAGGTTGCTTCCATGTCTTGGCTGTTGTAAGTAATGCTGCTGTGGACACGGGTGTGCGTATCTTTTCGAATTACAGTTTTCTCCAGATGGATGCCCAGGAGCTGGATTGTTCGATCATAAGTTTCTGTATTTAGTTTTTTTTTAAATTATAATTGCTTGACAATATTGCGTCAATGTCTGCTGCACAACGAAGTGAACCAGCTTTCTGTGTATACCCCGCCTTCCTCTCAAGCCCCCACCCCGCCCCAGTCGTCACAAGCACGGAGCTGAGCCCCCCCGTGGCGCGGCGGCATCCCACAGCGCTCTATTTCACACACGCTCGCGCGTGGGCATCTGGCTGCTCTGCCTGCCCAGCACCCCCCACGGTGCCCACAAGTCTGTTCCCTACATCTGTGTCTCCTTTCCTGCCCTGCAGATAAGATTCATACCATTGCTCTGTGTGTGTGATTCCACGTGTGTGTGCACACTCAGTAATGTCCGACGCTTTGCAACCCCATGGACTGTAGCCTGCCAGCCTCCTCTGTCCATGGAATTTCCCAGGCAAGAAATACTAGAGGGTAGCCGCTTCCTCCTCTAGGGGATCTTCCTGACCCAGGAATCAAACCCATGTCTCCTGCATCTCCTGGATTGGCCAGGTGGGTTATTCACCAGCGCGCCACCTGCAAAGATTCCATATGTATGCATTAATATATATTTTTCTCTTTCTGACTCATTTCCCTCTGTATGACAGACTCTGGGTTCATTCTTGTCACTACGAATGATCCAATTTCATTCCCCTTTCATGACTCAGTAATATTCCATCGTCTTTAAGTACCACATCTTCTTTATCCATTCATCTGTCGATAGACATTTCGGCCGCTCCCATGTCCTGGCGATTGTAAATAGTGCTGCAGTGAACGGAGGGGTGCATGTATCTTCTGGAAGTGCGGTCCTCTCAGGGTGTGCATGCCCAGGAGTGGGACCGCTGGGTTATGCGGCAGTGCAGTGTGGTTTCCTGAGGAAGCCCACACTGTTCCCCAGAGCGGCGGCAGCGGTTCCCGTCGCCACCAGCGGTACCAGGGGGCCCTTTTCCCTCCACCCTCCAGTGCGGGTCGTAGTTTCTGACAGCGGCTGTTCTGGCCAGGGAGGGGACACTTCACTGTACTTTGATCTGCGTGTCTCTGATAGTGATGTCGAGCATCTCTGCATGTGCATTTCCCTGAAGACTGAGGATGCGGAGCGTCTTTTCAGGTTCTTATTAGTGCTGTATTTCCTCTGCTGTTAAATATCTGTTCAAATCTTTACCCCATGTTAAAAAAGAAATCAGATTATTTGTCCCTTTATCATTGAGCTGGGAGAGTTTGTATATTTTGATACAGTTCCTCGTCATGTACAGCGTGGCTGTTTGCCTGTGGCCTGTGGTATGCCTTTGCAGTTTCATGGTGGTGTCTTTCAGAGACAGGCATTCTGAAAACTGTGTCGTACAAATCTTTAGCATTTGTTTTACTCTAAGTAAGGCTGAACACCTTTTCTTACGTGTCAAAGCTATTTACAAGTCTTTTTCTGTAAACTGCCCATGTCTTTGGTCTGGTTTTTTTTTTTTTAATCAGTTTATTGGTTTTTATCTCCTTGATTTTAAAAGAGCTTTTTATATGTTAGGGTATGGTACAAGGTTGTGTTTTCACCCAGTGTGTGTCATTTGTCTTTTCAGCTCCACTTACAGAGCTTTTTCCATGCAGAATTCCTCCTGTGTGTTTACATAATCCAGTGTATCTATTTTTGTTGTTTATAGACTTTGATTATAGGCTGCCCACTCCCAGGTTATAAAGAAATTCACCCACGTTTGCATCTAGTGTTTGAATAGTTTGTTTTTTTACCTTCAAGAAATGTAAAAAAAAAATTTTAATCTCTGCTCCGTTTGGAGTTGAATTGGATGTACAGTGAGGCAT
Source organism: Cervus canadensis (assembly GCF_019320065.1). Taxonomy (NCBI): domain Eukaryota; kingdom Metazoa; phylum Chordata; class Mammalia; order Artiodactyla; family Cervidae; genus Cervus; species Cervus canadensis. The sequence continues at coordinate 5,034,361 of NC_057407.1, read as the reverse complement.
AGACTCAATCTTATCTTTTTGGAAATGACTCTCCAGTTGTCCTTATATCATTTAAAAGCTCATATTTTTCTAATGATTTGAGATCACACTTCCCAGACCTTTATTGTTAAAACAGTAGATTTCCATATGTCTTTGGACATTCTGTCCTGTTCTGTTGCTCGACCGTTTGGTTCCCCTGGCCCCATCTGCCTGTGGTTCTGCTACCACTGCCTCTAAATTACAGATTTGATGATGTTTAAACACAATGTAGGGGAACCTCCTCACTGTTCTTTTCATACTCAAAGCTTCCCTTGTTTTTTTTTTTTTTTTTCCACATAAACTTTAAAACCAGCTTGTCTAGCTCCGGGAAAGATAGTTGATTTTTTTAAAAAATGGGGATTGTGTTAAATTCATGCTTACTCAGGAAAGTGGACATGTTCACTGATGTTGAATTGCCCCGGGCAAAGACACAGGGTGTGTCCCCACTTCTCCCAGGATACTTTTCACACAGGGGTTTTTCCATAGACACGTTGTCAATTTTATGTTAGGTTTACTTCCTAGTACTTTCCCTCTCTCACTGCTCTTATACTGGGTTCCTCTGTCTCATTGTTTCCTACCTGGATGCTGTTTGTGTACAGGAAGGCTGTAATTGAGTCGTTAATTTGGTATCTTCCTATGTTACTGAAAACTCATCACTGTCTGTATTCATCGAAGCATTTTCTTGGGTTTTCTCAGTAAACTTGCATTATCATCTGACAAAAAGATCATTTATCTCTTCCTTAGGCTACAAGGATTTTTAAAGCTTTGTGTTACATATTGCCAAATCTCTGGCACCAGTGTATACTCCTCTTGGAAGTGTTTATTCACACGCTTGCCAGCACTGAGTGTTAAAATTTTTTAAATCTTTGTCAATTTCTTACCACCTTTATTCATTAAGAGCACATTCATGGGCCCCTTCTGACTATAGGCAGGGTGGTCTGCAGACTACAATCAGGACAGATCTACAGGTCTACTCCGACTACCGTCCGTGGAAACTGTAAGTGCGCTGGGCTTGGAGACTGTAGGCAGAGACAGTCCCTGGGCAGACTGGTCTGCAGTCTACGGGCAGACTGGCCCTACAGACAGTAGGCAGTGGTGCTCAGCCTACAGGCAGTGTGGGCCTGTAGTATACTCTAGAGAGTGGTCTGCAGGCTGTAGGCAGAGTGGTCTTGGAGACTAGTCAGAACCACTCTGACCCAAATCTGCCAATCCATAGACTGTAGCCCATGTAAACTACAGGTAGTGGTCCGCAGACTAAGGTAGAGTGGTCCTAAGACTACATTTGTCCTCAGGATTTGTGCTGCTCGTGCCCTGACTATCTCCCCTTTCCTCCGGGCCCTGCCATTCGTTGTTTAGCCTCTGGTTCTGTGAGTTTGGCTTTTTTTGAGTCTATATGTTAAGTCTTACGATACTGTTTGTTGATCTTGACATTTCTTGGGGTTCACAATTCAGACTCCCTCCAGAGAGCAGCCAATGGCAGACGATGGGCTGCCCTCTTGTAGAAACCCCATCTTGGGCCTAGAGAAGGACGCCTAATGCCACTTCCCCTGCAGCACAGTCCCAGCATAGGAAGTCCCTTGGATGCCTTACTTGTACCCCTGAACCTTCTGGGCAGGGCCTGGACCTCTCCCCAGCACCCCTGCTCAGGCCAGCTGTCTCCCCTTCTAGTTGCAGACGCCCTTCCCCACTAGACCAGACAGTAGGGCGACAGAGTGGGCCGTGTCCCCCTCCCAGTACCCCCCTCCCCATCCCCGGAGCCTGGGCAGGGGTGGGGCGCCCTGACCCGCCAGGCTCTCTGGCCCCGCCACCCACGCAGGCGTCCCCGCACCCTCTTTATTCTCCTAAGCCTGCTCCCCTGTGCTCCCAGCTCCGCACCTTTCTTGCTGTGTGACCCAGGGCTAGCTGACGCCCCTCTCTGAGCCAGTTTCCGCCTGTATCTCACGGGCTGTAGGGAGTCGTGGAGGAGGGAGCCTCTGGCCTCACGTGGCACGGGGAGGAATCCACAGGCGTGTGTGTCCACGGGATGAGAGCGGAGAGTAAGTGTGCAGCGCGCCCTCTGAGCGTGGGGGCAGCCTCTGTGGGAATGCACCCACGCCCCCGGGACCCCCCCAGTCCCACCCAGGCGGGCCCAGGACTGCCCCGAGCCGGGGAGCCCAGCCTGTGCGCGCAGGCCTGGCACCCTCAGACAGCGGGCCATCGTGGTCTCACCCCCACGTGCTCGGGCAGCAGGGGGTGTGCACCAGGGACGGGGTGCGTGTGAGGCACACCCCCCCCCCCCAGCACTGCCCCCAGGTGGCTGGTCCTCGGGGAAAATGCCCCTCTCCCAGTGTGTCCCCCGCGGTCCCCACGCTGACGGCCAGGCCGCTGTGGACGCTGGTGTTTACCTTGGCCGCGCCTCCCTGCCTCCCGGGCCAGCCTCCTGTAAACACCATGCTCCTCCTCAGAGAGCTCTCAGCTCTCTGAGCACGGAGGCCGCCTTTTGCAACCAATTCTAGGAATTTGGAAAGTCTGTGGGCCTAAGGTCAGGGACCAGCCCGCCCCGCCCCCCCACCACTGGTGTGGGAAGCCCCCGGGGCCCCCATGCTGGCCTCGGCCTTCTTTCTCTGGGGTTCACGCTGAGGGGGCCAAGGGAGCGGGGCCAGCGGCGAGGGCCGCCTTGGGAAGGCCGGCAGTATCAGCGCCGCAGAAACGGCCCGGGTGCTCCCCGGCGGGGCCTGGGGCCTGTGGCTCCTTCCGGGAGAAGCGTGGCGGCACTTCTATGGAGACGGGGGCCGGGGGCGCAACCGGGCTTCTCCTCCGCTGGCCGCCGCACCCACGTGGCTCAGATGGCCCCACGGGCGGGCGGACACTGAGCGTCTCCCCTTCTCCACGCAGATCTGGGACATGAGTGACGACGAGACCGTCTGACATGCGCCTCGCGCTCCAAGGCCGCTGCCCCAGGACTGCGACTCGGCCCCGCATCCCCACAGCTGGAGGCAGTGGAGGCCCAGCCTCCCTCCGCACCGGGAGCTGCTGGCTTCCTCCCATTTCTGACAGCTCCTCATACCACCGGTTCTGAGCTCAATAATAACCTTGGCTTCGGCACTGCCGGCGACCTGGGACTTGGTCCCCTCCACGAGCGCTTCTTTCTTCTGTGGTCACACGTGTTGGGGGGGGCGGTGCTCCTCCTGGCCAGGACCCCCGTGGGGGGAGTGACGGCGGGAGGAGGTGGCCCAGACCCGTGGGGAGCAAGAAGCCGGCTCCTTCCAGTGGCCTTTGTAGGGGCTGCGGCCCCAGCCTGGCCGGCCGGAGGGGAAACAGGACCAAAGGGGCCACGCCGGCCCAGGGAAGCGGACCTCCCCGGGACCGCAGTCTGCTGCCCGGGCGGCTCCCCACCTCTGCCTCCTGCTCTGCGGAGGGAAGATGGGCCTGCCCCGCTGCACTGGGGGAAGGAGACGGGGCTCAGGCACTGACACTCAGCTGCCCGAGCGCGGCCAGGGGGAGGCGCTCTGCCAGGGTCACTCGGGCTGATTTCACTCTTCATCCAGGGGGTGCAGGTCTGTGGCCCGCAGAGCAGGGCATGGAAATCAGGAGGGGGGCACTTACCCCACGTGTGTGTGCGCGCGGTCGTCTTTCTTCGGCAAGGAAGCAAAGTCAATAATGAGTCTTGGGTTGGATTGCTGTAGGTTTTAAAATTAATTTTCCAGGCTATGTGGGGCTTAAACCAGAGGCCACTGGACACCAGGCACTGCCTCCACCCAGCCTGGACCCAAGGATCACACCAACACTTCGTGGTTTAAGAGCACTTTATTATTGTTCTTAAGGCTACTTTTAAGTACAAAAAAAAGATGGCCTGCCAAACCTTTTTTTTTTCTTCTTCTTCCAGGAAAAACAGGCCACAGAGAATGGTATATTACAGATTTACAAACACGGAGAGAATGGTCTGAACGCACTGCGGATGGCCTGGCTCTGTGGAGAACCCCTCTGTGCCCCTGAGGCCAGGGCGTGTCCCTCTTCCCCATGCCGCTTGGTTTTCTGCCCGGGGGCCCCTCCGCCCAGGTCGGTCAGCGCGCAGGGACCTGGCCCTCGGCACTCCCGCCCCCCCTCCCCAGTGATGGCCTCGCTGGCGGGCGCCCGCGGAGCCCGTTCTGCACAGAGCCGCCGGCAGTGGGTCGTTTTCCTGGGCGACGCTCAGTAGCCTGTAGCAATAACAAACTAGTGGCTATTAAGGCAGATGCAGTGTTCTCATAGAATAACTGTGTTCCTGCACTTTTACAGACAAATCTACGACGAAAAAAAAAAAAAGATCAACTTTTTTTTCCAAACCAAAAAAAAAAAAAATGAATGATTACAATAGGAAAAGGGAAAAATTAAATAGCTACATATCATTAACAAATTAATTGTTCTTCAAAAAATACCTACAAATTTCTCTGTACATTCTTTACGCACAGCGTAATGATGGTCTTAAAGTTACCTATATAAAAAAAGTGTTCTCAATGATTTTTTTTTTCCTACAGAAAATATAGGGGCCTGGATGCAAAAGCCTGGAAGCCCAGTGAAGTGGGAGGGAAATGCGTGCGGGGGGTGGGGGAGACGCCTTCCTCCTGCCTCTTCAAAGACCTGCAGCCCCAGGAGCCCAACGCCGCCTGGTCACCCAGTGCCAACTCTAAAAGTCACCAGCAAACCTGTATCTTTCTCCTACTGGCGACCAGGCCAGGCCAGGACCAGGCCAGGGGCCACGCCAGAGCCCTGGTGGGCGGGGCCGGGAGGCTGCGCAGGGAGGGGCGGGGCCCAAGAAAAGGTGCCCGGAAACAAAAGCAGCTGTCGAACATCCACAGCTGGGTCTGTCATGCTTGCTTCTTCACCTAATTCCTAGTTAGTAGCTATGACTATAGCAAACGATAATAAATGCAGTAATAACTGTATAAAGTCAGAGGAATGTATACTGCCTTGGCCCCAGCGTACGAGAGGAAGCACACAAAAACACCGCGTCAGATTGTCGGGAATCTGCTGTCCCGCCAAGGGAGCAGAGCAGTTTCTGCATCGAGAGGGAAGCTGGGAGACACCAGTCCCAACTCCCCTGGGAGCGAGGGAGCAGGCAGGGAGGCAGAAAACAGCCGATGCTATCAGCCTGCGGCCACCGCTCCAGCATCCTACTCGGCGGCTGACCAGCCACTCGCCCGCCCGCGTCCAGGGCCTGCCAGGGAGTAACATGGATATCAAATACAAATCTTAGAGTACAACTGTACCAGCAGTAAGTATATCTAGGACTGTAACTGACAAAAATAAAACGCATTCTGAGAAGAAGCTAGTTAAGTATTAAGGATTTTTTGTTTACTGTCTATACAGTTAATAGAAACCAGCTATTTTTATCCATTAAAACATGCATCACTGTTTAAAGCACTACACGCTCCTCCAACTTCAGCTCTAGCCTAACAAACTGCAGTGTTCAGAAAAGGTAAAATGCCCGTGATTGGTAAGAGTCTGCAGTCCAGTTGCAAGCACCTGAAATCTAGACAGAGAAAGACCTATAACCTGCATGAGACTTCCCCCTTTCCAAAGCGGTTTTGTCTAAGTTAAAAACAAAACAAAAAAAAACACAAATGGTCACTCATGTCATCCTGAAACCCTCTGTTTCTCAGCAGTTTGCCCTCGGAGCACCAGCGCCTCGCACAAAGCTGTCAGGCAGGCCACTCTAGTCCTCCTCCCATAGTGCAAATCAGACACGACAGTCCTGTTCTCTTCAAGTAGACGCACGCACACAAGCACGCACACACACGCACACACGCAGGCTGGAAGCGGAGCCGCACACGCCCGGGTCTCGAGAAGCGAACGAAAAAGCACAGAGCGTCTGGGTCGCCAGTGGCCTGGCCTGTGACTGAGAAAGCGCGAGCCGTGGCGACCGGGCCTCGCGGGGCGCTGACCTGGTCCAGGCGTCTTTGGTAACCGAGGCGGGCGTGCGGGCGCCCGCGGACAGAGGTGTCCCGCGCGGCGCCGCCAGCATGTCTGAGGGCCCCGAGGACGAAGACCAAGCAAGTACGAAACACAACAGAAAGCCCCACCACGTGGTTTTTGCGAATAAACCATCCCTCCCTCTTCCCACCATTTTTTTTTTTTTTCCAATTTTTCCATTTTTTTTAAGCACTGACTGTTCAAAGCTCAGGCAAACCATGCAGATGGACGTGGTGTCGGAGGGCGGCGCTCCCTTCAGGAGACCACGGACGGGGAGTGGCTGTGGCTGACCATGTGGGCCGAGGGGCTGGCTGGCTGGCCCCGGCGCGAGGCCGACTCGGGGCTGCTGGACGCGCCGTCCTTGGCCGCCTTGATCTGGAGCCACGTGTCGCCCAGGGCCTTGGCGAAGTGGTCGTCCACGGAGCCCGTGATGGACACGGAGTTGGGGGCCGGCTCCGGCTCCTTGTAGTTCTTGCCCAGGCTCCGGCGGAAGTGCTCCTCCACCACGGGGTCGCAGGTGGCTGGGGGCAGGGGGACAGCGGTCAGAGCGGGGACCGCACAGAGGGCCACCCCGGTGCGGGTCCCGTCTCTGCGCCTGCTGCCCGGGGCCGTGCGCGTGCACGTGCACGCACACAGGGCGGCCAGAGGCCGGACTTGAGGGGGGCCTGGAGGGCGGGGCCCACGGGCTGCTCCCCTCTGCCCGCCCGCTGGCCCAGGACGAGTTACCCGCCCAGCCCCGGGGCCTCTGTGCTGGGACAAGGCCGCCGTTCCGGGAACAGGACGGGAAGGGGCGTGGGGGCACGGCGCGGGCACTCACAGCTCGGGGTCCGCCGGTAGCTGGCCGGGCCGGCCGCGCAGCCGCTGTGCGCCACGGGGCAGTGTGAGAGGTTGCAGTTGCGGGCGCTGGCGGAGGCGCACGTGATCACCGAGGGCCGGTTCTGCGGGAGGAAGCTGGCGTGAGAGCGGCGCGAGCACACGGCGGGCAGTGCGGCCCCCACCCGGCCACCCTGCCCTCGCGTTCCTCCCCAGCTCCGAGGCAGGACGGCCACCCCCGTGCCCCTCAGCCTGGCCGGGCACCCACTGAACCGGGAGACCCCCATCAGTGCGCGCGGGGCCTTCTCCCCGGCTCCCCTTTCTCGCCAAGCACCCCGCCTAGACTTCTCCCGGCCCAAAGGCAGATCTGGTCAAGCCCCTCCTCCGCCTCGTGGTTCCCACTCGGAAGCCCAAGGCCCCAAATCCACAGTGAACAAGCCCCGAGGGAGTGTGCCGGCCCCCTCCAAGCAGCGGCCCTGTGAGTCGCTGAGCCCGGGGGACAGAGGCTCGGCTGCTGGGCTGAAATGAGACCATCACCGGTGCAGGGACCAGCAGGAGGACGACAGGGGGAGAGCCCCCTGCAACGCGACCACAGGCCCCACCGCCACAGTCCCCTGAGGTGTCCCCCAGACCCCCGAGCTTCTCTGAGCCATTCGAGGACCTTCCAAGATACTCCCGCTTCTGCTCATGTTTCTGTTCTGACCATGCAAGTGACGATGGAGACGGAGACAGAGGAACCTCTCCCAGTGCGTGAGTCACACACACACTAACCAGCGTTACCCCTTCCGCCTTCCCCAAGGCCACCACGCAGTGGGCCTGGCAACCTCCACCCACCCTTCACAACCCTATTCAGCTACCTCCTCTGTGAAGCCTGAAGCCACCCCCGAGCAGGCACCCTGCCGGACATCCCTCGACCTGGATGAAAACACCCGTGAACCAACCATGCTCAGGCTGCAGCCAGGAAGGGTCCCGATAGCCCCAGAGGACACGGAGCAGGACCAGACAGCGCCCAGGAGCTGCGCGTGGCGGCAGCCCAGAGGCTGAGTGACGGCAGCGGGTCAGCAAGGGGATTGGGGCTTGTCCACCCCCGGCCATTCCTGTAGAGCCAGGTCAGTAGCCCCTGCGGAGGCCTGCAGAGCAGACCTTCCCGGGATGGGCAGTGGGCAGGTCTGTGATGCAGATCCGGCTCCATGTGAGAGAGCAGGCATGTGCTCAGGTCTAACGAGGAACCGCAGACTCCGGAGCTGGGGGAAGGTGAGGCTGAGCAGCAGCAGCCTGAGAACAAAGACCTCGGGCTTTACTGACAGTTCCACACGTCGGCAACGGAGCAGGGCCACCGGGAGCCAGTGTGACACCTTGCCGTGGGGACAGAAACGGTGAAGAGGAGGGAACGTGGCTCTGAGACTCGGCAGGCCTCGGAGAACCAGCTGCCCGCTCATTAGGCAGGACCTTCATTCACCCTCTAAGCTCGTTTTGTGAAACGGTAAGAATCGGACCTGAGGGGCTTGGAGCTCAGCCTGAGACGGGTCTGGGGGCCTGGCCGGGGTCAGGTCCAGGTGTCCTGCCACTTCTGGAGGGTCTGTTCAAACCCCTGAGCCTGTGCTCTCCCCACGTGCCCTCGCTGGGTAACCTGCCCGCCACCCTCCAGATGGGGCTGCGTTCCTAAGTGACCTCGCCCCTGGCCAGGCTGAGGCAGGAGGAGACGTGGGGGGAACTCGGGAGCTGGGGGACAGCCACGCAGAGCTTGCCGTGCAATCCACATGCAGCGAGAGAAAAGGATGCAGAGACAGGCCCGGAGCCAGGGGAGGAAGGGGGCCTGCCTCCCGTCCGGCTCTCAGGCCCGGCCCGGCCCTTCCTTCCGAAGCCTGGCTGCACCCACGGCTCCGGGAGACGCCCGGGGCCTCTCGGCATAACTTCCTTCCTCCCTGCAGCTCTGGTGAGTGTTCCCTACCTGGGAGCTCCCCCCGGCTCCCCCAGCGGATACATGAACAGCCTGGCACACTCGATTACCTGGCTCCTCCAGACTCGAACTGTGTGTGCGCCCGCATCTTGCTGGACCAGCTTCTAACACACTCCCTACACAAAGCAGCTGTCTCTACCCAGCTTTGTTAAAGAGGAAACAAACTGGGTCGTGATCTGGGGCTTTAAGGCAGGAAGCGCGACTGCTCGTCGGCCTTCCGGGAAGCCACAGCGAAACTTCACCCAACACCCGGGGGCGCCCACGAGCAGGGGGCACAGATGGGTCAGAAGCGGGCCTGGGCAGGGGCTGCGCTGGCAGCCTGGAGGCTGAGCTCGGCTCCGGCACCTCCTCGTGCTCGCGCCCGCGTCCAGGCGTCTCGAGCGAACTCTGACTGAGGATCTGCTGGCCCCGGGCCCCGGAGGTTCAGAGCGAGGAACCAGGGTCCACACCGTGCTTCTGAGCCTCACGGTCAGTGCCTCCCTTTATTAGCTGTTCCCCCGGGAACCCCTTTTTTTAGGTCTCCATTCCTACCAAACAACCTCTGTTTATTGACAACTTAATTCCCTTACTTTCCTTAAAAAAAAAAAAAAAAAAATCCCAGTCTGCCAATCATAGGTTTCTGACCACTGACTTCCTAGGATTGCAGCCCGAAGCAGAGCAGCCTGGCGCTGAACTCCAGCGTGTGGCCTCGTGAGGGGTTCAGTCGGGAGTCCCCCTGGGAGCATCACACTGATCCCGAAAGGGCTGCCAAGGAAGACGGCGAGAAACACCGCTAGTCCTGGCCACTCCCTCCTCGTGCGCAGAAACAGCCCCCCAGACACGGCCGCTTCTCTGAGGCCACTCGGCCCACACAAGGAGTCACCCACGTGGCTGGTGGTCCCGGCACAGGCCCGCCGATGGGGTCCCGGCCCCTGGACAGAGGCGTACCTGCTGCCGCTCCACCGGGGCCAGGGTGGGCGAGAGGCCGGCCGGCCTGCCGGCGTCCAGGCTGTTCTTGGTCAGTGCGAGGGGCTGCTCCATGCTCAGGCTGGGCAGGGACGCATACAGGGGGCCACCGTGCAGGCTCATGGTGGGGGCCACGGCCCGCTCGATGGGGCTGCGGCTCCGCTCCCGGAGGTCTTTCCGGCAGTCCCCGTTGGCCGTCTTGTTCCTAAAAAGAGAGCAGCGTGCGCTCAGACGGGAACACCGTCATCACCCCGCCTTGGGGCACCTCCACCAAACAGCCCGCGGGGAACCGAGGGCCAGCATGCTAGCTTGGGTGGGCGCTGGGGAGCGGTGCCCTCGCAGGGTCTGGGGTCCGCTCCGTGGCACCAGCAGGAAGGAACTCACCCCCCTCCCCCAGCAGCCTCCCTGCAGCTTCTCTGACACACCCCACCCACGCAGGGCCAGAGGCCTCACCCCGCGCTCCAGGCCAGCGTGCTCTGCCCGGGACCTGCCTGCAGGAGGACGAAGGCGGTTAGGATGCCGCAACAACCCAGCATCTCCCACACGCCGGGTCCTGTCCTGAGCCGGGGAAGCTGTGAACCTCCCAGGTGCGGGGATCGAGACCCCACGCCGTCCCGTCACCGACCGAGGCGTCTGGCTCATGGTGCGGTGCTCAGGCTGGTGCGGAGCCCTGACTCCGGCGGCAGGGCCTCGCCTGGGGAATTCCGCCTGCGGGCACGGGGGGCCATGCTGGGGGGCCCGCCGGGGGGCAGTCCGGCGGGGCTTGTCTGAGGTGGGGTCACCCGTGGCATCCCGGGAGGCTGAGACTGTGGCAGTGGGCCGGCCGGGGCAGGCGCCCAGGATGGCCCCCCGAGGGCCGGTCCGCTGCACTCCTGATCCCCGTCCGTCCATCGTCCGGGCATCCGTCCGCCCTTCCCCGGCTCAGTCACACCGCCCGTGTGGGGACCGTCCACACACCTGGGCTGCCGACACCCCGCAACTGCTGAGCCTGGCTCTGGCCCTGGACCCCGCGAAGGTGACCCTTGCGAAAGAGACGGCCTCCCCTCACCCCGCCAGCGAGCCTGCCTTCCTCTGTGTCCCTGGAGCCCCCCAGGGCGTCTGAGCACCCACCCGGCCCAGCCGCCTCGTGCGTGGCGCCCTGCCCGCACCCACTGAGGACCTGTGCGGGCGAGGGCGAGGCCCCGTGGCCTGAGGAGCCGTCCCTCGGTGCAGCCTGTGCCCGTCGGGACGGCATTGGGGCCGGGGTGGCGGGGGGGGGGGTGGGTGACGCAGGAGACCAGCCTGGCTCTGCCTCCACGTCCCCGGAGCCGGTGTCCTCAGCCGCCATGTGGGCGCAGGGCCCCCTGGGAGGGTCTCGAACGGGGATGAAGGCTACACACGTGTGGAATCGTGCGGGCACACGGCAGGATGCGGGCGGAACAGACCCCCTGGGAGCGCAGCTCACCAGCTGCAGCGTGACTGACCGCACACCGCATGGCATTCACGTTGGGGGTGTCCCCACCCGCTCCCCCCTTCCCCTGCTGGACTCCACAGAGTGACTTAGACGCGATTAGAGGACACACTTCCAGCCCATGAAGACAATCACAGACAAGTAAGACAGTCCGGACGAGATGCTACGTACACGCCACACTGATCCCGGCAACTTCCAAATAACGAGACCAGAAAAAGAAAAGGGGAAAAAAGCCCTGAATTCTGAAACCAGCCTGTCCGTAGCATCTTCCTGTGATGATTCAGAGGACATTACCAGCCTTTATGCAGAAGGCTCCACAGTCACAGCCGCTAACGCCAGCATTCTGACAGAACATCACAGAGCAGGGACTTCAGCCCTCCAACCCGGGATGAGTGCGCTTCTCCTGAACAGGGTGCTTTTCCCTCAAGGTACAGGCTATCAGGCTTCCCTGTGGCTCAGACAGTAAAGAGCCTGCCTGCCAATGCAGGAGACAGGAGTTTGATCCCTGCATCGGGAAGATCCCTTTGGAGAAGGAAATGGCAACCCGCTCCAGTGTTCTTGCCTGGAGAATCCCACGGACAGAGGAGCCTGGTGGGCTACAGTCCAGGGGGTCGCAGACACTTTCCCTCTAATATCTGATGATCTATATAAATTGCCTCCCTGACACAATCTCCCTGAAAAATGAGGTTTCTAGATGGTGCATCACTAGCCATGAGAGGTCTCGGGCTGGACGGGTCCCTGGGACACACCCGTGCCCAGTTCAGGCCCCGTGCCAGGCCGCCAACGGTAACCAAGCCCCTATTTCACGATGGTTACAGGGGGAAGACCCAGCCCTACTCAGGGGCTCACTATCCGGGCACGGGAGGGGAGGTGTGGGCAGAAGGGGCTCACACAGACCCAGCCCCCCGAGGCCCCGGACACCGCACAGCACAGCCGGGCCGCCACTCTGGAGGCGCAGGGACTGAAGCCTCGTTCCGGGGAGGATGCCCGAGCAGCGGAGGGTCTCTCCAGCGCCACCCCGGGGGGCGGGGGGGAGTGAACAGGGGAGACGGGCCCTGCAGGCAGGACGCAGCGGGCATCGGGGACCAGAAGAGACACCGAAAACACCCAGAAACCATCTGAAGAAGTCGCTGGTTAATTTTAGTAAATTACACATTACTCACACTTCCAAGCTCCTCTTCCCGGTTCCCGGAGCTTGGACACAGACGTCGTTTTCCTTCCCCCAGTGACTCAGCCCCGGGCTCCGCCGCTTCCCGGGGCGTCATGTGCCCTCGGACCCAAACCACACGCTTCCTGCCTGCGACCCGCGGCGCCTCCGCCCTCGTTAGGGACACGTCTGCTCGGCGAGGGGCCCAGAGGCCTCCCGGGGGGTGGGTGCCGGGGACCGCCAAAGGACACGAGGCTCGGGGTCCGGATCCCCCCCGCCACCAGGGGCCCATCCTCAGCCCAGGGACGGTGCTGCCACAGAGAAGATGGCAAGGGGCTCGCGAGGAGGAAGGGGACCCTGTCCTCCGGGACAGAGCATCTGGGCCAGGTCCCACGAGCTGCCGCCTTGCCTTCCGCGTCCCCGGGGGAAACACACACTCAACCCCAGGCAGTGGGACCATGCGGGACGCCCTCCACGCACACCCTCGTGAACATGGGGTTCCCTGCCCTTCACCAAGGGGGCTCAGAGCTGCAGGAAGCCCCTGGGAAGGTCTGTCTTCCGATTTTCAGCTGAATTCCTGAAGGCAGTTAGCTAAACCAACAGGCTCCGACTTCTTAGGCTGGGAAGGGAAGCGCCCCCCATGTCCCCCACCCCATCCTGGGCTCCTGTAATTCAGGAACACCCCTGAGCTGGCGGGGTGGCCACAGGGTGCAGAAGTCTCCCCTTGCTGGCTGACGTGCTGGGTTTAGGACAGGGATCAGGCCGGCAACAGGTGCCAGCGTCTCAGAGAAGAGGCCCGAGGTGGAGCCGATGAACGCCCAGCCTGAGAGGCTAAGAGATAGAGGCAGAGTGGCAACCGGGCACTCAGCGGGCCCCGGGCAGCCCCCGCCTCACCCCATCTCCATCCTCAGCTCTGGAAGGCCCCCCGACCCCCACACCACGGGGCTGGAGGACACAGCGGGGACCTGTGCATGCGGGAGGGGTCACGGCACTGGGGACACGGCAGCCTCCCCAGCTGGACCGGAGATCCTCACCCTCCATGCCCTGCCCGCTCCCCGGGGCTGAGCAGAGCGCAGAGGTTTTAAACGACCATTCACTGACTAGATGAACTGGTAAAGGACACGTATCGTATGATGCATCTTGTGAGAACTGGACCATAAAGAAAGCTGAGCGCCGAAGAACTGATGCTTTTGAACTGTGGTGTTGCAGAAGACTCTTGAGAGTCCCTTGGACTGCAAGGAGATCCAACCAGTCCATCCTAAAGGAGATCAGTCCTGGGCATTCATTGGAAGGACTGATGTTGAAGCTGAAACTCCAATATTTTGGCCACCTGATGCGAAGAGCTGACTCATTGGAAAAGACCCTGATGCTGGGAAAGATTGAGGACAGGAGGAGAAGGGGACGACAGAGGATGAGATGGTTGGATGGCATCACCGACTCAATGGACACGAGTTTGAATAAACTCCGGGAGTTGGTGATGGACAGGGAGGCCTGACGTGCTGCAGTCCGTGGGGTTGCAGAGATTCGGACACAACTGAGCGACTGAACTGGATCATGTGTGATCCAGTTAACAAGGTCTGTGATGAATGAAAGGGAATTAAGGAAATTTCCGAGGAAATGGCCAGCAGGAAAAGACTTTTTTTCTGAAAAAGCAGAGTTGAAGGAGCATTTACACACCAGGCAGAAAGAGCTGCGAAGCGGTCTCCCCTGTTACCTCCCCCATCTTTAGTCTTCCTCCCCCAGCCCACCGTCTGCTTCTAAACATCCCCCACCCACCCACCCAGACCTCACACATCACCCTCCTTCCTCGTGAGGGGGGCGTGACCAGGACATCCTAGTGGGGTGTTGTCACCCCTCACCAGTTTCAGACAGAAAGCAGGGAGGTGTGGGAGGAGACGCCCCAGCAGGGCACAGGGCTCGGAGGAGAGGCGTCGGCACCGCGGGGCTGGGGGGTGAGGCAGAGACGCCGTCCCGGGTGCTCGGCGGTGAGCCGGGTGTCACGGGCCGGACACAGCTGAGAAGTAACTGGCGTTCAGAGCCCCGCTCCCACAGGACACAGAGGGACCCGCCGCTACCTCTGACCGAGGGGGAAGACAGTGTCGTCCGTGACACCTGCCACCAGGAACACCCAACGGGTCGCGGGGCCAGGCCGCCAAGTGCCCACACGCTGCAGCCCCGAGAACAGGGCCGGCACTCAGAGACCTGCTTCACTCGGGGAGTTGGGTCTCCCTGACCGGCTGCCCTGAGGCTGAGACCCGCGAGGCGGGACCACTGCCCGGAGCGTCTCTCCTAACAGGCTGTGCTCAGCCATGTCCAACTCTCTGAGACCCCATGGCCTGCGGCCCGCCTGGCTCCTCCATCATGGGATTTCCCAGGCAAGCATTACCGGAGTGGGTTGCCATTTCCTTCTCCAGTGGATGTTCCCGACCCAGGGATTGAACCTGCGTCTCCTGAGATGGCAGGCAGGTTTTTTTTTTTACCCCCTGGGAAGCCCTCCTGACAGCTTGACTCAATGTAAATAAGGGGCCAGCTTTCCTTGACTGAACAGCCTGAGCGTGTGTTCCATCATGAGCTGAGACAGAGGGAAAAACCAAAGTTTTAGAAAAGGGGTCCACACCGAGAGCCAGACTGCTAAAGCGCCTCGCCCTGCCCCCGGGCCTGGCAGCGCGCACTGGCGGTGGGAGGGCGGCCCGCGGACCCTGTGCACCCAGCCCGCCTGCAGCCGGCGGCGTCATGTGGGCCCCATGTGTGGGCTCACTCATTTCAAACGAACGCAGACGTTGCTGAGACTAATAAAACACAAATTAACTTCGCTTTCCTGCTGCTACTAAATGTGTAAGTGATGTTTGTCATTAGGCATTCTCTCAATGAATAATCCTTAAAAAAAAAAAAGACACCCATTCTCGTATTCTTGGCGCGGGACCGAGTCCGCGCGCCCGAGGACGATGGAGGCGTCATGTCTCTCCTCCCGCCCGACGGCTGCAGCGTCTGCAGCGCCCGCGGGGCTCGCCTCGCAGGCGGCAGGGCTATGCCCACGGGGCGGCCGGGCAGGGGGCAGAGACAGGGGTCCGCCCACGGAGATGGCCCGGAGCGGCTGCCTTTTCTTTCCTTGCTTTTCTGCCGGGCGGGGCCCTTGCTGCTGAGCGCGGGCTTTTCTCTAGTTGCGGCGAGCGGACGCCACTCTCCAGGAGAGGCGCGCGGGCTTCTCAGCGCGGTGGCGTCTCGTTGCGGAGCACAGGCTCGAGGGGCTCGGGCTTCAGCAGTTGCTCCGCGGCATGTGCAGTCTCCCCCTGGAGCGGGGGTCGAACCCGTGTACCCCCGCTGCGCTGGCAGGTGGATTCTTAACCCCGGACCACCAAGTCTGAGGCGGTTCTTAAAATGGACAGTGTCTGCAGCGGCTTTGCTGGGGTCAGTCTGACGCTGAGAGCCCCGGGGAAAGCCTTCCTCGGGCTAGAAACCTGGTACCCAGTGCCCAGGCCACAGGAAGACGGAAGCCACCGGCCGGCCTGGGACTTGGGGCGGGGAGACAGCCCTTCCGGACACGCGGGCCTCCTGCACGCTGCCTGCTCAGACGCTCCCGCAAGTCAGCATCTAGAACAGCGCCTGACACCCAGCACCTAATTCATAAGCAGACTGAACAAAAAGCAAACGGATTCTTAGGAAACGCCTGCGCCAGCTGGATTGAATAAGATAGGAACCCGTGAAGCTCCAGGGCGGCGTCTGGCCCAGCGGTCACTGAAGAAGTGAGCCCAGGCCCTGCCACCAGGAAGGAGGGTCTGAAAACACCTTCAATGCCATCTCCACTCCCTTCTTCCGGGTGAGAGCCGGGCCCCCTCTCTAATTCCATCCCAGCTCTTTGGAAGGCTCACTCAGCTCTGACTCCACACTCGGTGACAAGTCGCTGGAAGACACTGCACACCGTTTACGGTGAAAAGCCTGGCTGCTTCGTCCTGGTCAGAGGAGAGAGCTGTGTGGTGGGGTGGCTGTGAACAACCCAGGAGAGAGGGGTGTGGACCAAAGCACCCCTGCGTCACCCCCTGTGGCGACTTCTCAGACGCTCCCAGGGCCGGGGCTTACTCAGTTCACTCAACGGCTGGGAAGCGCCGATGAAAGGCAGCCCCTACGATGAACGAAATCTACATTCCAGTAAAATTCTATGATTGACAGTCTGCTCCTTGGAAAAACCCAAGGAAGTCTGGTTCTTCTTCCAGCCACCGGAAGACCGCTTCTGCGCCCACCCTGTCATGCCCCAGATCCTCTTCAGCCAACAAGAACCCCTCCAAACGGTCCGAACACCGTCAGCACCATGCCAGCCTGCACCATGCCAGGCCCACCTGCGTGTGCTCTCCACCTCAGCACCCATCTTTAAGAGTGGGACCCAGGTCTAGACTCCCCATGGGCTGTAGGCCGCCAGGCTCCTCCGCCCAGGGGGGTTTAATCCAGGCAAGAATACTGCAGTGGGTTGCCATGCCCTCCCCAGGAGATCCTCCCAACCCACGGGTCAAACCTGCGTCTGCTGCCCTGGCAGGCGGATTCTCTACTCCCTGGGGCACCAGGGAAGCCCTTCAACTTTAAGTGTGGTGCCCAGAACTAGACAGAACACTCCAGAGAAAACCGGAAGAACAGGTGACTCCCTTCAATGTGCTCAGCATACTTTGAACCAAAAATCAAAAGAAAGTAAGAACCGAGGCCAACAGAACTGAGTACTGAAATCAGGATAACTCCAAGACCTGTAGTCAACTGGAACTCCGCCTACAACAGGACCCAAGAGGCAACGGTTCTCCTCCAACAGCCTGGTCCCACAGTAATGCCTAGTCTCCTAAAATCCTTCCGCTCTTTTCTTCCTCTTTAACTCAGCTACATTCTGACGTACTGGCTAAAGAGAGAAATTATAAACGCGTTACTGCATCACGTGCACACGCCCGTCAAGGACAGACCCGCACGTGTCCTCCTGTGCCGTCTGGCTTGCGGCACTTCCCTCCCGCCCTCCACGACCCACACAGCCGCGCTCCTGCCCCTGAACGCGAGCGCGTTCCCAGCATCCCGCTCCCACGATGGCAGTGCGCGCGCGCATGTGCTCAGTCGTGTCCGACTCCTTGTGACCCCATGGGCTGTAGCCCGCCGGGCTCCTCTGTCCACGTGGATTCTCCAGGCAAGAATACTGGAGTGGGTTGTCACTGCCTTCTCCAGGGGATCTTCCGACCCAGGGGTTGAACCCGAGTCTCTTGCGTCTCCTGCACTGGCAGGCAGGTTCTTTACCAGCTGAGCCACCGGGGGAGTCCTGATGCTGGCAGTAACCGGTTCCAAACGATCCCGTGGACGTCCTTCTCTTTTACTACAGTATAGGTGACTTATGATGTTGTGTTACTTTCAGGTACATAGCAGCCTGGCTCAGCTGTACATAGACTCATTCTTTTTTAGATCCTTTTCTCATAGCGGTTGTCACAGAACATTGAGTAGAGTTCCCTGCGCTACACAGCAGGTCCTTGTTGGCTTACCTGTCTTATACAGAGCAGTGGGTGTGTGTCCATCCCAAGCTCCTGATTTATCCCTGCCCTGTCTCCCTGTTAGTAAGCCTACCTTTGTTTCCGATATCTGTAAGTCTGTTTCTGTTTTGTAAATCCGTTCATTTGTATCAGTTTTAAGAAAACCAGATTCCACATGTGAGGGGTTCCCTGTTTCTGTCTCTCTGTGACTTCACTCAGGATGATCATCTCTAGGTTCATCCACGTCGCTGCTCACGGCATTATTTAGTTATTTTATGGCTGAGTAGTATTCCATCACATACAAGTACCGCATCTCCTTTATCCATTCATCTATCGATGGACATTCGGTTGCTCCAGTATTTTGCTCTCTGTAAACAGAGGTGCAATGAACTCTGCACCGCTAAGTTTCGCTAAGAAACCTCAGGTTTCTTGAGGACCTTGTCCAGCAGCGGTACTGCTGGAGCATATGATAGCTCTCTTTCTGGTTTTGTAACCATCCTCCATCCTGTTCTCCAAGTGGCTCTACCAACTTGCATTTCCCCCAGTAGTGTAGGAGGGACCCCTTTTCTCCATGCTGTCTCCAGGGCGTTTTCTTTGGAGATTTCTGATGATGGCCCTTCTGACAGGTGTCAGGGGGGTATCCTGTTGGAGTTTTGATTTGTATTTCTCTGATAAGTACTGAAAGTGAAGCATCTTTTCACGTGCTTTTTGGCCATCTGTGTGTCTTCTTTGGAGAAATGTCTATTCAGATCTGCCCATTTTTTTTATTTTTTATTTTTTGTTGGTGGCGGGGACATAGAGCTACATGAGCTTTTTGTCTATTTTGGAGCCATGGACTTCTTGACAGTAGAGGATAAGTTCTAATTCAACACATTCATTCAACACTAAAAAAAAATTTAAAAGCTAGTTTCTCTTTCAAAACCACCCACCAACCCTGACTAACATCAGAAACTCTGCAAGCAAAAATAAATTACTGAATTAAATTATTATAAAACTTTACTAAAAATGCTGGAGAATTTAAG
This sequence comes from Cervus canadensis, assembly GCF_019320065.1. Lineage (NCBI taxonomy): Eukaryota > Metazoa > Chordata > Mammalia > Artiodactyla > Cervidae > Cervus > Cervus canadensis. The sequence goes on along the minus strand of NC_057407.1, from coordinate 5,015,589 downwards.
CATTGAGCATATAAAGTGATTAAATGTTCATTTAATAAAAGATCCTGAGGCACCTACCAAATATTCTTTAAAACAGATGTTATAATTATTAATTATAGAAGTATCATTATTAAAGGGCCTTTGGGACCCTCCATCTGACAGTAAATTATGTAGTGTATTAATTCCAAGCATTTCCTGAATTAATTCCCTCTGAGCAGCCACGTGGTCTCAGCTGAACTCTTATCTTTCTGAAAACCAGAGGAAAAGGATAGCTATTTTTTTTCCTTTATTTCAATTACAGGATAAGAACATGATTTGAATTTCTTCAAGATTATTTCAAGGATTCCTGGACACTAAGAAAGGGTACTAATAAATGGACAACTGATAGGCAAATTACCAATCACCAATCTCCATTCTCTAAGCCAAGTCCCCAAGGGATTTGCAGAAAACCGATGTGGATGGCTTACTTCACCTCTCAACTTATTAAACTGTACTTCTTGACAAATATTCTCATTTTCAAACTCTTTAGAGAATTCAGGACTGACTTCCCCCATAGTGTCTGCTTAGTTTTACCCTAACATCAGCAGCATCTGGCTGTTAAAAATCAAACATTTAATCCCAAACCTGGCACCCAAAGAGGAACCCAGGAGAACCACGACTGTTCAACCCTGAAATGGCATCACGCCCCCGCCCCAACTCGTGAGTTAATGATGCTAAAAACGTCTTCAGAGAACCCAGGACAGCCATCGCCCCATACCCGAGTGACACACCCCTTTCCTTTTCACAAGGCCCTCCCACACCAAATGGGAATGGTGACTCCCAATCACCCTTTAAATTAAAGAAAAAAAAACCATACCCCCCCCTCAGGTCCTCACATGAGGACCACTCCCTACCATGAGGCTCCAAACGTCCTAGCCTGAGAGTTGACCATCTGTCCTCCGAGTTCTTTACACTCTTCAACCCAGCTGAGCACGGAATACAAAGGCTGAACACATAATAAATTCATTCCTGTTTATCCACTCGAACCAAAGTTAATCATTAGTCTTTGGAAGGTTTTCTTTTAATCTTTTTTTTTTTTTTAAACTGTGGCAAAATACACATAAGACTCACTATTTTAGTCATTTAAAAAGATACAGTTCGGTGGCATTCAGTATATGCGCACTGTTTTCTTTGGCACCTCATCTTAATTGTGGCACTTGGGGTCTGCAATCTTCACTGCAGCACACAGTCTTCTTTCAGTTGGGACATGCGAGCCCTCAGCTGCTGCGCGTGGGATCTAACTCCCCGAGCAGGGATTGAACCCAGAGCCCCTACATGGGGAGCAGGGAGTCTTAGCCACTGGACCACCAGGCAGGTCCCCACTCGCACTGTTGTATGACCATCCCTGTCACCCACATCCAGAAATTCCCCATCTTCCTGAAGTGAGACTCTGTACCTCTTAAATATGAACGCAGTCCTCTCTCCTCAACCACCTGGCAACCACCCTTCTCTTCGCTTCAATAAACATGAGCCCCCACTGAAGAACATCACACACTATCTGTGTTCTGTGACCGGCACGTTTCACTTTGAATAAGGTCTTCAAGGTACATGCATGGGGCAGCAGGTGCCAGAACTGGGTTCTTTTTTAAGGCCGAGTAATATTCCACTGCACAGACCCACTCATTCCTTGACGGACACTGGGCTGCTCTGGTGGCCGTGAACACAGGTGTACACATACCGGTTTGAGGTTCCTGCCTTCACTCCTTTTGCATCTATACTCGCTCAAGGACTTGCTGGATCACGTGGCACTCGGGGTTTAACTCTGGGTCCTTAGACGTTTTGACTAATTGTTGGTAGTTGAGTGTCCCTCACTATGAGACAAAAATCATGGGTTTCCAGCACCATAGGTCTGGCCCACAACAACACAAACACACGTCTCTGTAAACACAGTCCAAGTAGTTCACAAGACAAATGCTGGCGAATAATGTAAGCATTTGACATAAGAACTAAATAAACAGAGACCATCCATCACCAGCTCACCGAAGCCCACCGCCCCAGGGACACACACACACGGGGACTGCAGTCGGGTGAGTGAGTGGAGACTCACAAAATAACCTATTTGTGGTTCTCATCTTTCACTATGGGCCTTTAAAAATGACTTCAAGTCATCCAAGGATGGCGAGTGTTAGTAGTAACGACCATTCGCGTAACATCAGTGAGCAGTTGACAGAGTGCCCTGCACACATGAATGTTAACAGATCTGCCTCGATCCACAGCCTCAACCCTCTGCCCCGCAAACGTGATCGTCAAATGACCAGACGGAAACCCAGCCCCGAGGGCCCTGCCGTGCCCGCGGCCAGCACAGGTGAGAGCCCCTGGAGGCGGGCTCCGTGCCTGCGACCTCCTCATCTCCATCTGAACCTCAGCTTCCTCCTGGGGCCAGGGGGAGGGGGCTGCTGGAGGAGTCATGGGATGAGAGCCCCGCGGCCTGAGGCCTCTGGAGGGGCCTCCTCTCCAGTGGATCCCCGGGCCTTCTATCCACTCACAGAGGAGGGCCTCCTCTCCCTCCCCGCGGAGGGAAGTGGTCACATAGCTGAGGTCAGAGCCTCCAGACTTCAGTTGTGGCCAAGCGCTTTTATTTGCCTTGTAATTTTCTTTAAGAATACATGCTAAACCGAAAACATAACCCCCCCCCTCCTTTTGGAGGCGATCCTAGCAGCCGAACTTGAGTGGGAAGGACAAGCACCCCGTCCTCCCCAGAGCTGCGGGCTGCAGCCGGTCACGTGACCGCCGGCCTGAAACACGTCAGCCGTCACCTGAAGCCTGCCTGCTTCCACGGCAGGAGGGCAGCTCGCGCAACGACTCCCCATGTGCCTTCACCCTTCGGCTCGCGTGTGCGCGCGTGCTGTTGTTGGCGGGGCCGCGGCCCCTTTAAGAGCCCCGGCCGCTCGGTGGGGATGTGACTCTGGGACGAGGGGCCGCCTGGCGAGGCCAGAGGGATGCGCAGGAGGAGGGGGCAGAGACAGGGCCGCCTCGCCCGGCCTCGCTGCCTTCGGAGTTTAAATTAATTACAGCTGAAAATACAGGGTTGCCATCTGGTTTGCAAAAGCAAGGATAAGGGAATAAAATGAAAGGGCTTTTTTGGTACTAACCTCACTTTAATCATTGCCAAAGAGCATGAAGACAGCCCAGCGTCCTCCCACAAGAAAGCCGTGGGCCTCCCAAACTTGGCAGGCGGTCCCGCGCAGGACGGGCTGGGCGGGAGGCCCGTCAGAATAAAAGTCCCCGCCGGGGGAGGCGGCGCGCTGTGTGTGTTGGGGGTGGGGGCAGGGGGCAGCTGCGGGGGCCGGGGCTCCGGGGCGCTTTCTGCACGGAGGGTGTTCTGCCAGAAGGTGACCCGCATCTTTACCACCCCGATCGCGAGAAAAGAGCTCAGTCGTCAGGATGACAGCAAGCCAATTCCTCCTTCTTTGTCTCCTCGGTCTTCCAGAACATCGGCCTTTTATAAAACTTCTCTAAAAAAGGAGGCTGAATGGAACCCAGGAGAGGCCTGCAGGCTGCTGGGGGGCTCGGGGTGGGGGTGGGGGGTGCTCAGAGCAGCAGCGTGGCCTGCAAGGGCCCCTCTGAGCAGGAAGGCCAGGATGGCCCCGTGTTCCCTGCGCTGGGCTCTGTGGGAACGTCTTCCTCCTGCAGAATCCGGTCTGGGGTGGGTACAGAGGATGCACAGGCCTGCAGCACCCTCACCCACACCGCGCGTCACCGACCGCCCGCGCCCCCCACCCCCGACACACACACCCCCCACGCCCAGTCCCCTGGCCAGGCCAGGCCAGACCTTCACCCGCCCCCCACCTGAGTCCTTTCTGCCCCAGGTGAGTTTTACAGACAAAACCAAGGCATGCCTGGGTCCAGCTTGCAGAAAGTACAGCCCACGGCGGCACCGCAGTATTTATGGGAATAAATGGTGATCAGCCCGTTATGGCCTTTTATAAACCGGAGACCACAACTGTAACAGATGATGTGATGATGAAGACGGCATTTGTGTTCTGGGGAAAAACACATCTTCGACCTGAAAATGATGCAAAAGCGTGTTCCAAATCTGGCCCCGACAGAATCAGTCTATAGCAACAGTGTCCATAACATTACAGATCTCAGGAGTGTGAACTTTCGAGTAAATGGTACCTCTGTCAAACCACAGGAAACATCTGGTAAAATGGTTAAATAAAAACAGAATTTAAATGTCTGACTTCAGAGCGTGCTTATGGTACCAACGAGAGACCATTAGAACAAATGCAGAATGAAAAAAAAAAAATTTTTTTTAAATAGAACAAATGCCGAAAGCCCGCTGCCCACTCGCAGTGCTCAACACTCAGGGTCCTTGAGTGGCGGGTGGACAGGCAGACAGTCCGGAACCCTGGCCAGGATCCCGTTTCCTCCGGGGGTGGCGGTACCACACTGCCACCCCTGAAATGTCCTCAGGCCCTGAGCAGACTCCTCCACACACTCCCACAGCCCCCCAGTCCCACCAGCAAAGCAGGCGCCCAGGAAGTGCTGGGCAAGGAAACAAATAAGGAAATGTACCATGATACGTGCCTCTTGGTCCCACCACTAACAGGTAGCAAGCACATGCAATCGTCCCCACCAGCAACACACAGCCCAGGCGCTTGCCGAAGCATTCCTGTCCCTTCTAAAACACTTTAGAAGGCTTTTCCATTAAAACAAACAAAAAAAAAGATTCAATGACTTGACCACTTCTCAATTTAAAAAAAAATCTGTATTTCAAAAACGTAAGTAAAGTTGAAAAGCAAATTTAACTTAGGAAAGTGGTTATTTTCCTAGCTCATTTGATGGAGGGTCCCTAATAGGAAGTTGTAACATTGTCAATAGAAAGATGAATATGCTACTTAAAAAATAAAAAAGAAATCACAAAAGAAATCCAAATGGCCAATAAAAATATGAAAAGATTAGTCAAGTTTTCTAGTAGCAGAAAGAAAGGAAGAAAAAAAAAGTAAAGTTAGAACAATGATTCTCCCATGAAACCTGGAAAAATTAACAGTTAACGGTCACCTCTGGGATGCTGTGGGTGACACATGCAGACAGCTGCCCGTGGGAATGTCAGTCAGCAAAGCTAGTAGAGATGAGCTGGCAGGATGCACGGAAGCAGAAATGGGCGCCATCCAACCCAGAAACTCCACTTCTGGAGACATGCGCCATGTGAGATGTGAGCAAGAATGGAAGCACAGAGACAGCCGCAGAAAGATCACAAATAATCGTGCGACCCTGTAAAACAACCCCAGTGTCTGCATTTGTTAACAAGTTTTTTTTTGGTCACAAGCAACATCAAACAAGGCTTGCTAGCTGAGGCACAGTGGGGAGTTTACTGGAAGGATACTCTGCTCGTTTCTTGGAAACGAAACAAGCGGCAAACCACCAGTGCTCAATAAGGAGAAAAGGAGGCAGCCCTGGGATCGGGGGCAACCGGAGGAGGAAGGCCCCCACCAGGGGAAGCGGCCCTCCTGGGGACACCCCGCCACCCCGCCCCCCAAGGCCCACCAGGTGCTCCAAGTTCAGTGAGAGAACCCAGTCACCAGTTCAGGTCCCACATTCTCATCCGCCTCGGTCACAGTACCACCACGGAGTTGACAGCGGAGCTCAGAAATTCGAGAAGTTAGGCCTCCAATGGGCTTCCCAGGTGGCACCAGCAGTAAAGGACCCGCCTGCCGACACAGGAGACGCTGCCTTGAGATCTAAGATCTTGGGTTCAATCCCTGGATTGGGAAGATCCCCTGGAGGAAGGCATGGCAACCCACTCCAGTATCCTTGCCTGGAGAATCCCATGGACAGAGGAGCCTGGCGGGGTACAGTCCATGGGGTCGCAGAGTCAGATATGACTGAAATGACTTAGCAGGAGCACCATGCCGCTGAAAAGTCAAAGACCAATCCCTCCCTCCAGCTCCCCTGCTCCCCCAAATCCTACGAGTTCCCACAGTCAATAGACGCCACCTGAGCTTTGCGTTATTGCTAAGAGACTGAGGGTCTCACGGGAAAGTGGTCTCTTAGAGTTCTGCAGGTTTAGGGAGGAGAGGGTGAGGGCAATGCCCCTCCTCTGCTGTGAATGACAGAAGGTGCTGGGTTGTTGGGTTTTTTTAATTCTTTTTTTTTTTTTTTAAAGTAAAAGTGTTGGAATTGTTGGCTAGAAATAGAAATGAGCCTTTGGGCAGCAACAGAAGGGTAGGAAAAGGAGCTGAGTTTTATCTTGGAGCTCGCAGGGGGATTTAAGTCTGTTTCTGACTGCTCAGCCACGTCCTGTTCCTGATAGACCCTGATGCCAGGAAGGAAGGAGGGCAGGAGGAGAAGGGGGCGACAGAGGACGAGATGGTTGGATGGCATCACCGACTCAATGGACATGAGTTTGAGCAAGCTCTGGGAGTTGGTGATGGGCAGGGAAGCCTGGTGTGCTGCAGTCCACGGGGTCGCAAAGAGTCAAACGCGACTGAACAAGTGTCCTGTTCCAACTGCTTCGCCTCCTCCTCCAACTTGACTTCCCTCCCCCATCATTTCTGAACTCACGCTCCCCCTCCAACCCCTCCTGTGTAACAGCCACGCGCATCCTGAAACATGGTTCATTTATCACACAGGACGTCACCGCTCCCAGTGTGGACAGACAGGCTCCCTGCCGTGGGTCCAGCTGGTTCCAAAGGTGACCTCCCAAGGAGGGGCATCCAGGGCCATCCCCGCCGTCTACTTCCCTCGCTCCCCAACCCCACAACCACCCACCCTGGAACACAGGGAAAGTATCCTCGATCAAAGATCACTGGAAGGCACAACAAAACTATCTCACTGCAGCCTGAATTTAAAAGAACACCTATGGGGGGCACTGCTGAAGGCGAACGCATGTAGGACGTTAGATGGCATCACTGTCTACGGCACACACCAGAGAGAAAGCAAACGGGGCAGCAGAAGATTCACACCTAGTGAAGCGAGTGGAAGACACGTGCGTTTTCACGGTACTGGTTGTTTTTGGTCTTTGTGGATCCCAACTCGTCCCAAAGTTGGCGGGAGGGGTGCCAGGAGGACGGCAGGTCACATGACCACCAGATTTGGTGGCGCACTTAGAATGATCAAAGTTACAGTACAGGCGGCCAGCGGCGTGAAGGGCAGCCTGGGAGATGGTGGCGAGGGCCACGCCACACACGCTAAGATGCCCCGGGCAGTGGCAGTGCTGGTTTCAGGACGGACGTTTCGAGGCGGGAGGACCACCCAGGCTGCCCACCGTGAGGCTGGGGAGGTCTCTTCCCACACCGTGTGGAGCTGGCTCAAAGGCATGTATTAGCGGGGATTCGGGTATCTTCCTGACATAACCATGGTCAAGGAGGCTTGTGAGGACTGACAGTCCAAGGAAGCCAGCTAAGGAGAAGGATTCTGGGTAAGGGAGTTTAGGACAGATCACCGGAGTCCCTGCAGGTCACCCTGAAGAGGCTGGGTTTTATCTCACTGTCAAAGAGGAGCTAGAGCCACCGCCCACCCATAGACACGGCCACGCCCTCCACTGAGGCGCTCAAGACACACAGGCTGGTCATGGAGCCACGTGGCCATCACCCCTTTCACCAGCGTCTCTACTGCCAAGGTCGCTCCTGTGTCACGGAGAAGAGGGAGCCTCCGCGTGAGTCCCCTGCTCTGGGGCTAACACACCCGAAGTTGTTGTTCAGTCGTGTCCAACTCTTTGCGATCCCATGGACTGTAACCCGCCTGGCTCCTCTGCCCATGGGATTCTCCAGGCAAGAATACTGGAGTGGGTCGCCACTTCCTTCTCTGGGCGATCTTCCCGACCCAGGGGTCGAATCTGTGTCTGCAGCATTGGCAGTGGGTTCTTTACCACTGATCCCGGGAAGCCCAATACCCAAAGTGTTCTCCCACAAATAAACACCACGGTTGTATTGTAAGATAGCTGAAAAACATTTTAGCTTTGAGAACCTTTTAGGTAGACCTGGAAAAACTCCAGGAGTAAACACTTGGGCAGAGGTCTGCTTGCTTCTCTAGTGTGGACAGAACTCCTCTCTCCACTGCGAAGAAGGGTCTAGCCATCCCTCTGACCTGCGAGAGGCGCCCACCTGAACTGGATCTCTCCCTTCCAAATATCTCACCTGATGCCCACTAGGGGATCCAGGCAAGGTGCATAGGCAGAAATAGAAACAGAGGAGCAGGGGGGGATTCATTCACACAGTAAACTCCGGAGGCTTATTACTCACAGTCAGCAACTGGGACAAGATCATTTGGTGCAAAACCTGCATCTCAAGCAGAGGCAGTGACCCAGATTATATAGTGTGCATGTGCCCAGATACGACGGACCTGCATGCTTCTGTTTGGGGGGCGGGGATGTGGGGGAGACGGTGGGGAGGAGGGGTAAGGAAGGCAGGGAAGCAGCGGGAATGGAAGTCTGTCCCGGGGCGGGGGAGGCGGGGGGGAAACACAGGCAGAAGTGCCACTTAGGGCTTATTACGTGTTTGAGTGATTCTCACCTTCCCCTCCAAAGGGCAGGATGTCACACTGTACTCAGAGTGACGTTTCCTATGAACCTTAGCGCCTGGAAGGCCTGGGGCCCGTGCTGGGTGTGGGTGGGACAGACCGGGTCAGGAGCAGCAAAGCGTCGCTCTGTACACAGAAGCGTCCGTGGCGATGCAGCAGGAACCCGCCTTTGCTGGAGGAGGCACGAGAAGGGACCGAGGACAGGGGTGGGTGCGCCCCGGCAGTGGGTCAGAAGCTCCTGCAGGCGGGGGTCTGCTCAGAGTTCCCTGGGGCTGCCTGGGGGCCCCGGGAGAGTTCCGAACAGAGAGGAAAGCTCCAGAAACCTTCCTGTGCACCGAGGTGCCAAGACCAGTAAGGAGGGCGCTGCCGTGGGAAAGGGGGTCTAAGCCACGGCCGCGGCCAGGAGCTTCCCGGAGGACATCCAGGGCAACCGGATCTCACCAGGGGCAGCGACGATCACACATGGGAAAGCAGACGGAAGAGATAGCGCTGACTCCAGGGCAAGTGGAATCACCCCGCCATAGAGACGGGGGCAGGCCTGCGTAAGTGCTGGCGGAGACAGGAACCTCTACGGTCGACGCTGGTGGGGCAGCTCCGCAGGTGGGGGGAGCGGAGGGGACACACAGCTCCGTGGGCGCGGAGGGTGAGCCCGGCCGGGCGCAAAGGCCTGGGAGCCCTCCGCCCCAGTGGGTATCACGCCGGGAGCTGGCCCATGTGTTCCATCCAGGGCTCCGTGCAGTGAAAAGGACGGGGCCAGGAACACGCAGTGACGACGAGCCTCTGAGAGTGCCGAGGTACAGGAGCGAGAAGCAGGAGGGGGAGCAGCGAGAGGAAGAGAGGGGGCAAGGAAGCCGGACGAGGAGTCGCAGGGTCCCCCCGGGCCTGGGGTCGTGAGGGCGCCAGGGAGGGGCAGATGGAAGCCCCATGACCGCTGACGCTTGGGATCACAGCCTGGTCTGGGCGCGGATGCGGAAGAGGAGACGCTCTGTTCCCTGGAAACAGCTCAGAGTGAAGAAGCCAGCGTTGAGAAGGAAGGTGGGGGGCACACCGTCAGGGAGAAGGAGGCTGGGCTCTCCCCATCTCTCTGGCCTCAGTGACTCTCCCTGAAAGACCCAGCATAGAAGCTGGCACCCGGCAACCCCAAATCAAGGGATCGCGTCGTCACCAATCTAAGCCGTATGGCGCCAGAGCCTTGCGCGTGTGCACGTTTGTAACATCACGTCGAGACCAGATGAGATGCCCATGTGGCCTGGCAAGCATGCTGCCTAGAATGTTGCCCACAGGGCTCATGACAAAGAACTTGAGGATCCCACGGCAAGTCATGCTGGAGATTCCCTGCACCCCTGACTCTCAGGGTCAGCCTCACGGCAACCACACGGGCAGACCCCGGGAGCCTGGGTCGGGTGCTTCCCGAACTCCGGCCAGGGAACACTCTCCATCCTTTAAGCATTGAGGCAAGATGGTCCTCGATGGGCAACGGTGCTCCAAGTCCCCGAGCGGTCCTGAGGATACGACTCCTGATGAGACAGAAAAGCCCAAACCCTCCCTGGACAGGCTCAACCACAGGGACAGGCTGGGGGAGCAAAGAGGGTGGAGCCTCCGACGGGCCCACTAGTAAGTGCCCGGACCCACTAGGAGCTGGTCTGCCACTTGCCCCATCCGGATTCTCTGTGCACCCAGTCGTTGTATTCTTGGGTCTTGTCGAGGGAAGGAAGGTGGGAGGTAGAGAAGTCAGAGGAGAGAGTGGAGGAGGAGCGAAGCCCGCTTCCTGCGGGCCTCCAGTGCAGCCACAGAGGCGCAGGTCCAAAATCTGGATCCGCTGGTTGGCGGGGTTCTGAGCTACATCCCTAACCCACCCCTTGACTGCAACACGGAGCTCTTTAATCATGCTTTGGAGACAATCAATCTGGGGAGAAATTTCAACAGAGAGAGAGAGAGGAGTGGGAAGACAGCTGCGGGTGGAGGGGAGGCAGAGAGAGTGTGCCCGAATCCAAAGCTGTAGCGAAGATGCTCTGGGACTGCGCACTGCCGTTTATGAAACAGGAATCGCCCCACATGCAGAACTCAGCGCTCGGACGCCGCCTCGCCGAGCTCCAGCCGCAGGGATGCAGGACACGACGGGTTTCTAGGCCAGATCCTAGGGGAGAGTCCAAGAACCACCCCGACTCTGACGCGAGGCCCACTTCTGAGCAGTCCTCCTCCTGGTCCTCAGGCAGACCCGCTGACGTGCCAGGCCCTGACCCCAGGACGACCTGGCTCTGCATCCCCACAGAGCGGCAAGGCTGATCCTGCGACCGTGTGGACTCAGCGCTGCCGTCGGTGTCCCCAGCTCAGAGGCACCTTCATGCAAGACGGGGAGAGTCAGGGCAGGAGGGGAAATCAGAACCTGTGTGGTTTCGTTTCCTCAACCTCTCAACCAATGCCCTTGACTTAATCCATCCACCTAAAAACACTCCCCCCACCCCCCATCTTTAAACAGTGTCTTTACACATGCTAATGAGGCTTCTCCAACAGGCCCCAAAGGTTCTTTAATGCCTCTCTAGGAAAGCAGTCCTCCTTTCTCAAGGTTCTCGGCCCAACGGTCACAAGTTCTGTGAAACGGAGGCGCCCAGAGGTCCCCGGAACAGATGAGAAGGGACCCATGACGACAGCGCTTGGTTCTGCTGCCCTGACTGTTGGCACGCTTGGCATTTCTTCACCCTGCGTGCCATCCGGCCAGAAGAGACCCAGTGCAGGACAGCGATCGGCCTGCCCAGCTGTCGGCAGAGACTCTTAAGGCAGAAACGCTGCCCGCTGGGAAAAGGCTGATGTCAGCTCTAAAGAGCACTGCTCCCAGCTCGGATAAGGAGGTCTTTGTTTTCGGCTGAACTGTGAAAATGAGAAAATGCCTCCAGCCTGACAAACAAGAAACCCACACAACACAGGTCAGGCCCGTGACCTTTCTTTAAAGGTACCACACTTCATTAGCAAAACACTCGCAGGCAGCACACAGCTGTGCCTTTAAGGTCCAGCGGAGCAGCGGGAAAACCACCTTTGCTTCCACCCTGGGCAGGCAGCAAACCCCACCCCACCCCCAGGGCAGGGCGAGTCAGCCCCACTGCTTGGGCTCCACCTCCCTGAACCAAAGCGTTCATTACAGATCTCACGTTCCTTTCAAAAAGAATACACACACTTGCTAGATGCTAAGGAGGATTTCAGAGTTAGTTATTTAGGATAACTGAAATGAAAGGCCATAAAATATCCTCTTAAATCCCAGAACACTTGTGGGAAGACACGCACGCCTGCGTGTTGAAAGCGCAGAAGAAGACAGAATCTGGGGGCTAAAACTTCCCAAGTTCAGATGAAGCCAAGAAGGATGTGGGAGACAGAGAGAACGCACATAGTTTGAGGGATTCTATTTCAAGAATTCTTGATTTATGGAATCTGGAGAGGGGAAAGAAAAAGTGTCTTCATGTATTTAAAGCAAATTATAAAATGCCCCGGCCTGAATGCTTCAGACTAAGGCTGGAAAGATCCCCTGGAGAAGGGAAAGGCTACCCACTCCAGCATTCTGGCCTGGAGAATTCCATGGACTGTGTAGTCCATGGGGTCACAAAGAGTCGGACACGACTGAGCGACTTTCATTTACTATTGGTCTGACTTAATGTTGGTGATGGTTCAGCAGATTCCCTGGTGGCTCAGATGGTAAAGCATCTGCCTACAAAGCAGGAGACCCAGGTTCGATCCCCGGGTCAGGAAGATCCCCTGGAGAAGGAAATGGCAACCCACTCCAAGTACTCTTGCCTAGAAAATTCCATGGATGGAGAAGCCTGGTAGGCTGCAGTCCATGGGGTCCCAAAGAGTTGGACACGACTAAGCGACTTCACTTCAGCAGGTAAGGGCTCCCCAGGTAGCTCAGCTGGTAAAGAATCCGCCTGCAATGCAGGAGACCCCGGTTCAATCCCTGGGTCGGGAAGATCTGCTGGAGAAGGGATAGGCTACCCACTCCAGTATTCTTGGGCTTTCCTTGTGGCTCAGCTGGTAAAGAATCTACCTGCAATGCAGGAGACCTGGGTTTGATCCCTGGGTTGGGAAGATCCCCTGGAGAAGGGAAAGGCTGCCCACTCCAGTATTCTGGCCTGGAGAATTCCATGGACTATATAGTGGCAAAGAGTCGGACACAACTGAGCAACTTTCACTTTCACTAAGTAAAGAATCTACCTGCAATGCAGAAGACACAGGAGATGTAGGTTTCATACCTGGGTCAGGAAGATACCCTGGAGGAGAAAAAGGCAACCCACTCCAGTATCCTTGCCAGGAGAATCCCATGGACACAGGAGCCTGGTGGGGCACAGCCCACGGGTTCGCAGAGAATCGGACACGAGTGAGCGACTCGGCACACAGAGAGACCTTAAACAAGAACACGGTTCCAAAAGCACTTTCCCAAGCATGAAGGCAGAAACCCTTCTCGGCTCACGTGGGCCTCTCCCCTGCAGGGACCCCGTTCCGTTCCGCGTCTTCAGGGGCCAGTGAGCAGCAGCACCCCTTAAGGGAAGCCTCGCATGCAGGGCGGATAGACCCGCCTCGCTCTCTGTTACCAAGGAGCCCTTCCTCGCCGAGGCCCCTGCCCCCCGCCTCTGCTGCCCCTTGGACTGAGAATGTGCACACAGCAGACCATCCAAAACCACAAGGAGTTAAGGTCCTGTATCAAACGATTCACAGCTGCCGGACACGCGCGCCTTTCAGTATGGCGCTAAGATGGTTCCTAAGAGTGCCGGCTGCAGGAACAGCCAGCCTGGTTTTTGATTCCTGGCTGTGTTACCAACCAACTAGCTTGGTGACCTCGAACAAGTTACAACCTCTCAGTTTTACCACCTGCAAAGGAGGGACAATCACACCATCTCAGGGCTGAGATGACGCACGGAGGGATCACACCCACGGAGCGTTCAGCACAGTGCTTAGTACACAATCAGGCTTGACAGACAGTCATGGTCATGACTGAGCCCTGATACAAAGGCTCTCGTGATTCTCCGGATGCTGGGAATCCTAATCTACCACCACTCTCAGGAATGAAAAGTCTGACCCTCTCCAAGGCTTATGTAGACATGGACACAGCAATAACACGCTCTGCCTATAAATACACATTACTGTTTACGTAATAAATATATAGGACTGCTTACCTTTCAAAGCCCTAGTTGCTAGTATGTCAAGGTACAAAAATAGCCCCAAGTTTTCAATTTCCTCTAGGTCTAGTTGGTTTTTTTGTTTTTTTTTTTTCCTAATTGCACTACAGTTGATTTTGGGCTTCCCTCATAGCTCAGTTGATAAAGAATTGGCCTGCAATGCAGGAGATCCCGGTTCGATCCCCGGGTCAGGAAGATCCCCTGGAGAAGGAAATGGCAACCCACTCCAGTATTCTTGTCTGGACAGAGGAGCCTAGCAGGCTAAAGTCCATGGCGGTCGCAAAGAGTCGGACACGACTGAGCAACTCACACACACATACATACTCTTCTCCACAGTGGCTGCAGCAGTTTCCATTCCCTCCGGGTCTAGTTTTAAACTGAAATGAGGAATTCCTTCCTCTACTTTCACAAAGTTTGTGGAATGAACAGTCCCTTGGTAAAGTGTGTCCATACACATCCCCACTAAAGGTGCTAGAGAGATATAAGAAATGGGAGACTCAAAGGAAGCGTGGTGATGCTGCCGAGGAATATGGAGATACTGAACAGATCAGATGCTCCTGAACACCGAGGTGCCATCTATACCATCAACCCTGCTGCAGGGGGACACGCTCATTTTAGTCAGTAAGCAGCGAGGCTTCTTTGTTTTAGCAGAGCTGCTGTTATTACATGCCCAGAACCTGATTTCAAAGGGCTTCCTCCAACTTGCCTGTCACTCTGTAGGAATTACTGGCTTTGAGTCTGGTTTTTCCCTCTTTTTCTGTTCATTCCTACGGGGTCAGGGGGAAAGTGACTAAGGCCAAGGGAGGAAAAAAAAAAGAATAAGCAAGGGAGAAGGAAGAGGAGAGAAGGGAGGAGAACAGACAGCAGAGAACCCGATCCTGGAGAACGCGCTCACGGACACGCGGGCTCAGCTCCCTCAGGCTCCAGGGACACCTCGAAGGCACGGCCGCAGCGGAGAGACAGCCTCGGGGGCCACGGGTCACCCCGGACAGGAGCTCAGAGCAGCAGCAGCAGCCGGGGGCCCTGCCTCCCTCAGCGTGAACTGCTCCCACGGGCCGGGCGGGCGCAGCCGTCACGGCACCGGCCTTCTGCCCTGTCCCGAGGCCAGCGGGGACTACTCTGCACGCGCACACACCACGGACCAGAGAGTGCTCCTCCTCCCACGGGGGTGTGAGCTCCGGGAGCACGCTCCCTGCACGGGGGTCTCATGTTCACTTCAACACAGAGATGATGTGGCAGCTGTCACGCGCCACACACGGGAAGGCTCAGGTGTCGCCCTGACGATGTGATGTCCGTCTTTCAGCGACAGGTCACCCCAGCTCAGGTGAGATGCAGGCGTGACATGATCACGCGACGGCTGGCTTCAGTGTCATGCACAGTAGGGTCAATCCCAGCTCGATCACTGTCACTTTGGACACATTATCCTCTCTATTTCTGCTTCACACACACACCCCATCTTAAAGGGACACACTGACTGTGAGCGTTGAATGAGATAACACACACAGTGTCTGGCATAGGGAGGGTCAGCACAGAGGAAGCACTCAGAATCTACGTTCCCTCCCTCTCACAGGTAACCCAGTGAACGGTCCCTATGCCCGTCACTCACACACACACGGGAGAACCGAGGAGACAGTACTCTCCAGCACACAGTTCTCAGCAGGCTCTGCCAGCCAAGCAGCCTACACTAAGTCTCAAAACCAGGACAAATGCAGCACGCATCCACTGTCAGCCCTCAAGAGTTTTAAACTGTATTACAATACACAAGATGTCACAAACGGACAGCATTATCCACTGCAACAGTATTAGTATAAAAAATTGTCTAAACATCTGAACAAAGGGGATTGGCTGGACCAACCTTGGCACATGCACGCATTAGACTGCTATGCAGCTGTAAACAAGGATGAGGAACCGGCGTGAAGAGATATCCATGATACATCCTTGACTGAAAATATCTGCACTCAAGTGAATATATAAAATATGACACTTTGTGTGTTAGGAATAAAGGGACTGAGAAAATATTCATATACCTGCTTATTTTAACAAACACGCACACGCACACACACACAAGAAGGGTAATCACCTTCAGGGGGAGGGAACAAAAGTGGTGAAAGACACAGGGAAGGGAGTAATACTTCTCCAGTACTTTTCAGTATGGTTTTGACTTTTTCTTCTTTCAGTCTTGTTGAGATATAATTGACGAGACATCACTGTGAAAGTTCAAGGTAAACAGCAGAATGACTTACATATACGGTGATATGACTACCCAGTCTTGGCTTCTAGAAGCACGTTAATATTTCACATATTCAAAAAGCAAAATCAAAAAGGATGGAAAAAATCTCTGAGTGCCAACAAATGAAGAGATTGTAATGAACACAACACTGAAAGGGGTGGGAAAGTAACTTTTGAAGTTGGTATTACTGCTTCAAAGAGGCTGCTATTACACCCTCAGCACCGTCAGTTCAGTCACTCAGTCGTGTCTGACTCTTTGCAACCTCAAGGACTGCAGCACGCCAGGCCTCCCTGTCCATCACCAACACCCAGAGTTTGCTCAAACTCATGTTCATCGAGTCGGTGATGCCATCTAACCATCTCATCCTCCGTTGTCCCCTTCTCCTCCTGCCTTCAATCTTTCCAAGCATCAGGGTCTTTTCTAATGAGTCAGTTCTTCACATCAGGAGGTCAAAGTATTGGAGTTGCAGCTTCAGCATCAGTCCTTCCAATAAATACTCAGGACTGATCTCCTTTAGGATGGACTGGTTGGATCTCCTGGCAGTCCAAGGGACTCTCAAGAGTCTTCTCCAACACCACAGTTCAAAAGCATCAATTCTTCGGCGCTCAGTTTTCTATATAGTCCAACTTTCACATCCATACATGACCACTGGAAAAACCACAGCTTTGACTAAACGGACTTTTGTTGGCAAAGTAATCTCTCTGCTTTTTAATATGCTGTCTAGGTTGGTCATAGCTTTTCTTCCAAGGAGTAAGCATCTTTTAATTTCATGGCTGCAATCACCATCTGCAGCGATTTTGAAGCCCAAGAAAATAAAGTCTGTCACTGTTTCCATTGTCTCCCCATCTATTTGCCATGAAGTGATGGGACCAGATGCCATGATCTTAGTTTTTTGAATGTTGAGTTTTAAGCCAACTTTTTCACTCTCCTCTGTCACTTTAATCAAGAGGCTCTTTAGTTCTTCTTTGCTTTCTGCCGTAAGGGTGGTGTCATCTGCATATCTGAGGTTATTGGTATTTCTCCCAGCAATCTTGATTCCAGCTTAAACTTCATCCAGCCCAGCATTTCGCATGATGTACTCTGCATAGAAGTTAAATAAGCAGGGTGACATACACAGCCTTGACATACTCCTTTCCCTATTTGGAACCAGTCTGTTGTTCCATGTCCAGTTCTAACTGTGGTTTCTTGACCAGCATATAGATTTCTCAGGAGGCAGGTCAGGTGGTCTGGTATTCCCATCTCTTGAAGAATTTTCCAGTTTGTTGTGATCCACATAGTCAAAGACTTTGGTGTAGTCAATAAGGCAGAAGTAGATGTTTTTCTGGAACTCGCTTGCTTTGTCGATGATCCAACGGATGTTGGCAATTTGATCTCTGGTTCCTCTGCCTTTTCTAAATCCAGCTTGAACATCTGGAAGTTCACGGATCACATACTGTTGAAGCCTGGCTTGGAGAATTTTGAGCATTACTTTGCTAGCGTGTGAGATGAGTGCAATTGTGTAGTAGTATGAGCATTCTCTGGCATTGCCTTTCTTTGGGAGTAGAAAGAAAATTGACCTTTTCCAGTCCTGTGGCCATTGAGTTTTCCAAATTTGCTGGCATATGGAATACAGTGCTTTCACAGCATCATTTTTTTAGGATCTGAAATAGCTCAGCTGGAATTCCACCACCTCCAGGAGCTCTGTTCATAGTGACACTTCCTAAGGCCCACTTGACTTCGCACTCCAGGATGCCTGGCTCTAGGTGAGCGATCACACCCTCATGGTCATCTGGGTCAGGAAGGTCTTTTTTGTACAGTTCCTTCTGTACAAGAAGAGTTCCTCAGCTTAGGGTGGGGAAACAATCTACAGATCTTAAATTCTTCTTAGCAGGTTTGTTTTTCAGAATGCTAAGGGCACAGCAACTCTGCCACTCTGATGTGTACTGCAGGACGGAACACTAAAGGAGTTGATATTGCCGTAACCATGGAGATAGAAGATGCACTGGGATGGGTGAGGAAGAGCTCTGTGGAGTTGAATTAAAACTGCAGTATTAAAGTGAACCCATGACTCCCTAGCTCCTTTCACTGAGTATAGAAACCAAGCTTCCTCTGATGCCAGAAATGCTGTGTGTGTATGCTGTCCAGTGTGGTAGCCATGAGCCACATGTGGCTACAGAGCTGAAAATGGGGCTAGTATGACTAAGGAGCTGAGTTTTTAACTTTATTTGAAGTGAAATGTGAACGGCCACACGCAACCATGTCTACTATTAATACACGAGACAACTCAAGTCTAGAGGCAATGATACCACAGTTAACACTTAGCACCCAGATCTTGGCTTCTAAAGACTACTCCCCACTGAAAGGAATCAGATGCAGAAACCTTACAAGGTAAGCACGTGGTCTGCCAGACAGCAAGAAAGGGCTTCATGTAAGAAGGACACAGGAGTCAGCTGAAGGGGCTCTTATCTGCCAAAATCAGGGACAGTTAAACTCACCTAATAAAAGAGGAGCCCTGGAGTCCATAGGAATGACAGACGGGTGACAGGAGAGCTCTTCCACATCGGCTCACACTTGAAAACCAGGATCACAGATGAAATGACTTCTGAAATTCATTCTGGTAAGGTGAATCTCACCCTAACCCTTGCCTCATACCTTAGTCCACTTTCTTTCTAAGTGGCAGACAGAGTACTTTTCAATTCCCAAACAAGACATTCATGTTCTTAACACTTTTCTTAGGCAATAAAAAAATCAGAACAAATAAGCCAAAAAAACACAAAAATTCCTCAGGGCCACCCTTTCAATAAGCAGTTCAAATGACCTGGAATTCTCAATTTCCAAAATCTGGAGAAATCACTAGGGGAACCTCTGCTCTCTCCCCTTCCTTCCCTAAAGAAATCAGAAGACAGTCATACTCTGTAGCTTCCTACCCTGCCTCAATCTTACCCTCGCTCTAGTGGAAAATAACTCAATATGATGGTTTTGTGAAATGCAGCCAAAGCATACATCTTTGAGGACCCCCCTCCTCTCCACATGTCTGGAGGAGGAAATGGCAACCCATTCCAGTGCTCTTGCCCAGAAAATCCCATGAACAGAGGAGCCTGGCGGGCGATAGTCCACGGGGTGGCAAAGAGTCAGATGAGGCTGAGCACAAGTCCTCTTCACACGAATCTGTAGTTTAGTATGGAAAACTTTCAGGCACCTTAAATAAAAAGGAGGGCATGCACTACAGTTTAAATGGCAAACATTTCATCAAATCAAGCAACGCACTTACTAAGCATCCTACCTCACAAAGTCGTAAGAGGAGAAGTATCTTTTAAACCTGCCTCCAAAACTAATCATCCGGGTCTTGGAAAACACGCATGGCAAACTTTTCACTAAATCAAGCAACACACTTACAAGCTACCCTACCCCATGGAGTCATAAGAGGAGAAGTATCTTTTACACTGCCTGTAAAACTAGTCATTCGGCTCTTAGAAGACACACACCGAAACCTCAGCAATGTTACTGAGATGAGGAGCTACCCCTCGGCAACAAGCGACACTGCACGTCTTTCGTCTCTAAGTCCAGGCGGTTGGCCGGCGCTGCTGTTTCTGTTCTAAACCTGTCTGAGGACATCGACTGTGAGTTGCACAGGAACTCCCCAGTTCTCTATTACCGGCACTTTATAGAGTATTCACAGTGTCATCAGAGAACCTGTGCATCAAGGTCATATTTGCAACCACAAGATCATTTTCTAAATGCTTTGACATTCTAATAATATCAGTAATGATAGAAGCTCTGCTTACTATCTGAGCACTGCGCTCGGCACTCATCCTTTGCGGAAGGAACCTACTCCCACTGAGAAATAAGCAAGCTGGGATGAATCTGAACCCATAACCCAGTTATGACTTTCAAACATCACATTCGCCGTTAACAGTGCTCTGGTTTCCTATCATCACCGATATCTGAGTCATGGACTCTGTGATAATAAAAGCAGTAACTCTCATCAACTGGCTATTGTACTGTGCCCAACTCCATGCATATCTCCACTCCATACTGCTCACAACAGCTCTACACACGAACTCAGCACTGCCGCCGTAGAGAAGGATATCGGGCCCAGGTAAATGAAGTGATTTGGTAAGTAGCAGACCTGGGATTTCAACTAAGGCACGTCTGATCACAAAACACACCTTCTCACAGCCAGCTCCCACTTCCTTCCTTTTCTTTTTTTTTAAAAAAAAAGACCAAATGTCTCTTGTTTGGGTTTGGGGAAAGACAGAGATTCCTAGTGACAAAAGAATGAACTGCCAACAGTTGGACGCCCAGCATCTAAGTTATGAGCCTCCCCTGTTTGCGAGAGGTCATTGTTGTGCAGAGCCTCACTGCTGGATTCCTGATCGTAGCAAATTCCAGGCTCCAGACTGCAGGCTCAGCCTCTGACTAACACCGCAGTGATTTACCGAGCATAAACGCCACTGTCAGGGTGTCTTATGACCGCACACACAGCCCAGCGCGCTGGAATGCCGGAGATGCCGAGGGCTGCTGGCGCACTCCGCGCCCTCGCACCACTCGAGGTCCCCGCCTCCAGACTCAGCTCCACACTCCTGCCAGAAAACAGCAGCGTCCTTGGAAGAACTGGGGAAGCCGAGCATCTTGAATGATCACTGCACGCTAACTCACGCGTGGGGAGGGGAAAGGAACAGGGCCGTTCACCTCCGCCCTCTGCCGAGCCCCCGGGCTCTGACCACACCCACCCGCCAGAGCAGCCTCCCCGCAGAGTGGGGGGGGTCTCTGAGTCCAGCAAACATACAAAGCAGTATCCACTCCCTCCGCAGGGTGTGCGTGTGAGAAACACAACAGTGGGGGGGGGGGCGGGGAGCAAAACTAGGGCACACGGAAGCACGCGGGTTTCCCAACACAAACGTGGTGATGTCACACAGACTCCAGCTCTCATCTCAACAGAGGAGGACACGGAGGCAACTCGCGTGCAGACTGCAGGGAGCAGCACCCCCCCACACAGCCCCAGGACCGCGGCCTCAGGACCACTTCTCGGAGGGCAGGAGCCGGAGTGTTCAGACCCAAACATGAAAACCACCCTCCGCCGTGGGAAAGTCTCAGCTGTGTGTCACGAACACACCGGCGAGCCCGCGTGCCTACATCTCAGGCAGCTGGCGTTTCCCAGCCGGGGTCCAGGGGTGCTGGCCCCTCCGGTCACTGCCCCGGCCCCTAAGGACACTCAGCAGGGATCAGTCCCCACCAAGAAGCAGCTGGCAGGGACCAGGCAAGGGAGGCAAGTCTCCCCGATGCCCTCCTGAAGCCGCTTGAGCCAAGTTACCCCGGTGGGGAGCGCACGCGAACGGCGGACACATGGGGCAGAGGTCACCTCCCCGAAGTTATTAAAACCAGTTAAATGGCCCCTCCGGGCAGGGAGCCGGGGGGGGTGGGGGGGGTGTGGGGAGGACTAGCAGACACCTTCTCCCTTCGGAGTCAGCACAGAGCAGCCGGAGAAGCGGGGCCCCGCAGGCCCCCGTGAGCTGGGCCGGCTGCGGAGAGGGGGACACTTACAGGTGGGGGGCGAAGATGCGACTCATCTTGGAAGCATGGTCAGCGTCACAGTCCAGGTCGTCGTCACCGGGGTCCACGCCGAACTTCCTCTTGCTGGGACTGATGGGCGGGGGCCCCGTGCGGTGAGCGGTGAGGGCCGAGGCCACCGGGAGGGTCTGCAGCCGGGGCTCCCCTCGGAGAGCAGCTTCACCTGCACAGAGACAGAGGTATGTCAGCGTGGTCACCAGGCAGGACAGAAGCGCCCGCCCGCCCCCACGACTCCCGGGGGAAAGTCGCTGGCAACGTGATGGGCTGCCCCGGGGTGCTCAGAACGGGCCCAGGCCCGCAGTGAGCTGCCGGGCATGAGACTTTCTACATAAACGTGGCTTCCCAGCACGATCGCTCTTGTCTCCCCCAGCTTCACTGAGATATAATTGACATATAACGTTGCACGGCTTCACGGTGAACCACGTGTTCATCTGTTACACTTAAAGACTGCAAAAACGTCACCCCAGAGCGAACTACATCATTACGTCACATAACCATCCTCTCCCCTTCAGCAACTTTTTAGGGTCTAGGTTAAAATAAAAACTTGCAGTAAAGTAACGGGGGAGTGCAGACCATGAACCACCTCAGGAGTTAACTGAAAGCATGAAAGGTCTTTTGACTTGTGGGTGATTCAACTGCTGATCTGGAAGAGGATGACCTAACCGTGGCTTCATTAAACCCCTCACCTCACTTCTCTTGCTTGTTACATTTTTATTATGTTTTTGGTATGTTATTTTTTTTTTAAAGAATGAGGAAATTTTCTGGGCTCATAGTTCACGTATTTGCCCCCAGTGTTAAAACACCATGGTTTAATGGGAAATAAGCATTTTTCCCTCAGACTACACTGAAAACCTGCATGTCACAAACATCATGACTATGATCTACACCGCGTCTCCGTGAGTAATTTGTCACGAGCTGATGCACAGGGGCAGCTCTCAAAATACCTTCAAAGTCGGACACTCACATCAGAGTTCACATTCTGATCGGATTCGACATCTGGGTGTTTTTCACTCCTGTTTCAGAAAGGCTTTGAGCGAACAGCTAACTTTGGGCCTCCTTATGAATTAAAATAATCATAACCTTTCATTTTAAAAATGGTTATGTACCTTCTAATATTTGTAAGTGAGAGTAATATTTACTTTTAAGAGCAAACTTCGTTTTCTAAGTCATGGAACGGGGCGGGGGGGCGGGGTTGGTGGTTTACCTAAAATTCTCACAAATAATAACCCCTCTGTGGTGCTTCTGATATTTGGCCTCAAAGGCCTGACCATTTCTGTTTCCACTTGGGTCCCCATTCAAGAGTCACACTGGGATAAAGGCCTGTGGAACCTGAGAGAGGCGACCTTCATCTGCCACACTAATATTCCTATCATCACAGATGCGTGGGCAGTTCTAACAGTCGCTCGCTTCACACACACACGACAAACATGACCCTGTTAGGAGGAGTGAGGGGAATTTAAAAAAAAACACCTTCTTCATGTTTACCAGGGAAAATAAAAACTTTGCCAATTTAGTCAGCAGGATATAAGCTAGCAAACATACGGTCACCCGTAAGCCACCTCCAGTCAGGATTTCTTTTAAGGGCTCTGGTCCCAAAGCAAACTGGAACTTTCCATCTTAAATAAAATACCTAAAAAAACAAGCCCCGTGCTGGCCTCAGAAATGCAGCAGGATTTTGGTTGACCCTCTACTTCCTAGTAAGTCGTTTCTAGTTTAAACAAACAAACAGCACTGCTGATGTCTGTATCTTGATAAATCAGAAAATACCCCAAGTCGGCCCCTCCTCCACAGAGCATCAGCAGCGCGGTTAACTTCTGGAGGAGCCCCGTAAGACCCCCAGAAATTCAGCAACTGCAGAAGAAGCCTCATCCCCAAGGCCCGGCGCCAGCGTGCGCTCCACCCAGCGTTTCTCCATGTCCTTGGAAGGATACGCGGGGTGAGGAGGACTCCGTGTGGACCCCTGGGCTTTGGGAGCCATTTCGTAAAGATGCCAGATGTGTGGCAACAGCAGTTGCCATGGAAAACTGCCACTATAGCAACAAAGGAAGAGTCGCTCCCAAAAAAAGGAAGAGTCACTCATTACACAAACGTTTGCCGTTACGTGAAAAGCACAACCCTTGGGGTAAGAATTACATTCCCGCTCCACTCCCCAGCTCCCATCCTTGTACAAGTTCTTGGGCTTGTTTGCATTTAAGTTCATCAAACGGATGCGCTGGCGTGTGCCCCAGTCCACAGGAATGAATCTTTTGACAACACTGGAGATAGGGGACCTGGGGGGTAGAGGACCCACGGAGGAAGCACGGGTGGTCCTGCTCCCCCTGGGGGTCCTCCAGAGACGATGGGGACATGCCTGCCGTCAGTACTGGACTCCTCTGAGTGACCGATGTGACCCACTCAGGGTCACACGTGGGCGGGTTAACAGTCCCAAGAGCCATGCCCGCTGCCTGTCAGACTAACATTCCCCTCCCTGGGCCTCCATGCAACCAGGGGGTGGACCAGCTAGCCTCTCACATTCCTTCACACCCAATTCTGTGGTCCACAATCCCCTCATCTATTAGGTAACCAACCAGCCAACATTTACTGAGACCTGGTACTGTGTGCGAAGTCGCTTCAGTCGTGTCCGACTCTTTGCGACCCCATGGACTGCAGTCTGCCAGGCTCCTGTGTCCATGGGATTCTCCAGGCAAGAACACTGGAGTGGCTGGGGGGCCGTTTCCTCCTCCAGGGGATCTTCTGGACTCAGGAATCCAACTCTCTCTTCCTATATCTCCTGCACTGGCAGGCGGATCCTTTACCAATTAGTTGTGAAATACTGAACTAAGACATCAAAACCCAAAGTATGGACCTCCGATCTTAGATGGTTAAAAAAAAAAAGAGAGAAGCTATAGTCAAATACATTTGGAAACCATGAGATTAAACAATTCTCCCAGGAGTTCCTTCCTGACTTCCTAAAGCACGCATCAGTCTCTAAGAGGCAATCGCAGCAGCGGTGGCTTCCGTGACCCCGCCCCAAGGCACCCTACACCTAGGTAGACTCAGCCTTCCACGCGGCCCCACCCTCACCCAGCCAGCCAGGAGCTCTCCAGTCACTGACAAAACACGATCCAGGCTGCTCCAGCCTTCACACGCAACATCTGGTCCCAACTGGGTTTCCCACCTGTGTCCCCAGTATTCCTCTTTCTAGGCTTTGAAAATCTTAGCCCTAAAAGTTAACCGGTCACCACACAACACAGAGAACTCACAATCTTTACTTGGGTTCTCCCCCTAATCTTCTGGTATTCAATCCTATACATAAGGCCAACTAAAAATGCCACCTCCTTCAGGCTGCCTTCCTTGATTCCTCTATCTGAAAATCATCTCTTTTCCTGACGCTCATAGAAATGTATCACTAGGGCCCTTCCCACTTTGTGTCTCTTGAAGTAAGGGACACTGTATTCATTTCCTATCCTTGGAGCAGAGACCCCAGTGTATTCCACACAGCAGAGGGTCACGATACACTGACAATGTGTGTATAAGGCCAGGATGCCCAGGAACAGAGTTTGGGGATATGTTAAAGATTAAAAAATAGTAGAATAAGGACTTTTTAAAGATCAATTTGAGTATATATTTATATGAAGAACTCTTTAAAATTCAATAACAGAAAGATAACCCAAATTAAATAGAGGAAAGGATCTGAATAGAACTTTCTCCAAAGAAGGTCTACAGATGACCAGTAACCAAGCAGGAGGAAATATCTTCAACATAATTAGTCGTGCGTGCATGCGTGCTTGGTCGTGTCCAACTCTGGGCAACCCTATGAACAGTAGCCCCTCAGGCTCCTCTGTCCCTGGGATTCTCCAGGCAAGAATACTGCAGTGGATCGCCATGCTCTCCTCCAGGGGATCTTCCCAAACAAGGGATCAAACCTGCATCTCTTAGGTATGCTTGCACTGGCAGGCAGGTTCTAGCCACTAGGAGGCCAGGCTAAACAGACACAGGACGTGTGCTGGTGAGGACGTGGACAGGTTAGAACCTTCGTGTCTTCCTGATGTGAATGTAAAATGGTGCAGGTGCTAGGGAAAACCACGAGGGGCAGCTTCTCAAATGGTTAAGCACAGATCCAGCCACCCCCCTCCAAGGTAGAGAGATACAAGAGAAATGGGAACACACAATCACACAAGACCGAGCCACGAATGTTCACAGCAGCTGTGTTCTTCATAGCCCCAAGCCCACACACCCAGCGCGGAGCAGACGCAGGAAACGTGGTCTATCCACACGCGGGAGTGTCGTTATTCGGCCACAAGAAGGACTGAAGCCCTGATTCGTGCTCCATCACCGGCAAACCTAGCGGACAGGATGCCGAGTGAAAGAAGCCAATCCGAAAGGCCACGTGCCGTCTGGCTCCATTTTATGCCATGTCCACAACAGGCAAATGCGAGGAGACAGAAAGTAGATTCGTTTTAAAATAAAGGAAAGTAGATTGGTGGCAGCTGGGAGTTGGGAGAAGTCCAGGGTGGGACATGACTGCTAGGGAGGGCAGGGTTTCTCTTGGGAATGATAACAAAATGTTCCTAAATGTGATGAAGGCTGCAGAGCCCTGTGAATACAATAAAATTCACCGTCTCATGTGCTTTAAGTGGGCGAACGGTACGATAATGTGAATTACACTTCCCTAGAGCTGTATTTATAAGTAGGTGAAAGAAGATCCCACTGTGACGAGATCCTTGTCTCCACAATTAACTGTTAAATAAGAACAAGCACCCATTAATTGTCCCTGAAATAAAAATAAGCCTCTTGTTACTATAGCTATATCTTTCTACTATGTCATGGTCAGATAACTTTCTAAATATTTATCAAGTGTAAAAAAAAAAAAAATCAGAGCAGAAGAGCTTGAGGTTATGCAGGCACTTGGGTTCATCAGAATCCTATTAAGCTCCGGCTCAGCTTTTAATCAGACCGTGTTTGAGTGTCTATTACACGCCGAAGGCTGTGCGAAGTGCTGTCAGAAAAAAAACAGATGACGAAATTTTTATACAGACTCTGACCACAAGCAGGGAAGGGAAAGAATACACACCAAAAAGAATTTATCTTGGGGTATAAAAGGCTTTTTTCTTTTGCGCTAATGGGTATGCTAAATCTCACAATGGTTTGGTAATTTGAAAAAGGAAAAATGATCTTTCTTTGTCAAGAACAAACAAGAGAGGGGCACTTGAGCTGTCTGAGGAAGCCGGTATTTTAAGTTTCTGAGTTGGCTTAGCTACAATTGTCAATTTAACTTTTTTTTTTTAAGAGATTACAATTATAACTAAAGGAGCTCGACTCAACCTGTATCTGGCCTGTTAAATAGAAGATAATTTTATCCAGGTATCTGTTACCGAAGAACAGTGCCTAATGGATACAAAAATTAGTTCTTATTTCCAGTCATGATAGTAGTTTTAGTAAATGGATCAAAAGTGTTCCTTAATTATTTTTCCAAATTTTGAAGATGAGCAAGGATTTTGGCCCAAGATTTCACAAGAGTCAGCATATACTAATTTCAAATTTAAAAAAAAAGTTTCACAGAGTGAAAGAAAAAAGAAAACCACTTAGCTTTATGATGTGCTATATAATGATTCTGGTGAGATATCAGAGGAAAATCCTGCTTTCCAAGTCAGAATGGGGACGAAGGGAAGAGAGATCAAAGGAGAGAGATGAGCCCCAGGAATCCACAGCTTCGATTCAGAGTCATGTTCCTGCCACAACTAAAGCTTCTAGGACTCTAGACTTCCTACACTATAATGAAACTGACCCTTGTCCTTCATCAGGTGGCATCTTTGGATGAGAGGTGTGTCTCTTTCTTTGGGGGACGTGACACATGGTCCATCTTAGACCAGACCCAGTGCGGAGCCTCACTGGAGGGCCTTCAAAACGGCGCCTGTCTCTTTAACCTTGGGGGCCCACGTGCCTAGCTGCTCAGTCGTGGCCGACTCTCTGCGACCCCAGGAACTGTAGCTCGCCGGGCTCCTCCGTCCATGGGCTCCTCCAGGAGAGAATACTGCAGCGGGTTGCCATTTCCTCCTCCAGGGGATCTTCCCGACCCAGGGATCAAACCCGGGTCCTCCGGGACTGCATGCGGGTTCTTTACCGCTCCCTCAGGGAGGCCCCTTGAGTTCACGCTGACGGCCTGCCTCTGGCTCTCATCTCTACACGCTCCGTAACGTGGATCTTCCAGAGGTGGCTGACAGAGAAGCACTCACCTGTTACCGGACACGCTGGACAAGGGGCGGGGAGAAAAAGCTGCAACTGAGACCCCTGACCGCTGACCTCACAGCTGAAGGAGATTTGGTTAAAAACCAAGAACCCTTCGCAGGCTCGGCCTTCCAGCTTCATTTCCTTATTTCAGCGCTGCAAGAAAGCTGTTGTTCGTCAGTGGAGGCCTGGGAGAAAGGTGGTCTGGTCCACAAAAACGCAGACCTTCACCACGGAGAGGAGGCCACGGGGCTGGTTCAGAGAGGTAAAGAGACCCCAGGACAAGGCGGGGGGCGGGCGCCAGACCCGGGCCAGCTCCCCGCCACGCCTCCTCCTCACCAGCTCTGCGGCCGCATTGAAGACTGTGCGTGACGCAGGGGAGGTGAACCAAAATCGCGGCATTGACTGTGGCTATGTGGAGACCAGTCAGGCGGCGCAAGGCTGAAATGACTGTGTGTTTAAGGATTCTCTTGCTATAACGTCTCCCGCTCCAGTATCCTGGCCTGGACACTTCCATGGACAGAGGAGCCTGGCTGGCTACATACAGTCCTTGGGGTGGCGGAGAGTCAGACATGACTGAGCAACTAACACGTGCTATAACTTCTACGGATTTTTCATGAACCGCTATGCCTCACTCGACGGAGAGTTTCCTGCCACAATTTACATCTTGGCTGTGTCCAAGATTTTATGTTCTCCTCTCCTCCTCGTCTCTTTTATCGTGTCGGAACCTAAACCAAAGAGGTATGAAAACCACGGCCCGGTCCCCCAAGCCGGCCGCCCAGCAGTGGGCTCCGTCTCCCGTCTGACCACAGCCCACAGCAACCAGCTGACATCACCCTGCTGGCAGGGAAGCACCTGATAAAACAAACGCGCTCCACATGTCCCAACCCATCTCCCACCTCACGGCCCGGCAGCCGGGGCGTATGCCTGTTCTCTCAAAGAATACTGCTTTGTCTCACGGGCCAGCAGCTGGGGAGGAGACAGCGAAGTCACCCGCTCTCCAACGGTTCACTTGTGGCTATTCTTGACTGCTCTCTGCAACGGAGGGCTGTTGGGCAACACGATGAAACCCGGGTGAGCCAGCGGAGATAAAAGATGTGACGTAGCGTCTGCCAGCAGTGCAGAGATCGCATGCGAGGCTACAACCCAGGGACGGAGCGCGCGCACCCCCACCCTCCCACGTCGCCAGAGGTGTCCCACCAAGTGCCTTTCCCACCGTCACTCGAGACGCACAGCTCTGATCCTGCAGCCCGATCACACGTCTGGAGGCCGAACCTCGGCTAAAGGCCACTCCTGCAGTCAGTCAGGACATGGGCATGGGGGGGGCGGGTCTCTGCCAGACGCCTGACGGAGCTTGGTTTGAGCTGTTCTTGCCTTGTCTTTGAGCAACAGTGAGACCGTTGGTGGGGGCGGACTAAACCTACAACCCACATGACTGACTGCTAATAATATATATTAAGGATAACAAAACCATTGTAAAACTTGCAGACTTGAAACACACCCTGTTTTCATTAGAATTCCAAGCACTCCAAATAATCTTGTAGACGTGTCTACAAGATACTTTGTCAGGACCTTCTTATATCTTAAGGGAATGGCGAACCACTTCGGTACATATCCTATTTTAAAATCATTTAAAAATCTGAGCTCTTATTCTGGGTTCTCCTGACTATAGTCCTGTAAAGGAAGAGAAGGAAGGAAGGAGAGCTCACATCCTGCAGCCAAGGAAATCAATGTTTCAAGAATGGGTGAACGTGGACTTCCCTGGCGGCCCAGAGGTTAAGACCCTGCACGTCCACTGCAGGAGGCACGGGTTCGATGCAAGGTTGGGGAACTAAGACCCTGACTGCTAGGCCGTGCCACACACCACACAGCGCAGAAAAAAAAGAAAAAAGAATGGGTAAATAATTCAAGTCACAAAGCAAATTAATAGAAGGGCAGAAAGGAGAAACCGGGCATTTAGATTTCTCAGCTTTCATGGTCCTTCTAGCTGTGCAGGGTGCCTTACAGGTCAAGGAAAGGAAGTGGGAGGAAGACAACTGAAGGCAGGAAGTCGGAAAGAGAGTGGCAGGGCGGTGGGGTGAGGGCAGGAAGGGGGCCCGATGGGCTGAATAATGCCCCCGGGATTCTTATGTCGCAGTCCTAACACCCCAGTACTCAGAATGTGACTTACGTGGAGACAGGGTCATTTGGGTGGGCACCCAGACAAAACGACTGATGTCCTTATGGGAGGAGATGAGGACACAGACCAACACAGAGGAAAGACCACGTGAACGTGAAGACAGACATCTACCAGCCAAGAGAAGAGGCCTCGTGTGAAACCAACCCTGCCGACACTTTGATCTCAAAGTCCGGCCTCCAAAACTGTGAGAGCAGCTGTCTTCTGTGGAAGCCCCCTGTCTGGGGTACCCTGATCCAGGAGCCCAAGCTAACTAAGGTAAGGAGGGCAGGAGGAGGGAATAAAAGGAGGAAAAAGCAGAGAAGGTGAGGACAGAGCTGAGACCTGGGTCTGATGCAAAGACGGAACAGCTTTGGGACAGAACAGCTTCCACCACTTGGTCTATCCCAACTGACCTAACCTAGTGGGACTGGTCAAGATGCAAGCGATATAACTCCTGAAGGCCACCTGCCCGCAGAGGGGAGGAGACGGATGGCTTCACAGAAAGCAAGGGGGTCTCCTGGCTCACGACCAGCAAAAGTGCAGACACAGCCTGAGCTGCGTCTCAGCAAGAATATTCGCAAAGGGGAGACCACGGCTCTCTCTAAAGAGCGTAGGTAAAGGGGAGGGTCCTGGAGAAGTGGCTGGGGGCCAGTGGGAGCGGGGCAGGTCTCACTCAGACTGCTGGTGCACCAGGGGTAGACAGTGTAGACAGCTTCCAATGGTTTCAAACATCTGTCATTCTTCAGAGGCAAGAGGAGAAGCGGTAAAAAGAAAATCCCAAAGAAAGGGCAAGAATTCTGTAATTCCCAAATATCCATTCTAAATACACACTTGGATGCTTTAGTAGGGTAAAGAGAAA
Organism: Cervus canadensis; assembly: GCF_019320065.1. NCBI lineage: Eukaryota > Metazoa > Chordata > Mammalia > Artiodactyla > Cervidae > Cervus > Cervus canadensis. The sequence goes on along the minus strand of NC_057407.1, from coordinate 4,984,942 downwards.
GAATAACCTGATATCACAAAGCACTAACTGGGATCTCCCTGGTGGTACACTGGATAATCTGCCTGCGAATCCAGGGGACATGGGTTCAGCCCCTGGTCCAGGAAGATCCCCCGTGCGGCAGGGCAACTGAGCCCATGCACCTCAACTATTGAGGCCACGTGTCCCAGAGCCTGTGCTCGGGAACAAGAGGAACCACAGTGGGACGCCCAAGCACCACAAGAGTCTCACCCCACTCGCTGCAACCAGGGAAAGCCCGTGTCCAGCAGAGACCCATCGCAACACCCACCGCCCGCTCCCCAAATAAAAAAGCATTGACTGAAAAGAGTGTGAATCACTCAGTCACATCCAACTCTTTACGACCCATGGACTGTATGTAGCCCAACAGGCTCCTCTGTCCAAGAAATCCTCCAGGCAAGAATACTGGAGAGGGTAGCTCTTCCCTTCTCCAGGAGACCATCCCGACCCAGGATCTCCTGCATTGCAGGCAGATTCTTTTACTGTCTGGGCCACCAGGGAGCCCTGAAAATATTTTAAAGTAAATTTTTAAAAAATTGCTATATTTGCATTCCTATGTTGCTGTTCATTTACCTAGCAGGTTCTACATCATTTAAAATAACCGTGTGGCAACACTGTAAAGCAATTATACTCCAAATAAATAAATCAATCAAAAAAAATGTTAAAACTTTATGTCCAGAGATTAATACTCTTCCAAATCAGCTTGCAATCTACTCGATTATATGAAAACTTGAAGGTTCCTCTCCCACTTAATTTGCATGAGAATTGATGGCCTATTTTTAAAATAAGTACAAATGGAGTGCAACCTTTCAAAAGGTGTGATCTTGCGACTTCCCCGGTGGTCCAGCGGCTAAGACCCCACGCTCCAAATGAAGGGGGTCGGGGTTCGATCCCTGGTCGGGGAACTGGATCCCACGTGAGACAATGGGTTCACATGCTGCAACTCAAGACCCCGTGTGACAGCAAAGAGCGAGGCTCCCGCGCACCGGAGCCAAGACCTGGTATGCCCAAAGAAATAAACAAACACTTAAAAAAAAAAAAAAGTATAAAGGTGTGACCTCGGCAAAGTCTCTCCACCTCTCTCACACCTCTGCCCTCAGCTACCTTGAGAGATCACAGTGAGAATCAGTGGAAATTTGCAGGAAGTTTCCAGCCCAGAACAGCCACCTGTTCCGTTCCATCCTTTGCTACGACTCCCACAGAGAGGACGAAAGGGGACTCCTCCAGCATCTCTCCCGCTGGTGGCCAGAGGTCAGCAGTGAGCTGTGTCCAGCCACCTAAATGGCAAATCAGCGCCCCAGAGGATGGGTCAGTGAGGTGCCCCACCTGACCACCGGGAGCCGGCAGGCCATCGCGGGGCAGCTACCTGACCGCCTGGACTGACGCCACGTGTGTTAAAAGGACATGAGCCCACACGGCGGCCCCGGCCTGTCTCAAGGATTACACGGGGAAGTTGGCACAGCGCCCGGGGCTCCGGGACCCCTCCCCCCAGGCACACCCTCCATGCCTTCACTGGCTCCGGACACCTTCCCCGCTCCCCCAGAATGCACTCAGAATTCCTCGTGACCAGTGCAGTCATCCCCACTTTCCAAACCCAACCCCAAAGTGGCCTGCCACCCCAGAAGCATCTCTTGTGAGATGGCCCGGTGGAAGCTCCCAAACTACAGATATTTTGATATCAACACCATCGTGCTTGCTATGGTCTCTCGAGAGGCAAATAGGTACAGTCTCGTTCCCTGAAATATATTCTAGTCCAGACCTGAAAGAAGACGAGGCTCCCAGGAACCAATGCAGAATTCACAGGTGAACCGCCGTATGCTCTCCTGAAGGCCAGGCTGGGGCCGCCGACCCCCAACACGGGGTCTCACGCCAGCTTCGAACCCCCACCACAAGTTGCTGAGGTGTGGCAGACATCCCAAGTCCAGCATCTCAGAAAGCCCTTCTGCCGCCCACAGAGAGGCGGCCACCCACCGGATTCCTTATCGTTGCCCCACGGGCTGGGTTCGGAAGCCAGAGTGAATTCTCCAAGGATTAAAACAAGGCACAGAGTTCAAAGACTCCACGAGGCAGAGTGAGCGCAGCACGGGGAACTCAGGCACCCACATGATCTCAGCATCCAATCCCCGTGAAGACCGGTAAAATGAGCAATTTAAAGGAAGATCTTTGTCAGCGTTATCACTCAAGGATCCAAGAGCCCAAGGACATAACTCTATTTTCTCCAACTCTTTGTGTCAAAATCATTTTAAAGCTACTGGAAAGTTTAATGAAAAGTGAATATCCCATTCCCTTTACCTTGATTCATTTTGTCTGTCTACACATATCCAGCTTTTTTTTTTTAAACTATAATTGCTACAATTTGTAAGGTAACTTGCAGACATCATACTCCAAGCACTTCAAATGTCTTCTCAGAGTGAGAAGAGTCTCCTTCATAGACAAAGAACCATCATCACACCGAAGCAAGCTAAAGCTGACATAACATCGTATCTAATATCCAGTCCAGATTCAAATTTCCCCAACCGAACTGTCTCTTTTTCTGGGGGGGATGAAGTAGACAGAATCCAGGATCATATCAAGAATCAGACACTGGGCGACAGAGCTGCTGCATCTCTAATTTCCGAGCAACTTTTTCTTTCTTTCTCTTCTGTGTCAATGATATATTTAAATGTGTGTGTGCATGCTCAGTCATTTCCAACTCCTTGCGACCCCATGGACTGTCTCCCGCCAGGCTCCTCTGTCCATGGGATTTCCCAGGAAACAACACTGGAGCAGGTTGCCATTTCCTCCTCCGGGGGATCCAGACCAACCAACTGCCCTACAGTTTCCCGTGGTCTGATCATTTCCCCATGAAGCAATTCAAGGTGAACGTTTCCGGCAGGAAAATGAGAGGAGGTATGCACAGCATGTGGCCTCATGTGGGAGGCACCTGATGTCACCCTGTCCCACCGCGGGTGACAGTAAGCGTCAATGCTTGCTTACGATGATGCTCACAGTATTTCTCTACCCTAAAAGAGTAACGTTTCACAGTAATATGGGCGTGAGCACCCTGCCGGGTTTCCCAGGTGGCTCAGTGGTAAAGAACCTGCATGCCGATGCAGGAGACACACAGGAGATGTGGGTTCGATCCCTGGGTTGGGAAGATCCCCTGGAGAAGGAAATGGCAATCCACTCCAGTATTCTTGCCTGGAGAATCCCATGGACAGAGGAGCCTGGCGGGTTATAGTCCATGGGGTCGCAAAGAGTCAGACACGACTGAGCACCACAACACACAACACATCCTGTCACTCTCAATCTCCTTCCGTTCATTTCAGTCGCTCAGTCGTGTCCGACTTTTGTGACCCCATGGATTGCAGCACATCAGGCCTCCCTGTCCATCACCAACTCCTGGAGTTTACTCAAACTCATGTCCATTGAGTTGGTGATGCCATCCAACCATCTCATTTGCTATTGTCCCCTTCTCCTCCTGCCCTCAATCTTTCCCAGCATCAGGGTCTTTTCAAATGAGTCAGTTCTTCGCATCAGGTGGCCAAAGTATTGGAGTTTCAGCTTCAGCATCAGTCCTTCCAATGAATATTCAGGACTGACTTCCTTTAGGATGGACTGGTTGGATCTCCTTGCGGTCCAAGAGACTCACTCTCAGGAGTCTTCTCCAACATCACAGTTCAAAAGCATCAATTCTTTGGTGCTCAGCTTTCTTTACAGTCCAACTCTCACATCCATACTCATGTATCAATCACCTCTTCTTTGCTCTGCAAGAGACCTCCCGACCCCTGATTACAACTCAGCACAAATCTGATATGAGACACAAATTTTTTTACATAAAAGACAGTGAAAGAAACATATAAGGAAACACCCGGCACGATCAGGGACTGGCTTACGCTCTTCTTGGAAAACAACAGGTGCTCAATAAACATTTGCTGCATTAGAAGCCTGTATGGTTCAGGCAGATGAAAGCTATCGGCACGAACTTCGTCCTCTCAATTATTCCTCTCGCATCACCTTAAACTTGGCAGAAGAAAGTCCTTCAACATGGTCTCCTGGTCTCCCACCAAAAGAGTGTATAGTCCCTGATGGATCAGATTGTTGAAATCAAGTCTAAAACCTCCCAGCCCGGTGGTGATGACCTCCACAGCCCATCCCTCCAGCCTTCCCCTTCTCTTCCCTTTCATCTCTACTCCTCCCAGACTTCGCCGCTCAATCTGTTCACTCACATAAGGGGTGCTCTTCCATCTCACCATCACCTGGCAAGTTCAAGACGACGACCCTAGTGCATTCGTTAGCCTTCACTCTAAGAGCTGCCGCCCAAGCCCTCTTCTTGAATGGCACTTGAGTGAAACCTGCAACCCTGCCAAGTCCCCCTGGAAACTGACAGCCAGAGCCCTCATTTTCAAGGCTAATTTGCTGCTGTTGTTTAGTGGCTAAATCACATCTGGCTGTGACCTCACAGACAGCAGCACACCAGGCTCCCCTGTCCTTCACTATCTCCCAGAGTTTGCTCAAACGCATGTCCATGGAGTCGATGATGCCATCCAACCATCTCATCCTCTGCTGCCCCGTTCTCTTGCCCTCAACCTTTCAAGCATTTCTTTCCATCTCTTCCCATCAGGTGGCCCAAGTATTGGAGCTTCTAACTGCGAAGCAGTTTTGAATCCAGCCCCTCCTAAAGAAAGTATGGGATTAAGAAATGGCAGAAGGAAAGAAGAAATGTGGTTCTTTCGAAAGAACTTTAGTGCCTGCTATGTTCAGAGCAAACACTATGCCCCACTAAGGAGAAAACAAAGATGTTTGAGATCTGGTCTTTGCCTCAAGGAACAGCAGTTCTCGCAGGAGCGATAAGTCATGGAGATAAATAACAGGTAAGGAAGAACTAAATGCAGAAACAAAAGAGATGCTCTGGACATGAATGAATCGTATGGTATACGAATCGCATCTCAGTAAAACTGTTACCCCCAAAATTGCTGAGGACCACAGACGACTTTTGCTACAATGTTTCTGTCAACGATCACCATACTGGGAAGTACAATGGAGAAAGTTTTCAAAGAGTAATTTGAAGATAAAAATACACTCATTACAGGTAAAAAGAAAATTTGAGATGCTATGGACACTTCATATGAGGAAGACATCAATTCTAGCTCTAATAAATATACTTAGGAGTGGAATTCGAAAAGCAGGTAGAATTTCGACACTTGGAAACTATGGAAATGGGCATTCCAGGTGGGGCTCAGCTGTGGGAATAAAGGCAGAAAGCAGGAATGGTGTCCTGTGTGTGAGAGGTCCATCTAAGTAGAAGAAAGGGCCTGTTTCATCTGCTGGTTAAGAGGTAAGGCTACAGAGATCAGCAGGTCAGATAGCACAGGGCTCTGAGTATAGTCAGAGTTCAGATCTCACGGCAGACAACGGCGGGGTGGGGGATACTGGGAGAGGAGACACAGATGAGGAGGAGCTTCAGATAAGGGGGGTCTGAGGACGCCGTGACGGACTCAGCTGAGCCAGGGGACGGGGCAGTCAGGGAGGGCCCCAGCGTTCATACATGCACAACGGGCAAGAGGAGGCCCATTCGAGGGACATTTTACGGGAAGATGAGAGAACTGGACAGTGTTTTAACTAGTACCTTCGCCTGATCCTTTCAAAACAGGCTGCCCTCATCCTGTTCCTAAATCATTCCCTCAACACTCTTGCTGCTCTTGATTTCTTTATATGTTGAGCAACTAGAACAAAGTGAAAAGGCCAGAGAAAAAGCTGTTTTCTGGCTTATGGATTTATGAGTGGAAAAAAAAAAAGACAGTATAACTCCATATGCTAAGATACACAGGTTGGTCTAACAAAGTCTAGTTCATCTTCTGCATCCACATTTCTGTTATGTCAGTGGATACTTTTAATATTCCCATAAGGTGATTTTTAATTGTTGGAGGAAAAAAAAAGGTATGCCAAATTTTCTTGAAGTAAAATAATATTGATGTCCATTGTTTTAGTGGCAGGGACTATGCTGCTGCTGCTAAGTCACTTCAGTCGTGTCCAACTCTCTGTGACCCCATAGACAGCAGCCCACCAGGCTCCGCCGTCCCTGGGATTCTCCAGGAAAGAACACTGGAGTGGGTTGCCATTTCCTTCTCCAGTGCATGAAAGTGAAAAGTGAAAATGAAGTCACTCAGTCGTGTCCGACTCTTCGTGAACCCATGGACTGCAGCCCACCAGGCTCCTCTGTCCAAGGGATTTGCCAGGCAAGAGTACTGGAGTGGGGTGCCATTGCCTTCTCCAAGGGACTATGCTAAGGGAGTCCAATTATCCATGATTAATCAACATTCATTCAGTAGTTACTTGTGGGCATCACCTGATTTATGAAGAACAAACATCAAACACCTCAAATAGTGATCCATATTTATAACAGAAAAATTTGTAACAGTGGTTTAAAACAGACTCAAATGAAATGTTAAGTTCTGTTAAAATAGACCAATCTTATTATAACATGCCATCATTCATTAAATTGATGTCAAGCTAATACACAATTATGTTGTTTATTTTCACAGTACACAGTATATTTTGGAGTCCTTTTATGGATAAATTTATTTCAATAATTACAGTTTGCATAAGCTATTATTAAAAGACGTCTGCATGCCCCAACCAAAAACTAAGAGGCTATTGAAATTGAAGTCTGAAAGTAGACTGACCAGCTTAAGACAGCATTAAAACACACTTAGTGGAGACTTACTGGTGAGGCACACAGCTAATTTAATACGTAGAGAAGAATGCTTAATATCAAAACATATTTCTATTCCCATTAAGAAAAATGCAGCAAAACCAAAGAATATAGGGATCTGTGAGTTGCTTTTTGCAGGGACTATTGCGCATTCATCCCCTAGATTTTCATATTAACTAGAAATCTTTCAGATGTCCTTATAAAATCTTATAAGATCCTTATAAAAATTATATCCAACCAAGGAGAACTTCTTGTATCACCAAGTTCCAAGAGACTGTTAGACCATAATCTAAAGAGCCATAAAAGTTAATCTGAGAACAAACATATCCCACCAGCATGGAGAATTGACTCTGCTTCCAAAACCTGAAAGGCCCACATGCTGCTAAGTGTGAAAGGGGGAGGGGGGCTGCCCTAAATGAGACAGCTTCAAATGTGTGTGTGCGGGGGTCCTATGGACATTTTCCTTTGCTTCTCATTCCCTCCCCACCCCCACCTCTCCTTTCAAGTTTACGTCAGTTATCGGGTGAGGGAATTTTATCAATGAGAGGCCGAGAAGGGCTGACTCCCTTGGGCATGTTTGCTCAAGATATGAAGGTCAAACAACCACCGTGCTCATAAAAGTTGTGGCCTTTGGGGGCGGACCTTCAGGTCGCTGCTCCTCACCTCCAAGTGACTCAATATGAAGCAAAAAAAAAAAGAGAGAGAGAGAAAATGGTGCGGATCAAAGACCAGGCTGTCATTAAGTAAAAATGAAGGGGGATGAAAGGCCTGCCCTCACTTCAAAGGGCAGCTGAGCTCAGGTGTGCTAACAGCGGGAGGCCGCAGGCCGGGCCCCAGGGCGGGAGGTGGCCTCCAGAGGGCCAGGTACCCGAGGGCGGGTTGTGCAAAGCAGAAATGTGACAAAGGACATAGATGCAAACGCTTTCTTCCTGCAGGGACAGAGGAGGAGGTAACCCCCAGATTATCAGGTGGAGGTGGCGTACCTCAGGTCTGCACACCCACAGATGAAAAATGTTCAGTGTAACGAGGTTCAAGGACCATGGAAGAAACGAGTGTCTAAAGCCGTTGTACAATTATATTTGAACAGTTCTTCCTTATGCCCTGAGGTGTGTCCTGAAATAAACCTTCCTTCTGAGAGACCTTGGCCGTAGCAGGAAGTCTGGCTTCCCAGGACTTGAACGCGGGACCCTTACTTAGTGCGCTGAGGCGGAAGGGCCCCCCTCCCCCACCAGACTTGCTAGAGACCCTTGGGCAGAGAAAGAGCAGGGCCAGCGGGTCCATTTCTGAAACCACGACAGTGCCCTCAGCTCACCCCCTCCACTCCGTCTTCCGTGCCTGGCACCTGGACAGACCAGACAGATGCTGCTGTGGGCAAGAAAGGAAGGACTTACATTCTCAGGGGCCCTTAAGTCACTCAGCCTAACCTCCTTCCTCAGACAGACTCCGCGGAGTGACTATTAGAAGAGGTGACTGTGAATCACCCCCCAACACACACACTCCCTGTAACACAGGAACAACCTTATCTGTACAGCTCTGGCCACATGGCAGACTTTTCAGGGAATTTACAAGTTTCCCCTAGAACGTACTGTTAGTGACGGACACGCGTGCATGCTAATGCCCTGAAAGCAGAGAGGGCAGCCAAGGCCTCCGCCTGAGATTAGTAATCGGGAAGATGGGTAACCACTCAGGAGCAAATATTTACTTGGGGGGGCAAGAGGGATTCCGAAAGCTTTATGTATGTGAATTTCATTCCATCTTTCTAATTTCCTACAGAGTAGGTACTATACTATTAATCTCATCTTTCAGAAGAGGAAAATGGCAGCAAAAAGTGGCTTGGCAACTTGGCCAGGTCACAGGACTCCGGAGAGGCTTACTGGAGACGAGTGTGCACCGTCTCGGTTTCGAATGATGAGCAGGAGTTCACCAGTGGGCACAGGACACCGGGAAACAGAACGGTGTCACTGAGCCTCCGGAGCACGAGAGACCCAGTGGAAGCACGGAGGCGACAGGAAGGAGAAAAGCAAGCCCACGGATGGTGGTGCTGGGGGGTGGCCTCTCCAAAGCCCCCTAAAGTCGATCACCATGAGTAAAAAAACTTGGGTCGGCTTCACAGGCAGCTGCCCACCACGCCCGTGAGCCCTCGTTCTGCCCACTTCCCATCAGACTGGCCCCAGGGGAACAGCCCTGCATGCAGGTCCCGGAGCGGCCTCTTCCACTGGCCACACTCAAGAACGGAGGGTGGACTTCACCCCACGGGCCGACAGAGTGGCCAGGCCTGAGGCGGAAAGCAGCACCTGCATGCGGACGTGTGGCCATGTGCTCACCTGCCCTGGCTGACCTGGAATTCCACCCCCTCCTCTCCTTTCCCCCGGGCTGCAAACACCGGACCCCAACACGCACACATCATTCTCCGTGAGGATCGTCTTGCAGCATGCACGACGCCAACTTGCTTCTTCTAAGATAGCGAGTAGTGATTTAAAGAAGGCACTGTAGTCGACTGTCAGCTTCTTGAGAAGACCTGCATCACGCTCAGCACGGAAGGTCCCCGGAGCGCCGGGCACCCGCCCAGTGGACTACGGGTCCCGGCGAGGCTCAGATTCCAGCTAAGGGTACTTTGCACAATGTTTTCACGTGAGCAAATGCCCACCCACAGAACTTTGCCAAGAATCAAATGAATAAAGTAACAGTAACGAACAACATGCTCCACTCCAAACCTCCAAGTCTTACAAAATCTTTGCTGAGATATAATTCGTACACCATAAAAGTCACCCATTTAAAGCTGCCCGCTTCTATGCGTTTTAGCGTATTCATAGGGTTGTACAACCATCCCCACAGTCTGAGGGGGGGAAATAGTTCATCCTTCCCTTCTCCGCCAAAAAAATAAATAAATAAACTTACAGCCCTTAGCAATCACTCCCCACGCTGTCCCCTACCCTCCAGCCTCTGGCAACCATTCACCTCCTTTCTGTGCCCAGAGATTTGCCTATTTGGGACATATTTCTTAGAACTGAAATCACATACGAAGACTTCTTTCACTTTCACTCAGCATAACGTTTCCAAGGTTCATCCATGTTGTAATAATATATGTCAATACGTTCGTTTTACTGCCAAATAATATTTCATCATAGGTGATATGCCATATTCTATTTACCCATTCATCGGGGGATGGGCACTTGGACTGCGTCTGCCTTTTGGTTAAGATAATGCAGCTATGGGTGTAAAATCTGCGGACAGATTTTCGTGAGGCCGTGTTTTCAATTCTCTTGGCTGTATACCTCAGAACTGAACTGATGGGTCAAATGGCAACTCTGTCTGTAACATTTTGGGGAACTGCCAAACTGTTTTCTAAAGAGCTTATACCATTTAAAATTCCTACCGGTGACAGAGGAGGATTTCAACTCCCCCAGATCCTCAACAACACTTGTCATTTTCTACTGTTTGATGTCAGTGGGTATGAAGTTGTACCTCACTGTAGTTTTAACTTGCGGTTTTCTAATGACTAATGATGTTGAGCATCTTCTCATGTGCCTATTGGCCATCTGTATATCTTTGGAGAAGTGTCTGTTCAAATCCTCTATTCATTTTTTTTTTAATACAGCAAATTCCCATTGGCTATCTACTTTACATACGGTAATGTAAGTTTCCATGTTACTCTCTCCATACAGCTCACCCTGTCCTCCCCTCTCCCCAAATCCTCTATTCATTTTTTAATTGGGTTACCGGTCTGTGTATTGTTGAGGTATAAGAGTTTTTTTATACACTCTACACTCAAGTCCACTACCAGATATTTGATGTGTAAAGTGTCCTCTGATTCTGTGGTCCTCCTGTCTTTTTACTCACATCTATTTTTACACTTATCCTATAAGGTATGCAACTTTTATTACAAACGCTCTCTTAAAAGCCACTAGCTTTCCCTCTTGCTTTTTGATAGGCCAGCCTACGTACAACGAGGCCCCAGCCATTGCTAAATACCCACCAGATACACCCGGGTAGCAAACTCCTAAATAACGGTGATATTCACCACAGACATTCTGGCATTTCAGAAATTCAAGCCATCTCCCAGAGCCTTATTTTAATGGTTTTACAAAACAAAGAAACACAATGTCACACTATTAATAGATTTAAGGACCTACATGTGTTTTGCCAACCTATTTTCTTTAAAACCATGCTGACAACAGTCATTAAAACTGAGCCCACGCTAGTATGCTTCTAAATTGTTTCAGCCTTAAAATAAAATAAATTGTTTCAGCCTTGACACAAGGTCAATGGGAATTAGACTAATGAAGAAATAAAGCAATACTGAAACATTTTCATTTGGGGTCTACTAGACCATATTAACTTCCAGCAAATTAAATGGATGAGTGGTTTGCAACCACTGACATTTGTATTTCACTGTTCGTTCTCCAGGCCTCTTATTCTCTCTGTGCCATTAACCTTGAGGGTCTAGCTCTTTGTCAATCTCATTTCAACCACGCTTTCCAGGGATTTCAGAATCAGTAATTCCACAGCATACTGTAGCACAGACCCAGTCAAGTCAGAGAGACAGGTGTTAGCTCATGTAATTGAGACGTTCCCATCTGCTGCCTTGAGAGCCGAGGCCTGAGGGACATGCCTTTTCTTTCTTACACTCACTCTGGGGTGTGCAGGCTTCAATGATTCATTTAATGTAAGCGCTTGATATTTCGGCAAATAACTTAAATGGCTAATGCGTCAACCTTCCTTGGACATCAACAGGATGGACGGTCACTAAAGATTCTCACATTAAACATATTCTGACTCCCAAAGGTGCTCAAACTCCAGAGACCATAATCTGGGATGCAGAAAGGGAAGTCACCTCATCCACATCCAAATTCTTGCTTCTACATTCACCCCCATATTTTCAGCGTACTTCACTGAGACCATGCATCATTAACTGGGACACTGTCAGGGCACTGGAGCCTTGCTGGAAGGAATAAGAGGAAGGATCTAGGAACTTGAAGCAGTAAGGGATCTTATGTTAGTCAAGAGTTAAAAATAGGTGCTGTGTAAAGAGGAATTACACTCTCTTTCACAGGGTTTTCTGTCCAAGTTGCTGATCCTGAATATTTACCAGGTGAAACTGATTTCATGTGACAAATGTATTCCTGAAGATTTGGGAGTAAATTAACTTTTGATTAAGTCTGATCGTGAGCTACCAATGTAAACCAGGCTCCTACGTAAACCGGAAGTGGCTCTCAGCTTATTGTCATTGATCCCTGGAAACCGTCCTTACTGCTTCCCATTCCGGTGCTCCTACCCTCCACTGTGGTACAAGGTTTTCCCAAGTGTGGTCCTGGACCACCTATCTCAGAATCACCGGGAATGCTTGTTTAAAACACAAAGCTCTAATGAAAGGGTTGTCCAGGGACCCTAAAAATCTGTCATTTAAGCACCACTCCCCCCACTCCCGGATGTCTCCAAGCACACTGGCGCGCATCTCCAACTTGTCCTTCTTCCACTTTCAAAACTGATCAATACTACGGTCAACCAGTATTCTGATCAGTCAAACGTTTGAACTAGTTAAGGGGTATTTGGATGTGTGATGTGGATGGTGGAAGAGAAGAACTAAGGACCGGGCATCTCCAGGCTCAAGTGTCTGGTGAGAAAATGCCCAGAGAACAAGACTCAGGCCCATTCCTGGTTCCTCCAGCCAACGATCACAGGTCAAACATTTAAAACCACCTTCAGGAGACCCTGTTTTCAAACTGTGATGTACTTCTCTACCAATTTCTTTAACCGTTGACCTTTTCAGCGGTCAGAACCTCAGTGAGGGGACCTTCACCGGTGCCTCGGTTTTCCCTTAAGGAGCATGGGTACACATCTGTGGCCCTATGTCCCCCGTAATGCATGTACTGACATCCTTCCAACAGGACCAAGAGATGGTCCATAAAAGCTCTGCTGATGGGAGTCCGCAGCTACCGATTTATTCATAAACCTCTCCAAGTTGAGAAAACTGAGAGGGACAGGGAAGGGAGCTGAGAGACACTCTGCAGACACCAGACTCAGCTCGCTAAGTAAGTTCTCCCGGCTGGCTCCCCAGGACGAAATGGAGGCCACAGGGCCTTGGGGATCACCCTCGGGCCAGCTGTGGATGCGTCTGAGAACAGCCCTGGGGGAACTGGTGTCAGAGGAAGGAGGTCAAAACCTCCAGGATCTGCCTTTTAAGACATCTCATTTCAGTCTTGCGATATTCTTACATTAAGAAATAAAACAGTAAGATAATTTATAAAGAATCAGATGCTGCCTTCCAAAGGTTTCTCTCTCCAAAAATCCCGCAGTTGCCAGAGGCTTTTTCTTTTGCCCCAGACTGCTTTTCAAAGGCTACCTCAAGATAGAAGCGCGGCCCCTGACCTCTGGCAGCGCAATTCTCTTACCCTGTAATTAGGCCTCCGAGTCAGTCTATCTGATCTGACCCCTGACAAGAAAACCAGAGGACACCAAGCTGCTTATCTATTACGGTCGAGGTTGAAAGACATTTGGTTCTGAAGTCTTTGAAAGTGCCATGGACCTTCCTTCTATCTATCTATATATATGTAGAAAACTTTATACAGAAATGTTCTAAATATATATAGATACATCTACCGACAGGCATCCATGTAAAATCAGAGATCCAAAATAGAAAATCCAGTTTCACTGCCATACACACACACACACGGATGGTGGACAAATAAAACGCCACGTCTGAAGTGCAAATTATTTGACAGCAAGGAATCTACCTCCCTCCTCCAGAACCATTTATGTAACATCGTCGTTTAGTCGCTCAGTCCTGTCTGACTTTTTTGCCACCCCATGGACTGCAGCCCTCCAGGCTCCTCTCTCCATGGAATTCTCCAGGCAAGAATAATGGAGTGGGTTGCTATTTTCTTCTCCAGGGGGGTCTTCCAGACCCAGGGGTCAAAGCTGCGTCTTCTGTATTGGCAGGCAGTCTCTCTCCACCACTGAGCCACCGGGGAAGCCCTATGCAACGTATGAGTGAGCAAAACCGAACAGAAAAACAACAAAGGCAGAGACTGTTGGTCTTCCTGTGAGCAGAAAGCATCACTCAGACACTGAAAATAAACCATGCTATTGCTCCAGGGGGCTATCCCATAGGACTGGGACCAGGACGTTTTGCTGGCGTTCGAGTGCAGATCAGCAGACAAAACAGCATGTTTTTCTTCTGCTTTTTCAGAGCCAAAGAGACATGGTAGTCCGAATAATTTCTCAGCCCAACCTGCATCTAGGAACTATTAGCACTTCTTAAAAAACAGTATCTTTTGTATAAACAAAATGTGGTCTAGCCATCCAAGGGACTATTATGCAACCATAAAAAGGAATGAAGTACTGGCCCCTGCTACAAGAGTGAGCCTCTCATTATGCTAAGTGCAAGAAGCCAGTCACAAAAGACAGTGCTACAGAATTCCATCTTTATGAAAGTCTGTGAATATTCTAAAAAGCACTGAATTGTGTACTTCAAATAGGTAAAGTTTATGGCATGTAAATTATATCTCAGTAATAAAGCGGTGAAAAAAACTACTAGATTTAAAAACAAAAAGAAACTATCATCTTTAAAAAGCTACGTAAGAAACAGGGCCGACACGGAGGACAGTCAACACGCCGGCGCTCTACCTTTTTAAGGTAACGGCCGATGAACTCTGGGCGTTGGGAGGATTAGTCAAGCAACTGGCACGGCTGCGGCGTAACCAAGGTGAGATGAAGCAAATGCAGAAGGGGAATATGCCACACCCAAAGTAATAAACCATGTGAAACACACACGCGCACACACACAGGCCACAAAACCAAAACAACACAAGTTCCCACATGAGACGTGTGTCCCAGCGTCCCAGAAGTTTCTTTTATTCTCGTGTTACTTAAAAGATAAGCCCTGGGAAGGGCAGGAACTTTTCTTTTTTTCTCATGACCATAAGACTTAGCAGAGCCGGAGACATCATAACCCTTAAAGGCAGCAATAAGCATGTTCAGATGCCACGAACACTCCCTGAGCGGCGCTCCGTACACCCCCGTGGCCCCCAGAGCTCTGGCCGTGCCCCGTCTGCGATGGCGATGTGGGAGTTGCTCTACAGAAAATCCCTCCCAGGCAAACCAGGTAGCATTCAAATCTTCCCTCAAGTGAGCCGAAGAGCAGGTTGCTAGAGCTTCACCAGCATTCAAATGAGTGCACGCAGCTCACCAGTTCCCAGATGAAGCCAGAAGACTGTCACTCCACCCAGCGTTAACAGCCAAGTTATCTCAGCCCTCTAAAACAAGGGCTGTGTGAACGCAAGTCACTGCGTGCTCACCCAGGGCTTGCCACGGTCACCACGAGAGGTGCTGCCCGCAGAGAGACACTCGAATAAAACCGAACTGTAAAAATTTCTGGTGAGCATGCAAATGAGTGTTGTCATTTTCAGAGCAGTCATTCTGGAATGACTTGAGCCTACTTATTCCAAAGAAAGTTGTCACTGATTAAAAGATTATTTTCAAACTCCACTTGTGGAACTGGCTTTAGAACAACAAAGGAAAAACCAGCTCGTCATTTTATAGGCACACTAACATCGAACTGAGCGTTGCAGGCAGGAAGAGTCCTCTACGAGTGTCTGCTGCGTGTATTTAATTACTGGCCACCGCTCAAAACGTTCCAAAGCTGCCTTTGTGGCCTATGCATCTCAAGCCCACGAAGGCAACTTCTAAAACACCAACAATGATCTGGGAATGAGATCATCACAGTGTTAAGAGTGGTAATTTTCCAAGGTAACTATTTTGCAGACAAGCTTCAACACCTTACTTATTTAGATGGAAGCTGTAACGTTTGTTTGCTTTCAACGTCACGCTTTATTTACATTAAAGATAACAAAATACAAGGTGATATAACTGCTAAATGAATATTACAGGCTGTAAACGCCATGGATATTCAAAGGGAAAGAATATAAACATTCCACGCATTGAAAGAGGGCAAGGCATCTTGCCAAGAATTGAGAATTAAACAGGTTACAGTACAATTTCTGCCTATAAAAAGTTTCAGGTAAAGTTTTTATAAAGGGAGGCAGGAAGGGGAACAGAATCCACATTGCTGGAAAGAAGCAGGGAGGACAATCTAAAGCGGGAGCGGGGGAGGGTTGGGGGGCAGGGAGGACAGTGGATTGAAAGAGCCTAAAGGGGATGGTAGGCAAACCAGGAGATGAATCAAACTGGAGCTGCCAGAGCTTAAACCCTGAGCTTTCTCTCAACAGGACAGTGGGTGGATGAATCACTACCCAACAGGAGCTAAGGCCAAGCAGCACCAGACTAGGGCACGTGTTCCCAAAGAGAGTCCTCTGTGCCACGCTGGTGTTTGCGCCCATCTCTGGATCTGGCCGCCCGTTGGTTTCCATGGCTGTGGATTTACCCACTTGGAAAAACAAGTGCTCCTTTGAACAAT
Organism: Cervus canadensis; assembly: GCF_019320065.1. Lineage (NCBI taxonomy): Eukaryota > Metazoa > Chordata > Mammalia > Artiodactyla > Cervidae > Cervus > Cervus canadensis. Next base: position 4,968,818 of record NC_057407.1, on the reverse strand, counting down.
ACGAACATCACTACCTCTGACCTGAAATTAGACAACAAATGTACCTACTCCGGCCTCTGAGACCGTCGATTCTTCAAACGCAGAGACTGTGTATTAGGGCACACCAGCCCGGTGAGCAGTGTCATAGCGGGTGTTCCAGTTAAGTAATGGACTCTACAGATAACACTAAAAAACACTGCAACATTACTGTCCTAGACCCCCGGCGGGGCTAAAGTTTAAGACTGGCAACACCACGTTCTGCGGAGGACGCAGGGTTTCTGGAGCCCGTCTGCGCCGCCGGTGCGAGCGTCAGATGGTACAACCGCTCCGGAAAACAGTTGAGCAGTTTCTAAAAAAACTTAAGCTTACCCAATGACCCGACAATTAAACCCAGAAGTATTTACCCAAGAGAAAGGAGCAGGTGAGTCCACAAAAAGGCTTGTATCAAAATGTTTGGAGGCTCAGCCACAAAGTGAATATGCTGAAAACCACTGAACTGTACCCTAAAAATGGCTACAATAACAGATTTCATGTTATGTATCTTTTTACCATAGGGGGGAAAAAGTGTTTAGAGCATCTTTATTCATAATGGTGAAAACCTGAAAACAAGGCAAATGTCCCCTCAACCTTAGAAATGAACTGTGATACACTCATGTAACAGACTACAGCAGGGCGATCTCAAAGAAGAGACCCCTGATCTGGGCAAGGACGTGGATGAATCTCAGAAATACCATGCTGAGCACAAGAAGCTGGAGTCAAATTAATTCTATTTACACAAAGCCAAAGAGCAGGCAAAACTATCAATAATTTATAACCACCCAGTCAAAACACTGATTACCTCCAGCGGGGGGTTGGGGGGTGGGTACTGCCTGGCAAGGAGGCAAGAAGGGACTTCCTGTGATGATGGAAATGTTGTCTCTTCATCTGGGTGGTGATTACAAAAGGTATAAACATAAGGGAAAAATTCGTGAAGCCATGCCCTCAAAATTTCACCATAATTAATTATGTCTCAATGTCAACAAAGGCAAGAAGAAACAAAACCAAAGAGGTGGGACCCTGCAAGTCCATGGCCCATATTAAGTCCAAGACCAGCCTTTTGTCTACCGCTCCCCGAACCCTCTATCACAAAATAAGAGCTCACAATAAAAATTCCCCCGGGCTCTTGTAGGACCTATCCCAGACAGGGCAATATCTTTCAAGGTATGGCTAGAGAGGTTTAAAGAAAAACATACCACTAATCCATTGATTACCTAGGCTTTTTTTTTTTTTTTTTAATTCACTGAATTTTTGTCATTCTAAATACATATTTTATTCCTTTTAGGACCCAAATGAACCATCTAACCATTTGGGGTTTAAGTTGATAATGCTACAATAAATGCTAGTTCCCGACATAATAGACAGGTACGACAGAGCGAAGACAGTCCGACTATGACCGCGGTTAACAGATCAGGTAGAAGACCTCACACTTCTAGGATCCCAAAGGAAAGGAAATCATTTTCAAGTTTCCTCAGCATACGTCTAAGTCCTGCACAAGACAATGAGAGAAACATCATCCACTCAAAGTCTGAAAATGAAAACAGTCACTTTTTTTTTTTAAACCAGTCACTTTTAAAGAATGGATAAAACTATCATAAACCGTTAAGTCAGCTAAGAGACATCAACCTGTTAGCAATCACACCTTTTTCATAATCTGTAATTATCTTCTTTCTTTATTTACATCTTCATTGTTTGTCTCTCATCTCCATGGTTAAGCTCCAAAATCTCAGGGATCTTGGTGTCTATTTTGTTGACAGCTATGTCCCCAGTACATAAAACAGGGCCTGGCAGGTAACTGGTATTAAATATTTTCCCCAGAAATGATCAGTTCACCTCATAGACCAAAGTGAAGTAACTAGAAAACAAGATGAGTTGAGGAAGTCATTTTCAAGCAACCAGCCCACTTCAAAATGTTTCTCTAAAGAAACTGAGTCTTAAAGATTTCCCCTCAACCAAACCTTCATACCCCCGCGTCTTTTCCCTGGTATCTGTCCTTCCCCTAAGAGTAACTTGATAGGAATTGACAAACTCATTTGTCTTAGCCATTAACCGAGCATCCCAGGGCTAATCACACAGCTCCAATGTCTCTTGATCTTTAACGAAAAGTCGGTAGAGTCGATTCTCACCAAAGCAGACACCACAGTGGTTGGTGCTGAGAACAAAGAGATAAAAGGCAAAAGGCCTGGAGCAGGTGGAATTTCATAGAGAGGCAGCTCACACAAAGGATGGGGTTGCGTGTATCTGGACCACAGGTGTGGGTTGGGGGTTGGCGGCAGAAAGGATGCGGGCAATGGCTGAGTGGAGGACAAGGCTGGAGGGCAGAGTGAAGAATCATGGACGCGGATCCAGGGGGAATGCAATCAGAGGTGGGGTTGGTGATGCCGTTTTCTTAGTGATAAGGCAGTAAACCGTCGGAGACCAGGCTGAGGGATGGGTTCCCAGGCTGCTGCAACTTCTCCCTTCAGTCTTTCTTCCTCAGTGACCACTCTTATTCTCTATCCCAAGTCTCAGTCTTCTGCAGCAGCCCGCTCCTCTGAGATCTAGACCATACACTCATTTCAAAGTCCTTCAAACTAAACATACTTGAGACTACGCTCGGGAAACTCAAGAGTCTCGCCCCAGAACCCAGTGTTCACCCGGGGTTCCCTCTCTGCAAGTGGCAGCACCGTCCCTCCAGCTGCAAGTGCCAGAGGCAGAGAGCGGGGCGGGGGCTCCCCTGCTCCCATCCAGAACCACATCCCCTCAGGCTTCTCTCCAAATCCAAGATCCACTCCCCCCAACCACCTCCTCCTTGAGATCCCCGCAGTGACTCGGGTTACCATCACCCCTTGCCCGAACCACTGCAGGTTCACGCCCTCTCCCATTTCTCCTGTTTCCTCCCAATTCGTCCTCAAGCTACAGACAAACCCTTCTCAGCCCGCCTCCTCTCATCCACCCTCCTCCCCACGCCCAGGAGCCACACAAGCCCTGCTGATGCCGCGCCCAGAACTCCATTCCTGAGGGAGTGGGGACGGGGTAGTCTTTGAGCCAAGGGATGAAAAGATGTAAAGGTTATGGAAGGACTCAGCACCACAGGCAAAGACTCAGCTAAAGACTAAAAGTGTCCACGGGACGTGCCACCAGGACGGCGCTGCGTGCCCTTGTCCAGCAGGACTTCAGCGGAGTGGTGGGAACAGAGATCAGACGTCAGCGGGCTGAGGAGCGGATGGACAGAACACCGACCTTCTCCCCCCGTAACGTGGATGGCAAGGAGAAGGTCTAATGGTGAGGAAGAAAACACAAGGTTGGGGCTTCTTGTTTTAAAATTGGGAGAGACCTGAGTGTGAGCAGATGACAAAGAGGGAGACCCAGGAGAGGGAGAAAGAAAAGGGAATCAGGAAAGACACCCATCACGGAGACGTCCCCAAGGCCAGAAGGTGGGGACTTGTGAGCAAGAACAGACGGATGGAGCTGGATCCCAAAGAGCCTGCGGGTGGGAAAGCCAAGGAGTCATGTTGGTCCCTCTACTTTCTCCTTAAGTGGTGTCTAAGGGTTCCTCCACCTCTACAGGAAAGCTCTCCCCCATTCTCTGTTAGACACAATATAAAACCGCATACCGTATGCACACGTGTGTGTGTGTGTGTGTATGTATTTATATACATGTTTTACACAGGCTTCCCTGGTGGCTCAGACGGTAAATCGTCTGCCTAAAATACGGGAGTCCCGGCTTCGACCCCTGGGTCGGGAAGATCCCCTGGAGAAGAGAATGGCTACCCACTCCAGTATTCCTGCCTGGAGAATCCCATGGACAGAGGAGCCTGGTGAGCTCCATGGGGTCTCATGGAGACAGACTTTTGAGACAGTCCATGGGGTCTCAAAAAGAGTTGGACATGACCGAGTGACTTTCCCTCATGTTTTATACATACACACACACACACATATATATATAAGTAATGTGTTGTATTTATTATTGGACACCAGGAGTAATACTTGGTGTCTCCCGCTAATCCTGGGATTCTATTTCACTCCACCCCTTCTCCCCTCTCCCCTTCTCCCCCTCTTTATTGACATAAAGCCTCTAACAGAAAAAGGGTCCCCCATCATCTCCAGTACCTGGCTGTAACTGTTCCCAGTTGAGAATTCTGCAGGATAGTGCTCGAAAACCCCACACAGGTTTTAGACAGAGAACGACTGCTGTTTCCCGCCCCTCTTACCCTCCACTCAACAGAACGTCAAGCCTGGCACAGCTATTACATATTCCTCTAAGAAGCTGCCCGAGTCCCTCTCCTGGGTGATTGTAGGCACTGGCGAAGAGGTCAGCGCTTTTCAGCAGGGAAATAAAACAAGGGTTCTCTGCGGGGTCAGCCAATCAGTGTTACCAGTGGCTCATTGGAAAAACAGCAGCTCAAAAGGACAGACTGTCAGAAAGGGAGGGGACAGGCGTACAGGAGAAAGCTGCGGACAATGAAATCAAAGTTTAGGTTAGTCCCCTGTCACTTTAACCAGGCTGCCACCTAAGGGAAGATGTGCTTGTTTCCAAAGAGGGGAGGAGGCGAACATCCAGAGATGGGCACTCATCAGCTGTCCTCGGGGAGGCGGCGGGCTGGGTCCAGCTGGAGCGGGGGCACTGTAAACACCGCTCCAGCGCTTGGCAGCACACATCTGCATCGGGCCATTAAATTCTGGAATTCGCTCTATTAAAATCAAATCATTGGCCAAGAATTAACAGGCAACCATTTTCATGCAAAGCAGACACAAACGGAACACCAAGAGCGATCCAAATGGGTGATCCTTCTCCATTCACCGTTTCAGACGGTGCGTAAGGCCGCCCCACGACAGTTTGGGCCCTTGGTTGCTCACTGGCAGCCCTGTCTATACAATGTCGCGCATTGTCTGAGCGCTGGAACAATGTAAGCTTTCCGCTGTTTATCTGAAAGTCCCTGGATCACCATCCCAAGAAACCTGGCAGGGCATCAAAGCTGACTTGTGACAGGTCTCAGCCCTTTAAGCAAATTGCTTATTAATTAATGCAGGACCGAAGTTTCTGTTTGGGTCCTAATTAAGCTACGTACCTCGAGAAGGGTCCCCCCCTGCTCTGCGCTCTCTGAAACTGGGCAGAATTTTTCTGACATGCAGTTTTCCATGACACATGGATGGTGGAGGGTTTTAACAGGTGGTGAAGACTGTGACCAAAATACTGGCTGGAAAAAAAAAACCAGTTCAGGCCAAAGCGTCACCAGGCCTGTTAACAGCAGGGAAACAGGGCAGTGAGGAGGGCGGCGGGAACCTCTGTGGATATTCCAGGGTGAGGCACCCCTCGCCCGCCCGGGGAGCAGGCTTCATTCACACGGAGAAGAAAACCTCTTAGGACGTGGCCACTACTTTAGAAGACCTCATACACAAGACACGAGAGAAGAATTACAGGACAGTACTGCAAAAAAAAAAAAAAACACCAGACAAAACTAAGCTAATCTGTTTTGAATGGCGCACATAGGTAGTTAAAAGTATAAAGTGAAGCCAGTTACAATTGTGATGACCTCTAGGGGTCAGGAGAAATTGTGCCTGCGAGAGAACCTGGAGGAGGCGACTGACTGTTTCTTCACCTGGTGATCACGACAAGGTTGGTTATTTTTTTTAACTATAAACTACACACATGTTTTACACACTTTCAGGTGTATACATGTTTCATGATAAAAAGTGTTAAGACAGAGAAACACAGAGAGAGGCAGAGACAGAGAGCAATACAGAGGGACAGAGAGAGACAGCCAGACACACACATTAGCCCAGAGACCGAACACATTCCTCCGCAGAGTAGAAACATTCCATACATGTTTACGAGAATGGATACTGGGTGACAAAGCGCAGCCCTGAGTCTTCTCGGCTCACTCACTAAATATACTTGTTTGTTATGTTTACAGACGTCTTTGCAAACAGATGGGGGTGAAATGTTAAGAGTTCGGAAAGATCATATAAATAGCCACAAATTAAAGACAACTTGAAGAAGAAATTTTCTATTTTATTTAGCGTAAATAAACATTCTTTCAATGGGCAGTGATTCACATGGTTAGGATTAAAACATATCCTGTATACAATACCCTGAAACTAAAACAATCTACAGAATTCTAAGAAAGAAAGAAAGAAAAAGGGGGGGAAAAAAAGGCAGGATCAGAAAACAAACTGATTGAAACAATCCCTTAAAACTTAGGAGACCGTGTAACATTTGGGAAGGCAGAGTGGAAGAGAGCAAAAGAGAAAATACAATTTTCAAACCCTGCTTTTCAAATAAAGTGGGTGAAGTTTTTTCTGGGGGGGGGGGGGAGGGTGATATATGAGTTTATTACAAAATAAAAGAGGGAGGGTTTTTGTGAGACAAAAGTGCCCTTGCTGAGCAAGACCTCTCAGCCCCAGTGAGAGCTCAGTATATACACAGAGACCACACAGTATAAACGGTCACGGAATAAACATTCAGATAGGCAGAGATCAAACAGATACGGTCAGAAACAAGCCCTGGTAAGACTGGTTTTATATCCTTGTGTACATGGAGAGGTGCTAAACCTGGATCCGATTTCTTCAGGACACAACCCACTTTTCTACAGCGTCCTCACAATAAAGGGCCGAACTGAGGAGGAGAGCTTTCAAATCTTATCTTACAGCGCATTTTTTTTTTTTTTATATATCTGCCTTCACTGCCGACGAATCCAAACACCCTGTAGGAACTGAAGGCCTGCAGACAATAGGGAAGGAAGGAGGGAGGAAGGAAGAGAAATCCACCTTCCAAAACAAAGCTTGTGCGGGTTCCCAGAAACAGCCAAGTATAATAATCCTTCCAGAAGAGGGCAGGGGAGGGAGGGGAGCTGGGAGGAAGAAGGGGTTGTCACCCCCTCCCCCCCAAACTGTAACCAGGAGGAGGCCCAACTGGCCACATCCTGGCCAGCGAGCTCTGGGGCTCACCTGGGCTTGTTTCGGGGTTCACCTGGGCTTGCTTCCTTAGCCAAGCTCCTCCCAGCCTCCCCCGGCCCTCCCCTCCTCCTCCTCTCCCTCACTTCCCACCTCACTCCTGACCCTCGCCTACAAATTAAAAGCTACGGTAGAACGAATTTCCTCAGCAAAACAGCTGCAGACGTCCCACCTCCAAACACACCCCGGGTGAAGAGCTGGTCGCCGGGTCTTCAGGGCTGGGGACGAACCCAGCCGGCGCACATCGGCCCTGCTCCGTGCCCCTCCCCCCGCCCGGTACCCCACGCTCCTAACTTTCCTGATGCCTCTGAGTTCATTAGACAAAGAACAATGGAAGCAGGACTCCATGAAACTGCTGCTGGCTGGCAGAAAACAAAACAAATCCGGTGGTCGCCCGGCCCTGGGGCCCTGCTCACACCCCCAAGTAGGGGTTCTCACTCGACTCCACCACCCGAGCTGTGTGTGTTTTCCTTTCAATTCCGGAAAATCATCTTAAATGCAGCCTGCGACGAAACCAGGGATAATTATGTTCTGAAACAACGAACAGCTTAAGAAAGTTCAGGAACTTAGAATGCTCTTCTCTTAAGCTTCCAGAATATCTCAAGATGCAATCTAGTCTTACTTTCTCCCAATATAAATGACACCATTAAATTAAAAGGGGGGGGGAGAATTCCTCTACCAAATTACACACTAATGGCTCTTAACCCATAATTAAAGTATCACTAACAGCAGCTTAAAGCCACGGCCAACCATGAGCACATTTATTAGGACCTGAGCTTTCAGCGCGAGTAATTATGTAAATAGAACCACCAGCCATCTTGAGAAGAGTCCATGGTCAACCAGCTCCCTGTTCCCTTGAGGAAACTTTGGGAACTGGCGTCTACACAGGGCCTCCTTTGCACGGCTGGGAAAAAAAAAAGTCGAGCAAAGCTCCATGCCAGGGCAGCAAGCAGGGCTGATGCCGCCGGGGCTCCTCACCTAGAGTCCTGGTTCCCACCTTCCCTGATCACAGCGACCGGGGGGCAACCTAGAGCAGCAACCAGTTTTGGAGCAAGGAAGAATCCAGGTCGGACCCAACCTGTTCATCATGCCCCAAAAGATGCTGTCCATGTGCGGCAGGCTGTGACGGTCCCCAGGACGGAGCATGCTCCCCTCACACCAAGAGGGGCATGAATAACTAACAAGGAGATGCCACAGACTTTCAGAGACCTGGTACAGAGGAACAGGCCAGTCAAAACCACTGACTGGGTCCGCTCCTCCACTCAGTTCTGTCACAGACCTGCGGCGTAAACTAGGACAGACAACTGACCGCTCTGGGCCTCAGCTTCCTTGGCGAAAACGAGGCAAATGGATTAGCAACATCTAAGGCCCTGGGTAGCCCTGGCAATAATTAGATAATTAAAGAACGCGAGACAGTAGACAATTAACTGCTAAATTATACAGTAGCGACCACAATTGCTGATGGAGAGATTTCGTGGAGTTTTCAGCCCGTCGATTCCTGAGGGCCACGGGCCACACCAGGCGTCATGCCAGGACTCGGGATTAGGACAGCAGTGATGGAGACAAAGCCCTGCCTTCAGGAGGCTTTCCATCTGCGAGCGGAGCATTCTCAGGAGTTCAGAGGGGGGAAAAAATGAAGGCTCCTATTCACAGAGATAGAGGCAAAAGGGGAATTCAAACAGATATAATTTGAACATACAGTAGGAAGGGTGACAATGATGACCTGGGTAACTGTTGAAGACTTCAGTAATAAACCAGAGCTTTTTGAAGACACATTAATACCCAAGCGTAGTGTGCTAACTGGCTTATCACCAAGGAAGGTAATTAGTTTCCAGAAGTTAGGCACAAGCAGATTCTCCCTGCCTTATGACAATCAATGTCTCCTATCCCAACAGGCCCCCACCTACACCTACTGTTTGTGGTTCATTTTTTTCCCTTTAATTCTCTTTGCAATTATGCTTGCAGATTTCTATGGTACAAGTCAGGTGTCAAGGAGCAGATCCCAAGCAGAGGGTCCTTATCTAAGCTATTTGGATTCACTCAGAATGTGGGATTTTAGGAAGACCGTGTATGCTATGACACAACTGGCTAAAACAGACCTATTTGTGTCTAAGTTGCTAGAGAGGCTGAGGAAAGATGGTGCAGACACATGCTTATTTTGTGGAGTAAAACGCTACAACTAAAGAAAGGAGTACAACGGACCGAGATAATAATGAATAATAAACTTTTTTTTTTAACTAAAAATTTTAAAAATTGAATCTGTTCAAGTTTCAAGAGACATGAAACCTGCCTGGGCTCTAAGTGAAATCAAACACTGCCCACCAACTGTACATTCCATTTTCCAAATAACTTCCCTGGAACGCAGATGGGTTTAAAACGAATATTCTCAAAGTGTTGGATTTAGAAGGAACAATACTATTCCAGTTTTTCTTATTCAAAAAAAAAAAAGATCCCTTCAAAGATTTATGCCCATCTTCCAAACACCCTTTTGAGTTCAGAGCAGATGTGTGCAGTGTTTACGCTGAGAAAACCACTAGGACATAAACAACCCACTATAAACACCACTCAGATTTTGCTGTGCTTTTCTTCATTTCCTGTGTATTTATTTTGGTGTTAAAATAATGTTAACTTTCATAATAAGGAAAACAGCAGCAGATGTTTAAACCAAACAGACTATATGGCACATCGTCCCACGTATCTACTCAACTTTCAAAAGCAAAGCTTCTTCCTCCTAATTAAGGAGGGGGCCCAGGAGACCACTCTTGAGTAGGGTGTATCCACTACACCACAGAGCAACCTGGACCCACTTTCTGTAAACTTTTCCTCACCACCTGCAGATATAAAAAAGATTAATGTGGTATCAGTTTCCTAATAATCCCTATCGTCCTCTCCTAGGCTGATTATCATGCTTTGTATTGTTTTGAAAATATCCTGTCCCTCAATTACAAAGACAACCCAACAGAAAGTACCCGTAAAAGTTTTCCATTTCTTGTTCACCAAACAAAGAAAAAAATTCTTTTACACTGGCTGCAATCTGTTACTTTCACGGGAAACAAGCCCCATCACTTGCTGCTTAGACCACTCTAAACATGTCTGCCTTTTAAATGAGGGACTTTAGAAGCAGGATAATACCTAAAACAGCAGATTCAAAGGAAGCAATTCACCAAGATTAGCTTTCCTTGAACAAGTAGGATTAAAAGAAACCAAAAACCACAAAAAGAAGCAACTTTAAATATAAGTTTATCTGATAAAGTAAAAACAAAAACAGAATGAAATTATTTTTTCCTTGAAGGGGAAAGGGTAACTTTTCGAATGCTTAGGCAACAGGCCTAAAGTTTTTTATTTTTATTTTTTTAACATGGAAAACACAAGTGGATCGGGTCGCCCTCCCAAGTTTCTTCCATGTTTTCTTTTTCCAGAGAAATGCTCAGTTTCACTATAGGACAAAAACATGGAAACTTCTCCTGCTGCATCAGATTTGTATGTGTTTATAAAAAAAAAAACACTTCCCCTGCCGGGCAGAATTCCCCCAGTGTCTCCAACTACTCAACACTCAGACCATTACTACATTTTCAAATCGCACGTAGATAATGTTCCAGGAGATTAAGAAATCACCTTTTCTCTTCTTACTACTAACAGAGACAGCTTGAAATACTACCCAGCAGTGGGGAAATACCTCATGGTTTAGGAGGAGATAATAAACAATAAGAATTCAGAAGGTTTCTTTTTTTTTTTTTAATTTAGCTTACTGGTTGGTGGGTTGTGCAATCGCTTGCTTCCACAAGGGAATGGAGTGTGGAGGGAACATCCCTCAATGTCAGAACTCTCCCGGAGCTGTACAGGAAATGGGAATTCAGACAAAGAGCCAGTCTGTGCTCCGTGACATGGGTGCCCTTCCGGGCCCCCGAAATGAATAGAAGGAAGAAAAAAAAAAAAAAAAAAAAACTTCATTGTTTGGGACAATCACTCCCCAACACAAAAATTCACTGTAACTTTCTGTTCCCCTCTATATGCACATCCAAAGCGCTTTTTGGCTATAGGAATACAACAGGAATACTGTACAGTAGATGGTGTATGTTTAAAAAAAAAAAAAAAGGAGAGAAAGAAAATCCGACATGTTTTAACTTTTTGCTTGGGTCCTAGAAGTTCTTCCTCTAAAGAAAACACCAACAGACATCCAAAAAAAAAAAAAAAGAAAGAAAGAAATAACATCTTTCAAGAGTTTTAAGTGTGAGGAGTTGCGAGGATAAAGCCAAGGTTTTAACGATGTATATATTTCGCCGCCTCCCGCCCCCCAGCCCTCTCCAGTGTAACCCCTGAAGCCTAAGAGCCACAAACAACACCACTTCGTACGGAGGAAAGCACCGCTTGCCTTCCAGAGCACCCTGAAAGTCCCAAGAAATGAGAACAAAACGCACAGAAGGCGATCGGAACCGGGAGGGGAGGAGTGGCCTTGCCCAAAAACCAACAGGGCGGCAGTTTCTAGAAGGGACGGTCTCTACCTTCGTAGCACAGAATGCCGATATTGTTGTTCATGTTGTCCAAGTACTGGTAGTTCAACAGGTCCATCTTCATAAATAGCATTGATCGGGCTAGCACAGAAAACCAGCTCTTTGCTTGCGCCCCCCGGAAAAAAAAAAAAGTACAGTTTCCAAAGTCAACTATGGCTGAGGAGCTCCAGGCTCTCCTCTTTAAAAAAAACTTCACAGAAGACGGAGGCCCGGCCTCGGATCAAAACCAAGTCAGTAAAAGTCTTAAAAAAAAAAAAAAAAAAAGACACAGGCACACCAAATCGAACTTGCAGAAAGAAAACCCTTCGAGGGCTCGTGTGCAGACGGTATGCGTCCTGGATCGTCAATCCAGCATTTAAAAAAAAAAAGAAAAACCGTTTTCAGAAGCCTAACGTACGGGGGTGTCTTGCAGCGGAGAGCCGGGCGAGGAGGGGCAGCCCGCGGCCCATCTCCCAGGACAAAGCCGCGCTCGCGCCGCTCACAGCCCGCTGCGAGTCCGCCGCGCCGACCCGCCGGCTATGCCTGGAATGACTCGAACGCGCACGGCCGGCCTCCTCCCGGCGCGCGGAGCATGCTCACTGGCATCCCCGGGGCGCCGCGAGGGGCAGGATGCTCTCTGCACGGGCTCCGGCTCTAAATGGAGCGAGTGTTTGCAAGGGAGACCGAGAGGAGGTGGGGGCCCGGGGCGGGCGGGGGCTAGGGGGGTCCCCGCGCTCGGAGGGGCCCAGGGCCGAGCGGCTCTGGACAGGAAGCCGTCCTGCCGCTTTGCAACACCGGGGGAGGGAAGAGAAAACCCAGGAAGTCGCCTTTTTTTTTTTTTTTCCAGGAGCCGGGTTAAAAAAAAAAAGAAGTCAGAAATCCATCATGGAAGCAAAACTTCCGTGGAATTTAACCCTGCTGCCGCTGCACTTTTTGGGTTTCGGGAACCCAAACGGCTTTGCTGTGGTGCGCAGACCACCGTTTTGTTTTGTTTTTTCCTTTTTTCTTTCCTTCTCTTTTAAAGGTTGTTTTACAACTTTGCATTTACACTTTACATATAACTTCTCTCATAACCATCATAACAGCTCACATAAACACGCCAGGGGTGGTATCACCTTTTTACAGCACTGGAAACTGGGGCTCAGAGGGATTAAATAATGGTCTATGGCTCCCAAATTAGTTGGTAGAACTACTTGTAGAGTGTTTTATTCCCTAATATTATAAACTTCTAAAACACAAGGAGGGCGGGGGGGGGGGGGGGGGGGGGGAGAGAGAAAGAGAGTTTAAGGAAGTTAAGACTATAGATCCAAAATAGAAAGCCTAATGGACATAATGGGTAGGAGGGATGAAAATTATTTTTATTTTGCACATAACAAAGCTGCTCCATCTGTGCATCGGAGGCTCACGGAGTATCACGAGGCCATGTCCTTCTGTCTTGGTAGGACCTGGGCCTTAAATGTCACACTCCAACATCCAGACAAGTGATGCCCAAAAGCTGTTTACTGAATCAGCAAATCACTGCATGTTCAGAATCTTCAGCACATGAAGATCACGCTAGCAAAATAAACGGGGAAAAAAATTTTCTCTCTGGAGATGGCAGCTAGCTTTTGGCACCATGAATAGGCTAGAAAGTCACCATGAGAAGTGTTTCTGTACTAATATTATGGTATGCTGTTTGGAGATTTAGAAAATGTCAAGGGATATGCTCTATTGTAGACCAAGACCTAACATTGTAATACTCTAAAATAAGAACTGAATAAGTAATTTCAACAGCTTGTATGTTAAAAGATTAGCAACAGTTGCACTCGGTAACAGGCATGTTTATGACAAGTTATGCTAATTGAATCTTATTTGGAGATAAATTCGACACCCAAGTCGCCATCGCTGTTGCAACAGTAACTGGCATAACAGCAGGTGAAGTAAGCAACAGAGGAATCAACATTTCACAAGCTTTAATTTATAAGGCTATTTATCTATGCTAGATTATATAGTCTAGAATCTGAAAAGTAGGTACATCATCAATTGTAATTAAAACACTTGATGGTACTTGATGGAGAAGGTCAGAAGAAAACTCTTGTAGCCTCTAGTATATAGACCTGATCTATATTATTGTACTGAATACCTTTAGGTACAGAGTCAGGTTCAACTGACAGTTTTTGTCTGGATTCAACCATGCAGGTGATTCTGAAGAACAATTATGGTACTACATTCTTTCACATCAGTTCTCAATCGCGCACCCCACACAAGAGAAAGCTGACGGCACCTGGGAATCAGGGCGGAGCTTTCAAAAGTCCTGATGCTGAGGGTGCAGCCCAAAATAATCTGAGGAGCTGGGGCCCAGCATTGGCGTCGCTTTTAAAGAGTCCCAGGCGGTTCTGTCACACAGTGAGAACCACTGCTTTTATCTCAGAGGGGAAAAAAAAAAATCACCTGCCTTCAGATACTTCGATTTAGATACTTCATTTTATTTACTTATTCTGAGAAGAAAAGTTTTCCTTTTAAACCATGATGACTGAACCAGATTCAAACAATCAGGTGGTAAAGATATGATTAAAAACATTTAGTAACATCGCTTTAATGACTCAGTGTCACGGACAACGTGGTCTCAGTCTCCGAGAGGCAACCACTCATGTGGACACAGGCCCAAAAGTGCACCTTGACCTGTGTTTGGAATAATGAGCAGTGGGGAAAAAAAAAAAAAAAATCCCCAGTCCTCATCGTGTCTGTTCCACTGACCTGGATGCCAGTGCGGCCCCACTCAGAGAAACACAGAAGAGGTGAGTGAACAGGCAGAAACTTCTGTAGCAATCTGGCAGTCACCTTAGTTCCTGCAAATCTTCCCAGACAGACAGACAGTCTGAGAAGCCCCAGGCTGGAGGGCGGCGGTCCTACCTGGCCGTTCTGCAGGGCAGTCAGTCCTCTGTGCCTGACCCTGTCCCATCCCAGCTCCCCACGTCTTCCACCTTCCGCTTCAAGCACGGAACTGCCCACAGTGGCGCTCAAAAACCGAGTTATTTCACGTCTCGGTGCACGTGTTGCCTCCTTGTGAAAGGCTCTTCCAGCCTGTCTGCCAGCAAACACCTGTTCTGCCCGCCAGACTTGCACCCACCTCTTCTGTCCTGCAGGACCCCTGTCCTTCCAAGTCCTCACTCCCCGCTCTATGCAATCACTTGCCCACGGACACGCTTCCATCCAAATCAAGTCTAGGCTTTAGAAACCAGGGCCATGCCTTCTGCATCGAAGCTCAGCTGGTCCTGCAGGAGTCTGGCACATCGCAGCCCTCAATAAATGCCACATCTCAAAGGCAGACCTCCTTCCTACTCCCTACTCCCCAGCACACACCGGATCATCTAACTCAACAATTCTCAGACTGCAGTCTGTCAGCATCTACTGGGGACATGTCCTCAGATGTGAGGAACACTCACCTAGATTCTGATCAGGCTTCAGGTTATGGTCAACACATCCATTAAGAAATCCGAGCACTGGAAAATGTCGATGCTTCTCAGGTTCATTCACTGACTCATATTGTCATAATTAAAGGACCAATGGGCTTTCCAGGTGGCTCAGTGGTAAAGAATCTGCAGGAGACATGGGTTCGATCCCTGGGTCAGGAAGATCCCCTGGAGAAGGAAATGACAACCCACTCCAGTATTCTTGCCTGGAAAATCCCCTGGACAGAGGAGCCTGGTGGGCTACAGTCCATGGAATCAGAGTCAGACGTGACTTGGCAACAACACAACAGCAACAAACAACAGAAGAACCAACAGGACTGTTCTTAAGGAAACTGGAAGGGTGGTTCTAAGTTTTATCCACAGAAAATCAGGTGGAAGTTTTTTTTTTTTTTTAAAGGATGAAGAAATTTGATCTATCAGATGCTTAAAACATAAAGCTATGGTATAGCAGAGCAAACTATAATCAGTATTTTGTAATAACCTATATGGCAGAGAACCTGAAAAAGAATATATGTGTGTGTGTATATGTAGGGATTTCCTGGAGGCTCAGCAGCAAAGAACCCACCTGAGACGCAGGAGACGCAGGTTCAGTCCCTGAGTCAGCAGACGACTGTCCGCGGGGTCACACACAGCCGGGCCCGACTCAGCACATGTACATATATAAATATACATGCATGCGTACGCTGAATCACTTTGCTGCACGCCCGAAACTCACCCAAAACTGTACATCAACCGCACTCCAATAAAAACAAACAAACATAAAGGGAAGAACACTTCCAGGGTGGAACTGTATACAGAATCAGAAACATGAAACACACCATCATAGTGTTTTTACGGTAAAAAAAACTTTAAAAGCTGTCTGAAAATGTTCAGATGAGATCTACTTTGGAATGGGGAAACATTTTCTATGCCTGAAATAATTAAATCAAAGAAAGAAGTCACAGAGGAAACTACTGAAGGACTTGAATACATACATTTTGTTTTTTTACATCTGAAAATGCCAAAGCCAAATAGAGAGGCAAAGCAGAGAACAGAAAAATGTATCTGTAACATATACCTTGGTGAATCAAGGATACCTATTCTTGATATATAAAGAATGTTTGAAAATAGAAAACCAGAAAAAAATCTAATCTTAAAAATTATTTTTAAACGAGCAAAGAACATGAGGGCAATATAGTTTTAAAAAGCCTATTGGATCTCAATAAAAAATAGAAAAAATACCAATTTTAAACAATTAAGTGATTTTCCACCTGCCAAATTAACCACAGCAACAAAGACATCTCAGTCTTACTTAATGCTGGTGAGGTGAGCTGCCCCTGGAATTTGGGTTGGTGCTAGTGAAAATGTAAGCAGGCAGTGACTTTCTACAGAGCAGTCCACAAGAATTACATAAAGCTGCTTATCACGTTCTCATTTACAATAACGAAAGCTTGAAAACCTAAAAGTCCGAAAATCGGGGAATGCATGAAAACTGTGTAATATCAATGACAGAATAGCATGCAACCACTATAATTCCTTCTAAAATACATAGTGACAGGAAGAAACAGTAATACTCAAAACGTGTGATAACAGAGCTACATATATTAACTGAAAACAAGCAAATAAAAACAGTAGGTACACTCAACACCAATTTTGCTTATGTATTCCTAACTATACACACACATACAGAAAAACTAATACACACAGATGTATTTAAAAGATTGGGAAGTGCACCAAAACGTTAGCAGTGGCTATCTTGGAGGTGTGGGCATTTGTTAAATTCTTCTGCATTTCTAAGTGACCCACAAAGATGATATTTCTCATATAATCAAAGTGAGGGTGCAGGAAGGTCCTCACTTTTACAAAAGTAAGCACATGATGAGAACATACGCCCTGGTGAAGCAAAAGCAATGGATCAGTTATATCTAATTCTTAACACCATGATATGACCTTTTGATTTAGATGTAACAACTAATGACTAAAAAACTCCAAACATTTAGAACTTTGTAAGATTTAGAGATGTTTATGATGAGGTATCTGTCTAAAGAACAGTCTACAAAGGAACCCGAAACAAAACGACAACCCTCAAAATGGGACAAAATATTTGCAAACGAAGCAACTGACAAGGGATTAATTTCCAAAATAAACAGTTCATGCAACTCAATATAAAAAAAAAAATTAAAAGAAAAGGGCAGAGGATCTAAATACACATTTCTCCAAGGAAGACATGAGCGCACATGTGTGTGTATGGGTATGTATCTGCACTTTCTCAGGCATGTCTGACTCTACGACCCCATGGACTGTAGCCCACCAGGCTCCTCTGTCCATGGGATTCCCCAGGCAAGAGTACTGGAGTGGGGTGCCATTTACTCCTCCAGGGGAATCTTCCCGATCCAGGATTCGAACCTGGGTCTCCTGCATTGAGGGCAGATTCTTTACCCTCTGAGCTATGAGGGATGCCCACAGTACAGTTCAGTCGCTCAGTCGTGTCTGACTCTTTGTGACCCCATGGACTGCAGCACGCCAGGCCTCCCTGTCCATCACCAACTCCCGGAGTTTACCCAAACTCATGTCCATTGAGTCGGTGATGCCATCCAACCGTCTTCAACCTCTGTCATCCCCTTCTCCTCCTGCCCTCAATCTTTCCCAGCATCAGGGTCTTTTCCAATGAGTCGGCTGTTTGCATCAGGCGGCCAAAGTATTGGAGTTTGTCAATACTCCAACATCAGTCCTTCCAATGAACACCCAGGACTGATCTCCTTTAGGATGGACTGGTTGGATCTCCTTGCAGTCCAAGGGACTCTCAAGAGTCTTCTCCAACACCACAGTTCAAAAGCATCAATTCTTCAGCACTCAGCTTTCCTTATGGTCCAACTCTCACATCCATACATGACCACTGGAAAAACCATAGCCTTGACTAGACGGACTTTTGTTGGCAAAGTAATCTCTCTGCTTTTTAATATACTGTCTAGGTTGGTCATAACTTTCCTTCCAAGGAGTAAGCATCTTTTAATTAATTTTGTGGCTGCAGTGACTTTTGGAGCCCAAAAAAATAAAGTCTGCCACTATTTCCACTGTCTCCCCATCTATTTGCCATGAAGTGATGGGACCGGATGCCATGATCTTAGTTTTCTGAATGTTGAACTTTAAGCCAACTTCTTCACTTTCCTCTTTCACTTTCATCAAGAGGCTCTTTAGTTCTTCACTTCGCAGTAGAGTGGTGTATGTCAATTATATCTCAGTAAATCTGGGGGGCTGAGGAAAGCAGCCTACAAGGAAAAACTCCCTGTAATTTAAACTTTCAGAGAATGTGGACCTGTACGCATATGCTTTTGTCTTCTATTATTCACTAATTATTTCATGTATGAGTATTGGGAGAAAAGGAAAACCAACCTCCCCACAGCATAAAATAAGGGCTCCATAAATGTTCATTAAAGCAGCGTCTCAGTCTCTTTGTGGAATAATGATGGCAAAATGATGACAGAAGGAAGCCCAGGCTAATTACTAGGTTAAGTGGTTCTATTTGCTAGAAACTTGACTACCAGTACAGAATAGCAGCAGCAAAACTGTGAGCTGCCGCATAAAAGCCAAATGATCAAAACCACTCTCCAGACACTTATTAAAAAATAAAATGCTTTCATTAGCACACTTGCTGAGCAGGGAATATTTCAATGTCAAGTCCGACAATAATTTCTTCAAAGACACCCCAGGAAATGTAAATAACCCAACAGGGCTCCCCCCTGCCCCCGACAGTGGATTCCACTGCTCTCCTCTTTCCAGAATTCTAAGCAACATATTTAACTAATGCTTCCATTTTAAAGTTTATTTTTCTCCTTCCCACACATTTATTTTTTTCAATCACTTCAACCCAATAGGTGGATAATAATCAAAAAGACTCTAACAAATGAACAAAGCAAGTTGATGGTAATAACTTGATTTATAGTATCGGTTAACCAAAAAGGTGGATGAGCAAAAACACAATGTTAACAGCATGCCTATATCTGTGGATACATTCTTCGGTATAATAAGAGCAGTAACAACATGACAGTGATGATAATGTTTGTTAGACGCTTCACTGGTCAAAGTACTGTCACTTCTTATGTTACTATCTTAATTCATAAGACAAGGCGCGAGAAGGAAAAGCATAGAAAAGGGTTTAAGTAAAAGCATAGAAAAGGGTTAAGTGCTGTTAAACAAACAGCACTGAGTGGTAAGAAAGAAGAGTTAAGGAACCAGACTTTCTTCTCTTTTAAATACCATTTAGAATGCAAAGTTCTGTAGCCCCTCAAAGGCTCAGCTAAAAAACCCCACGTCCCACAAGAGCCCTGGTTAGCTAGGCTTCATCTCTTTATTCCACTGTTTCTCAGGTTTATCCTTGCATTTAATTCTAAAATAAAGCAGATGATGAGATGATGTTTGCATCTCTCCTCTACCTGATTATAAAGACTGCTTTGCACACAGTGGCTCTTCAACAATATAGTGTTGAATTAAAACAAAACAAAACACATACACCAATACGAATATTTTATTTTCAAACAGTTCACACATCAAGGATTTGGACCTGAATATTTATTTTCTGTTAGTAGATTTTCTCTCAAAGAAAGAACTCCTAAAGGTATCACATAACATTGTTTATTTCTCTAACTAGGAGTTGCTCACACTGAAATGATGATGAAAAGTTGGCAATGTTTTGTCAAATTCTTCACAGTAGCAAATGCCATGAAGCGGTATGTCTTGACCTTTACTGTTTATAAAATTGCTCTATTTCTAAGCTAAACACTCTCAACTTCTGTTAAGTATAACTAGATAATGTACTGTAATATAATGGGATTTTAACACAAAATTTTTTTAAAAACTTAAAATGGTTCTTCAAAACCAGGATTTAAACTTTCAATACAACAGCACCCTCTAGGGGTGAGTATTAAATTGCAAAGACAATTTTGGGAAAGCAAACCTCCTGATTTCTGAGTTTAAAACACAATCAGCCTCTTATTTAATCTAAAAAGTCAGAGTACATATCTTTTAACAAACAGTTCCACTCTCACTAAACTTTGCAAAAATTAAAATAACATGCTAAGAACCAATTCACTTGATATCGAATGAGTGAATAGGAAATCTGCTTGATGAATATTTTCCCAGGCGGCACTAGTGGTAAAGAACCCGCCTGCCAATGTAGGAGATATGAGAGCCGTGGGTTCACTCCCCCGGAGGAGGGCATGGCACCCACTCCAGTATTCTTGCCTGGAGAATCCCATGGACAGAGGAGCCTGGCGGGCTGCAGTCCATAGCGCCACAAACAGTCGGACACAATTGAAGTGACATAGTATACAAGATAAAAACAGCATTTAAAAGTGCAGACTGGGACTGATGTTTTAAATAAATCCGACTAAACCAGTATGGAGGAAGGGAACATAACTAATTAGAATTCCCTGTTGGTCCAGTGGTTAGGTCTCTGTGCTCTCAACTGCCAAAGGACCCAGTTTTGATTCATTCCTGGTCAGAGAAATAAGATTCCACAGGCCGTGTGGCACAAAGAAAATAAATACAAAATTTTAAAAATTAATTAGCATTCTCAAGAAAGGAGAAATCTTTTGAGAAACATTATAAGTTGCTGGTTTTAAACTAGTGCTTTATATGCTTGAAACAAATGTTTCCTTATGAACAAAAATGATTATCTTAGTGGTTTTTCATTATTAAAATTTAGTTCAGTAAATCCAAAAGAACCATCATAAATAAAATATTATTATGATATTAACATTCTCACAAATTATAATTATCCACAGACATATTCTTGCCAGGTTGGGTAGAACTAACTGGTAAAAACAGAAGTCCAATGGAAGAAAAGTCCTAAATATTTAATATCTGAAGGTCAATGTCCATGATAGTTCCAATTACTGATTCAGTCTTCACCTAGCAATTCAATTTGCCTCCACAGTATTTCATTCCCTGAGAACCTTTTTATACCTCCAGAATTACCCTTTCAACCAATTAGGATCCAGTCCAGAAGAGACACCATACCTGTTTTTTAATAGAGAATTTTAGTGCCCCTGCCAGCAACTACCCCATGAGGTAACTTCTATCCTAATATTGAAAAGCATGTGAGCAGCTTGACCACTTAATACAAATAGAATCATATGGTATGTACTTCTGTGTGATTAAATTCTTGCACTCAATTTTATATTTATGAATGGCATCCTTATTTTTACATGAAGGTGAAGAACCACGCTTTTCATGGCTGTGCAGTATTCCAGGGCTCTAATAGACCACACTTCATTCTACATCTGATGAACACTTAGGTAGTTTCTCCGTGGAGGACATTATAAATTGTGCCCCTACAAATATTCTAGTCCCCGTCTTTGGTGAGCGTTGACTGCATTTCTGTTGCACACATATCTGGGAGTAGATACATCAGGTCTTACAGCAAGCATACGTTGAGTCTAAGTAGATACTGTCAAAAAGCTTCCCAAAGCATTTGGACCAATTTAAACGCCTGATTCCCTGGTGGCTCAGTAGTAAAGAATCCACCTGTCAATGCAGAAATCGCAGGAGACACTGATTCGATCCCGACATCAGGAAGATCCCCTGGAGTAGGAAAGGGCAACCACTGCGATATTCTCACCTGGGAAATCCCATGGACAGAGGAGCCTGGTGGGCTATGGTTAAGGGGTTGCAAAGAGTCAGACACAGCTGAGTGACCAAAAACGAGCGTGCATTCTGCTGCCAGCAGGGTCTGGGATTTCAGGTCGCTCCACACCCTTGCCAGCACCTTTCCATCTTTTCATTCCCACTACTCGGGCAGGTACGGAGCAGCCTCACTGCAGTTCTACTTCGCACTTCTCTGACCAAGAGCAAACACCCTTAAATGCTTGTAAGGGACAGAGCGATAGGCTCCATCACGCAGAAGAGAGGCGGACGGTCTAACCCAGTGGCTCTCAGAGAGAGCCATGTTGCATGCTGCAGCCCAGGGCAACTCTGGCGATGCCTGGCTGTCACAGCTTGACAGGACTCCTGGCATCTAGTGGACAGAGGCCAGGGATGCTGCCAAACATGCTACAATGCACGGGACAGCTTCCCAGAGCCAAGAATCATCTGACCAAAACAGTAGCAATATCGCTGCCGAGAAACCATGATCTAGCTCAGCAAACCCTTCCTAGAATCCTTCTCTTCAGTCAGGCAATCAATGTAATTGATGGCTGGTGCAGCTCAAGAGATCCACTGCCTACTGCCTTCAGCTTCCCCAAGCCAAAGGGACAGAAAGACAGGACTCTTACTACATGCTGGGCGTGGCACGTGGTGGAGCCCTAGGTGCTCACATATCTTGTTTCTTGTTAAAACTCACAACTATTTAAAGGAATTAAAGAACCTCTTGATGAAGGTGAAAGAGGAGAGTGAAAAAGCTGGCTTAAAACTCAACATTCAAAAAACAAAGATCATGGTGTCTGGTCCTATCACTTCATGGCAAGGAGATGGGGAAACAGTGACAAAGTTAATTTTCTTGGGCTAAAAATCACTATGGACAGTGACTGCAGCCATGAAATTAAAAGACACCTGCTCCTGGGAAGAAAAGTTATGACAAGCCTAGACAGCACAAAAATCAGAGCCATTACTTTGCCTACACAGGTCTGTATAGTCAAAGCTAAGGTTTTTCCAGTAGTCATGTACGGATATGAGAGTTGGACCATAAAAAAGGCTGAGCGCCAAAGAATTGATGCCTTTGAACTGTGGTGCTGGAGAAGACTCTTGAGAGTCCCTTGGACAGCAAGGAGATCAAACCGGTCAATCCTAAAGGAAATCAGTCCTGGATATTCATCAGAAGGACTGATACTGAAGCTGAAGTTCCAATACTCTGGCCACCTGATGCCAACAGCCGACTCATTGGAAAAGACCCTGATGCTGGGAAAGATTGAAGGCAGGAGAAGAAGGGGATGACAGAGGATGAGATGGTTGGATGGCATCACCGACTCAATGGACAAGAGTTTGAGCAAACTCTGGGAAACGGTGAAGGACAGGGAAGCCTAGCGTGCTGCAGTCCATGGGGCCACAGAGAGTCAGCCACGACTGAGCGACAGACAATAACTATCACCGTTTTATGAATGAGGAAACAGGTATCAGGCTGAGAAGTTTGTCCAAGCTCACACCAAGAGTGTAGACTTGGGATCGGAAGCAGCGGTTTTCCACTCTACCCAGGGTCTTCTTTTAACCAAAAGTAAGAAGAGTTTTTGAAGTCCACAATGACTGTTAACTTGCAAGGGATGAGTTTTACGGTAGATTTAAAAAGCAGCTGAATAAAAAGATAGGAAACAAGATCCTTTGCAATGTGGAGTTAACATGCATCTACAAGAAAACTGTACCTTAACAACTGTAAACAAATTCATCTTCTTCACCACACTGTCATCTCTTTAAAGTGAGACCCATGTCTTATTTTTCTCTGGATATGCCTCAGTGCCTATAGGATGCCCCCAATGGCTCAGTGGGTAAACAATCTGCCTGCAATACAGAACACACAGGACACAGGGGTTTGATCCCCAGGTGGGGAAGATCCCCTGGAGGAGGAAATGGCAACCCACTCCAGTGTTCTGGCCTGAAAAATCCCATGGACAGAGGAGCCTGGCGGGCTACAGTCCATGGGGTCCCAAAGAGTCAGACATGACTTCACAACTAAGCATGCAGTGCCTAAAGAGTATATATTTAAATTTTCCTGGATGAATTACTGACCTAAAAAACACCAAAGAGGGATGAAAAGGTCTTCAAAAAGCAAGCAGATGGTTCAGATTTTTTTTTTCCCACAAAGTCAACTCTATTTTGGAAATATGAAATAAAATGAAATGTTTTGGTTGAAGACATTCTATTAAATCAAGTAAAGGTCAATACCATAAAATTCTCTTCACAACACAAGCAATTCAGTTTTTCCAAGGATGGATTTGCCAGCATGGTCCTGCCATCATCCTTTGATGTTCCCTACTGATGCTCTGTCTGTGAGGACATCTCAGTCACAGGCTCACCAGAAATCCAGCCACTGGAAGGAAGACAGGGTCTCAGCCCTGGCCGAGCATTAGCGTCACCAGGAAGCCCTGGAAGCTATGGATGCCAGGCCCAGAATCTGGCAGAGGAAATCTGGGGTGGGGCCCAGATAGACATATTTTGAATTGATACCCAGAAAAGAACTACACTCAGTACAGTCTGAAAATAGGTCCACACATCATCCTGACACACTTCCGGCCCCTGAGGTCCTGGAGCAACGCCCTAGGGGTTCTGAATGGAGCTTCACACCCCCTGCCTTCCACACCTCCCAGAGCTCACCGGCATCCCAGGGAGCTACCTGTGGGCGTGACCAGGGGGCGAGGTGAGTCAATCAACCCTAGAAATAGCTAACTCCCTCCCCACGGGGAAGTGATTCCCTCACTTAGATTCACACATCTCCAGTCCTGCTTGATGCGGGAGGGGCGAATGGACCCCTCGTTCTCAGCCTCTCTCCTTAAACTAGGGGTGCTCTGTGGTCAGAAAGGACTAAGATTCTGTCCACTAGCAACACTCAATGAACGCCAGACACGTGCACGCCAGGACTCCTCTTTATCCCCAGGTGGGCAGGGACGTGCGGTGTGAGGGGTCCTGGGAACGAGACAGAGCGCCCCGTGGAGGAGCAGAGCAGGGTCGCCGGTCCCTGCATCCGGCTCCGGCTGGTGACGGTGGGTTGTGAGGGGCTCGAGGCACCTCCCGCCGGAGGACGCAGAGCACGGGGGCTCCTCTGGCCGAGCCCCCCGCCCCCGGTTTTCCGAACCACTGCTTCCCCAGCACCTGACCCAGTGCCCGGCACCCGGTGGGTGAATGACTTGCCGAAAGAACAACGAGAAGGAAGAACTCTAGAACCTAAGCTGGGCACGGGAAAGCCAGGAGGAGTGGGACACCCCAGATTCTGGGTGCAGTCTAGGGGCCTCTGGGGCACAGAGCGCAGACAGCTGGGCGGCTCTGCAGAACCAGGCTTCTAAGCAGGGCTAGCGGGATGGGTGACATCCCGGCCTCCCAGGGAAGCGCTCACTGCCAACTACCCCAGGGACAGGAACCCCAGGCCTGGGGAGGGAATGGGACCCTAAGGAAGGCGGGGTGCTGGGACCAGCCAAAGCAGGAACGGGCTGTGGGCGGTCGGCCAGGGCCACCTCCAGGTGCAGCCAGCAGTGGCTCCCCTCCGCTAACGGAAGCGACGGAAGGTGGAAGCTGAGGGGGTGGGGTGCCCCGATTTCCTGAGCTCTCGGAACCTCACACGGGTCTCCCAGCACCAGAGAGCACCAAACCCAGAGTCAGAACCGCCAGGGTCTTCTCCTGCTCGGACCCACCATCACGGGGTGGTGATCAAGGAAGTCTCTCTCCTGGCCTCGGTCTCCTCATCTGCAAAAGGGGTAGATGGAAGCTCCCCTGCCCCGCACAGGCCCGGCGGTCACCACGACCCACCACCAGAAGGTGCAAAGTGGGGGTGACGGCCACCATGCTTCCTACGGATGATGCTTCCTCTGGTCCCATGAGGAGAAGCGGGCATGTTCAGGCTAGGCGACGCCCCGCCCCGCCCCAGAGAACCTCAAACAGAAACAACATCCATAAAAGAGAAGGGGGAGCGAAGGTCGTTTCATTGCCAGTTGGCCCTTTCCTGCAGCTGAAGGAGGCCATCCTACGGCCTCTCTGAAAGGAGAAGCCGGTGCTTCCCCCGGCACCTCAGTAATTCAAGCCGGACGGGGACCTGGGTAGGAATCCGCACACACCTTTTCTGTAACTTTTCAAAGACGATCATAACACACACTCAGTTAAATGAAGCACGCTCACCCTACAAGCTGTCAAATACTGGAAAATCACACAGACTACTCAAGCGCCCGTGCATTACTTAAATGAAACAAAAGCAGGTCCTTTAAGTAAGTCTTTTTAATGTAAGTCGGCATTACAAACAGGGTCCAGGACTTACTCCGCAGCCGGCAGCAAGATGCGCCTCGTCTGCCCACACCCACAACCTCAGGCCTCCCCTCCCCTCTCCGGCTGCCTGCACCCCACTTCATAAACACGCTCCTCTCTTCCACCTCTAACAGTATCTGAGTCAGCCCTAAAGCTCTCAGGTTCTGGACAGTTCCTTTCTTCCCCTTCTCCCCTCATCCCTGCCCAACCGCTTTCATTTGCAATCTCAAAAAGAGCTGCATATTTTATATACTAAATGATGGTGATGATGAGTTAGGGTTGTTTCCTCTGAGCTCATGAGTTTCCTTTGGTTTTTCTTACTGAAGGGATGTGGAGAGTGAATGAAAGCTGTACCTCCAGGGCGAAAAACTAAAAAAAAAAATAAAAAGAGAGAGAGAGAGAGAGGAGGGGAGCATGCTGAGGACGTTTTTCATCACAACAATAGGTATGAAGGATATTTCGTTTAGCTCATTTTCCTGACGTGTGAATTAACAGCAACAACCGTGAGAGGCCTCAAGTGCCTGTTCTACATTTCTCTGGGGAGAACACTTGGGACTATCTAAAAAAATCTGGCTCTTCTCTACAAGAAGAATGAGAAGAACTAAAATTCCCAGTTGTGTCTATTTCCAGGGGAGGCTAGTTACCCGAGGGTTGAGCTGCATAACCACTTTACCCGTGAGAGTTTCAGGTATAACCCTATTACTTCTGAAAGCTTCTGAGTGTTCTGGGACACTCTGGTTACTCCAGGATGGAAGGGGCAGGCACGGTCCTGCGCCCTGGGCTGCCGAGAAGAGAAATACTGCGACGCTCGTGGCAGCAGTGCCGATTTGCGCTGCATCGATGTAGATGCTCCCTCCTGCTCTCTCTTCCCCGCCTACCCAGCAGAACAAGTTTTAAAAAGAGAAAGGGAACCATGAGAACGCACACCGCGGCACCAGCACATTTAGTGGCGTCCACTCCACAGCACTGGGAAAGACCCTGCCGCCGGGAAGGACTGAGGGCGGGAGGGGAAGGCGGCGACAGAGGAGGAGATGGCTGGATGGCATCACCGACTCAACGGAGAAGAATTAGAGCAAACTCCGGGAGATGGTGAAGGACAGGGAAGCCTGGCATGCTGCGGTCCATGGGGTCACAGAGAGGCGGACACGACTAAGCGGCCGAACAACAACCCCACAGCAACACCCGAACACCTTACTTTCTTTGCAGACCCGCTGAAGGTACAAGTCCTCAGGGCACAGGCTAAACCACTTCTCGTGTGACCTGCAACCACCACGAAAGGTAACCCGCACATCTTCCTCTGGAGGGATGACACGCGCAGCAGAAACCTTCTTCCTCTTATTGAAGCCAACCTTCCAGTCACCCTCTGCCAGAGCACTGCAGTGCGTTTTCTGTTTTAATGTCAGGATTAATGAAAGAATCAGCTGCCAGCTTTAACAGACTGAGGAGGCCACAGCAGAAAAAGAACACATGAACTTTCTGGACCTTTCCTCTTGTTCATCTGGCACGTGGCCCACTCTTCTTCATGGAAGAGAAATCACACCATCAGTTCTCACTCATAAATGCACTGAATGCAAAGAAAACAGCGTCTGAACAAGCTGCCCAATAGGCACTTATGAAGGTTTAAATGCCTATAGTGTACACATTGTACATGAATGTGAAAATACTTTGAAGACCCCAAAAGTGCTATTTGGCTGTTGATAGAAGACACTACACAAAATGTACCACCCAGAATTCTGCTATTATTATTATTACCTCTAGTAAGAAGACGACTAGTTCTTCTTCTATTACTTCTTCTATTACTATTACTTCCAGTAAGAAGAAAAGAGCGTTGCTGAGCCCCTGAGGCAGAGATGTCTACCAATGTTCTCCCTACACACCTGACTCCTACCACCGAGGCTTAGATACAAATTCATCCTGCCCAGGGTCATGAAGGAGGTAAAAATCTGCAAGAGAAACCCAACCCAGATACAATCTTCATGACTGCACGTACTGTGTGCTTGTCTTCAGAACCCTAGATATGCAGATACACAGGAAGCAAGACACCCAAAAAACAGGATGGACAGAACTTCACATGAACCCAGGTACCACTTCACTGGCCTTGCGGAGGATGGGTCCAGAGATGAAGACCATACAGTCCCTGTCCTTGAAGAGCTCATAACTAGGGACAGACCACGAGAACTACAGACAAAAGTAGAAGGCAGAGGAGGGGAAAAACCTATTTTCTGAAGAGACTTAGGTGTGAGCTTCATAAAGAAAGTGGCATTTGTCCGGACCTTTAAAAGAATAGAATTACAAAGCAGGGTTGAAGGGACAAGGCCTTCTAAACACAGTACTTCACTAGATACACACAAAATACTTGATATAACTCATCGATCAATTCCAGAGGCATATGAAGTTAACTTTTATTATTATGGACAAGGTGACTTAAGTGATAAAAAATATTTCACAAGTGCAATCCTGACAGCCAGGACTTCATCAGAAGCAGGTTCTACTCTTGGTTCTGCTAGGAACTACCTCTGTGAACTGAGGCATATAACTGAACCCCTCGGGTCTAGTTCTCCATCTCTAGAAAAGGGGGGTGATGATAGCACCCCCAAAAGGCGGCTCCTCCCACAGATGCCAGCACTCTTAGCAGGGCACTAAACAGCCTGCCCTGGTCACGCATGACTTTACCTCCTCTGCAGACCTAGAGCTTCCTGGGGTCCCCTGCTTACTCTCAAACACTTGGCACAGTGCTCCTACTAGCAGACATCCCATAAATGCCATATTCTCCTCCCTCCACTGAATTTCTATTTACTATGAAAATACATTCCTTTGTTCTTCAAATTGTGATGGATGCCGCTTTCAAAACCCGAGTTTTACCCGGCTCAGGTGAGCATGTCTCTATCCCGTTAGGATTTTTTGTTTGATTAACGTTACAGGTTTAAAATATTTATGTGGTGGTCGTTTAGTCACTCAGTCACGTCTGTTCAGACCCTGAGCGAGAAGGGCTTCCCCGTTGGCTCAGAGGTAAAGAATCCGCCTGCCAGTGCAGGAGGTGTGGGTCCCATCCCTGGGTTTGGAAGATCCCCTGGAGGAGGAAATGCTACCCACTCTAATATTCTTGCCTGGGAGGTCCCATGGACAGAGGAGCCTGGCAGGCTACAGTCCCTGGGGTCACAAAGAGCCAGACACAGCTGAGCACGCACACAGTAAGTGAGAAGGACCTGAGCACACGGAATTCACAGCATCAATTCCTGCCAGGCTGGAAGAGAAGGACCCTCGGGATGGAGGCTGGTAACAAACAAAGTGTTCTAAAGCAGCTGCCTTCAATCTTTCCCGGCATGAGGGTCTTTTCCAATGAGTCAGTTCTTCGCATCAGGCGGCCAAAGTATTGGAGTCTCAGCATCAGTCCTTCCAATGAATGTTCAGGACTGATTTCCTTCAGGATGGACTGGTTTGACCTTGCAGTATAGCTTTGACTATCCGACAAAGGTCAGTATAGTCAAAGCTATCCACTACACGGACCCTGGAAGACAAAAGAGTTGGACACAACTGAGTGACGGACACCTTCACTTTTTTCACTCTCACAGTCAAAGCTATGGTTTTTCTAGCAGTCATGTACAGATATGAGAGCTGATGCTGGGAAAGACTGAGGGCAGAAGGAGAAGAGGGCGACAGAGGATGAGATGGCTCAATGCCATCATCAATTCAGTGGACATGAGTTTGAGCAAACTCCCAGAGAGAGTGAAAAACAGGGAAACCTGGCGTGCTGCAGTCCACGGGGTCACAAAGAGTTGGACATGACTCGCAACTGAACAACAACATAAGAAAACACACCAGAGAAATCACACTAAAAGAATTTCAAATTTATGAACCAACATTTCTCCATGAGACTTTAAAAAAAAAAAAAGGTATAACCTCTTTGACCAACAAAGGTCCGTCTAGTCAAAGCTATGGTTTTTCCAGTAGTCATGTATGGATGTGGGAGTTGGACTATAAAGAAAGCTGAGTGCTGAAGAATTGATGCTTTTGAACTGTGGTGTTGGAGAAGACTCATGAGAGTCCCTTGGACTGCAAGGAGATCCAACCAGTCAGTCAATCCTAAAGGAAATCAGTCCTGAATATTCATTGGAAGGACTGATGCTGAAGATGCAATACTTTGGCCACCTGATGCAAAGAACTGACTCATTGGAAAAGACCCTGATGCTGGGAAAGATTGAAGGCAGGAGGATAAGGGGACGACAGAGGATGAGATGGTTGGATGGCATCACCAACTCAATGGACATGAGTTTGGGTAAACTCCGGGAGTTGGTGATGGACAGGGAAGCCTGGCGTGCTGCAGTCCATGGGGGTCACAGAGTCAGACACAACTGAACCGAACTGAACCTCTTTGAAATAAGAGCTTAAAGAGGACACGGTAAGACAACAAGGGGAGGTATAGAGCTGGACAAAATTCATGGAAGAAACAGAAAAGAGGAACTAGGCAAGAATGGATACCATACTAAAGGGGTTTCCCAGGTGGTGCTAGTGGTGAAGAATCCACCTGCCAATGCAGGAGGCATAAAAGATGTGCATTTGATTCCTGGGTTGGGAAGGTCCCCTGGAGAAGGAAATGGAACCCCCTCCAGTATTCTTGCCTGGAGAATCCCATGAACAGGAGCCTGGCAGGCTACAGTCCATGGGGGTCACAAAGAGTCGGACACGACTGTAGCGACTTGGCACGCCAGCACCATACAAAAAGACAATAACAGAAACAGAGACATGGATGAAAATTCAAGTAGGTCTTTGAAGGACAGGCTTCAGGAAACCATGGGGGCTGGTTCCAGGTTGAGCAGTTACCTTGCCCATGTTTTCTGTGGACTTTCTGCAAAGAAGCCGAGGACAGCTATCAGAAGACACACTCTTCTCTGGTGCATGTGGAGCAGCCATCCTGCTACTGGTAAGGAGGTCAGCCAAGGACAAGGCCACACACCAAGAGAGCCTCAGAGAAACGAACCCAGAACCTGGAAACACCAGGATCCTTCAACTCAAGCTGCACCTGGAGCCCGCCTGCCTTCACAGTGTCCCCCGCGTGACTTAATTCCTTTTGTCTTTAACCTCAATTAAGTTTTCCATTATCTACATTGAAAGCATCTTCCTAGAAGAGATTTTTTTTAAACTACTATAATAGAAAAAGGAGTCGTTTTCATAATTTTAAAGTAACATATACCACAAAAACAAAAGAGAAACAGCTGAAAAATTATTCAAAACAATAGATGAATACAGCAAAACGACTTGTTATAAAGTTAACGTCTCAAACATCCAACATATAATTAACATTTTATGCGTGGTAGACACAATCTGGTTCAAAATACACTCCCAAATCCCTTCTTCCTTATTACCTTCACTGGAAGCACCGAACAGGCTAAATATGTACTCTGCGTAACAGAGGTTCTTGTAGGCAGGAGCAGTCCTGTACACAGACAGATCTGGCCAATGAGACAAACAGAATCTGGGAAACCTTTTGCTTTATTAAACAAAGTCAGATATGGCCAAGGACATATTGTTTCTCCCTCCCCCGACTGAGTGTCTTAAATGCAAATGTGATGCCTGAAGATAAAGCAGGCATTTTGTGTTCATGAGTGAAAAGCATGAGAAGGCTCCAAAGAAACTTACCGTAGAAAAACTAGCAACTTGAGATGGGAGGGATTTACTTCACTGAATTTTTTTAAACATATTGTATAACAAAAGCTGGTAAATAAAGTTGGGTTTGGGGGGTTTTTTGTTTGCTTATTTTTTTTTAAATACAGAAGGAAAGGTTATTTGGGGCCACTGAAAGTATTTAGGAGGTTTTAAAGAGGGGGCCAGTAAAGGTTGGGTAAGCAAAAGAGCAGAGGAAAAGGTGTTCAGGCAATCAAAATGACATGAGCTATGACTTTACTGAAGCAAAGGGTTCCAGGGAGACGAAAGCAACAGAAAATTTAACTGAAAAGATAAAGTCAGCCAGAGGTTGAGGACCAGGAATAAATTAGACGGAAATTAAGCTTGACTCTGCAGTAATGCACAGTAATAAAGAGCCCCATAAGTTCCTTTTGGGGAAAGGGAGGGAATAATACAATAAAAACAATGTTTGAAGGTCAGTCCAGGATATAAAATAAGTTTGGAGAGAAAAAAGCAAAAGAAAAAGTGAAAATCACAACTAATTCATCCAACTCAATTCTCAGGTTTCAAAATTAAATTAGAACTTGAAGCACATGATTTAAAAAAAATATCTGGACAGCTGTATTATTACACATTACTTCTTTACATATTATTTCTGAGACCAGCAAAATGACAGACTTAATTTTTCAATGCTGAACCACAATGTAAGAGAATAAATTTGCTATTCCTTTTTCCACTGCATTTTAGGTATACATTCCAACTGAACAGCTCCAAAAGAATAGTAGTTGGACACAGACCATTCCCTCAAAGGGAGGCAGCCAGGGTCCAATTCACCCCTTCTGCACGGTGAAATAACCAAGTGCACGTGATAAGGAGCCTGCAGACCTGGCTGGCTCCTGTCTCAAGTCTGGGATCCTGGGCAGTCACCTCCTCTTTCCGCAGCTCAGCACTCTCATCTACTAAATAAGGGAGTTGGACCCAAACTGTTCTTTTTGAGTCTAAGACTCTGCGTCTAGTTTAACCTTGGGGCTGGCAGCAATGGCGGCTAAGAGAATCCGGAACCAGAGCGGGGGACCGGGCATTGAGTAACCGAGACTGTATGGTAACAGGCTACCCGTGACACCTGGGCACACAGCAACCTGATCACCATGCTTACCACTTCTGAAAAGTTCACAGGTCCTACCCTGAGGAACCTGTACTACCCAACTTCATATTTACCTTGATCAAGGGAATCCGTAATAGCAAGAGTAACTACAAAATACATTATATACTACATATATATTTGACCTTATATACTATATTGACCTTATATACTATATATTTGACATTATATACTATATGTATAAATGACCATTCTGTGGTCATTTGGCATTTGAAGCAAATTGGAAAGGTGAAAAAGAAAAAACTCAGTAACTGGGTGCCTCAGGAACTAAACACAAATCCAAAACCTGGTGTTTTGAAGTGTTGTCATTTTGAAGTCTTATTCTACGCAACAAAGAAACATTTCTCGATCTGTGGCATGCGATGAGAAGTGGATTTTATACGAAAAGCACTTCCCAGAGCCAAGCGTGCACCAGTAAAAGGTCATGGTCACTGTTTGGTGGTCTGCGACCGGTCTGATCCACTCCAGCTTTCTGAATCTCAGCAGAAGCATTATCCCTGAGAAGTGTGCTCAGCAAATGGATGAGATACACCGAAAACTGCAACACCTGCAGCCGGCACTGATCAACAGAAAGGGCCCAATCCTTCTCCAGGACAACGCCTGACTGTGTGTCGCACAGCCGATGCTTCAAAAGTCAAACGAATGTGGCTGCAAAGTTCCGCCTCATCCGCCACATCCACTTGCTGTTGTTCAGTCCCCCTGTCGCGTCTGACTCTGCGAGCCCATGGACTGCAGCACGCCAGGCTTCCCTGTCCCTCGCCATCTCCCAAAGTTTGCCCGAGTTCACCTGACGTCTCACCAACCGACTACCACTTCTTCAAGCATCTTGACAACCTTTTGCAGGGAAAACGCTTCCACAACCAGCAGGAGGCAGAAAGTGCTTTCCCAAAGTGTGTCGAATCCCGAAGCAGGCATGTTTATGCTACAGGAATAAACAAACATCTCTCAAAATGTGTTGATTGTAATGATTCCTATTTTGATTAATAAAGATATGTATGAGCCTAGTTATAATGATTTAAAATTCAGTCTGAAACTATAATTATGTCTGCACCAATCTAATATATATGGCTTTTGAAACAGTGTATTAGTAGTAGCTTAATATACAAGAGTAAAAATTGACCCAGACCACCATCTTAATGCATAAATTGAAGAAAGCAGGGAGAACCACTAGGCCATTCAGGTATGACCTAAATCAAATCCCCTATGATTATACAGTGGGAGTGACAAATAGATTCAAGGGATCTTATCGAATAGACAGAGTGCCTGAAGAACAGGAGGTGGTAATCAAAACCATCCCCAAGGAAAAGAAATGCCAAAAGGCAAAAGGACTGTCTGAGGAGGCCTTACAAATAGCTGAGAAAAGAAGTGAAAGGCAAAGGAGAAAAGGAAAGATATACCCAGCTGAATGCAGAGTTCCAGAGAACAGCAGAGAGAGATAAGAAAGCCTTCCTAAGTGATTAATGCAAAGAAACAGGAAAACAATAGAATGGGCAAGACTAGAGATCTCTTCAAGAAAATTAGAGATACCAAGGGAACATTTCATGCAAAGATAGATAGGCACAATAAAGAACAGAAACGATACGAACCTAACAGAAGCAGAAGATATTAAGACGACATGGTAAGAATACACAGAACTGTACAAAAAAGATCTTAGAGACCCAGATAACTACGATGGTGTGATCACTCACCTAGAGCCAGACATCTTGGAGTGTAAAGTCAAGTGGGGCTTAGGAAGTGTTACTTCGAACAAAGCTAGGGGCGATGATGGAATTCCAACTGAGCTATTTCAATTCCTAAAGATGCTGCTGTGAAAGTGCTGCACTCAATATGCCAGCAAATTTGGAAAACTCAGCAGTGGCCACAGGACTGGAAAAGGTCAGTTTTCATTCAAATCCCAAAGAAAGGCAATGCCAAAGAATGTTCAAGCTACTGCACAATTGCACTCATTTTACACGCTAGTAAAGTAATGCTCAAAATTCTCCAACCTAGGCTTCAACAATATATGAATCAAGAACTTCCAGATGTTCAAGCTGGATTTAGAAAAGGCAGAGAAACCAGAGATCAAACTGCCAACATCCACTGGATCATCGAAAAAGTCAAAGAATTCCAGAAAAACATCTACTTCTGCTTTGTTGACTATGCTAAAGCCTTTGACTGTGTTGATCACAACAAATTACGGAAAATTCTTCAAGAGATGGGAATACCAGACCACCTTATCTGCCTCCTGAGAAACCGGTATACAGGTCAAGAAGCAATAGTTAGAACTGGACATGGAACAACAAACTGGTTCAAAATTGGGAAAGGAGTACGTCAAGGCTGTACTTATATTTAACTTATATGCAGAGTATGTCATGCAAAATGCTGGACTGGATAAAGCACAAGCTGGAATCAAGATTGCCGGGAGAAATATCAATAACCTCAGATATGCAGATGACACCACCCTTATGGCAGAAAGTGAAAAGGAACTAGAGAGCCTCTTGATGAAGATGAAAGAGAAGAGTGAAAAAGCTGGCTTAAAACTCAACATTCAAAAAATGAAAATCATGGCATCTGGTCCCATCACTTCATGGCAAAGAGATGGGAAAACAATGGAAACAGTGACAGACTATTTTCTTGGGCTCCAAAATCACTATGGATGGTGGCTGCAGCCATGAAATTAAAAGATGCTTGCTCCTTGGAAGAAAAGCTATGACAAAGCTAGACAGATTATTAAAAAGCAGTGACATTACTTTGTCAACAAAGGTCCATCTAGTCAAGGCTATGGTTTTTCCAGTAGTCATGTACAGATGTGAGAGTTGGACCATAAACAAGGTCCATTTAAGGACCGAAGAATTGATGCTTTTGAACTGTGGTGTTGGAGAAGACTGTTGAGAGTCCCTTGGACTGTGAGGAGTTCAAACCAGTCAACCCTAAAGAAAATCAACCCTGAATATTCAATGGAAGGACTGATGCTGAAGCTGAAGCTCCAATACTTTGGATATGTAATGTGAAGAGCCAACTCATTAGAAGAGACCCTGATGCTGGGAAAGATTGAAGGCAGAAGAAGGGGACGAAAGAGGATGAGATGGTTGGATGGCATCACTGACTCAAAGGACATGAGTTTGAGCAAGTTCCAGGAGATTGTGAAGGATAGGGAAGCCTGGCGTGCTGCTGTCCATGGGGTCTCAGAGCCAGACACGACTGAGCGACTGAACAACAAATCCATAAATGGTTTCTAGTTTTTATCCTTGCCTGTTTCCTTCTGTTTCTTTACACAATAAGAAAATGTGGTACCTACATACACATGGATTATTATTCAGACTTTCAAAAGTAGAAAACCCTGTCATTTACAACAATATAGATGAACCTGGAGGACAGTATGTTAGGTGAAGTAAGCCAGTTACAGGACTTAGATGAGAAATCGAAAACAGTCAAATTCACAGAAACCAAGAGCAGAACGGTAGTTGCGAGGGGACAAGGGAAATGGGTAGTTGCTTACATGAAGGCTGGGTTACCAAGATGAGTAAGTTCTAGAGATCTACTGTACAACACTGTCCCTACAGTAACAATGCTCTAGTGGGCGCTGAAAAAGCTGTTAAGAGGGTAAATTTCATGTTAATTGTTCTTTCCAAAATTTAAAAACACCAGTAATAAATATTCAAGAACATTACCCAGTATCATATTTTTTTGTTTCTACACACATTGCTATGATGAGTCACTTAATACATCTTTATATCTTTAGGTGAATAAAGCATTTGGATAAATCACAGAAATCCACTTCCTTTAACCAACTTCTTAAGACATTGCAGTTTTTCATTGTTACTTTAATGTTATGATAGAATTGTCACACTGAGATATTCTCTTTTGTAAATCTACATCCTTAGGTACATTAATAAAGATATTAAATTTTTTTAAAAAATTTTGGGGGGATGGGAGAATGTTTACAGCACTGGGATGCAACCCAGGCTCAAGTAAACTACTGTGTCATTGCAGGAAGGAACTGCAAAAGCCATCAGAAATTTTATTAGAAAATTCTTTAAATTCCTTTTAACTAAATGACAGGAAACAGACTTTTCTGACTAAGCATTTGGTTTGGGAATTTCACTGGCCAATTATAAAATTCTAACATTTCCCAAGTGGAAGGGACCTGTGGGCTTTCCAAATTTCACCTCCTCGTCACAGTTCAAGAAATTGTTGTATTAAGACAAAAGGCAGGTGTGAATTATTAGGGCTGCATCGTCCTTTTTACCTTATTCTGTCTTGTTTTATATTTCCTCTTAAGATATCAAATAAAATATTTTTATTAAAATATATACATAAAACACTTGGCTAGTCATTACATCTTGCTTTATAGAAAGAAACAGAAGAGGATTTATAGCTAAGCTATCTTGAGGACCCTAGGGGTAAGCCAGACTGAAGTGAGGACATTTTATTGACTTATCTGATAACTTGCCATCATAAAACTGAGACTGGCTGACTTCAACAAAGCTTTCTCCTGGGATTCTACTTTAAATAGGATGATTTACTTATTTATCTAGGGAGAGCGTATTTCTCTTTAAATGTTTAGAATTTTAATTTCCCCATCTACTTGTAACATTTAGTGTCCTATCACTTTTCAGGTCTTATTAAAATCAGCTTGCTTGCATTAAAAAAAAAAAAAAATCACTGTACAGAAGACCAAGTCCCTCCCAGCTTTAGTTCTGGGGGCTCCCTGTCTCACCTGGGAGCTTGTTATTCCATTGCTGGACCATTCTTCATGTTAGACATTTCTTATTTTCAGAGAATTGAAATCAACTCCTACAATTTCTGCCCACAGATCCTAGTGGGATCTCCTGGAGCAATATGGATAAACCTAATCCTTCACCTAAAATGAGGAGACAGGTCATTCAGCAGCCAACTACTCTTTCAACTCGCTGGAGAAGAAAAAGGATTTCACAATCTTAACCACCACCCTCCCACCCCCACATCATCTTTCCATTCAATTTCCTTCATGTGAATTTCAATTGTTACTGACATGCTTTTTTATAAGTAATGAACAACTTAGCACAATATTTCAGGAGAAACCCGGCCAGTAAAAGGCGATTTATTGCTTCCTATGATCTGACACTTCTTTACTAGTGATTCTTCAGTCATTTACTTCTTCCTTCTAAGGTTACATCCCCTTAATTCTCCTGTAGATTCCTTTGTCCCTCGCTAGCAGGAACAACTGAAATAAACTGAAATAAAACAAACAAAAAACCCACAGAGCACTGATCCTATTTACTATGTAAGTTTCAAAGTGTATTTCAGAAAAATTAGAACTGGTAGGACCTGTCTGAACAGAGAACTCATATGCATCAGACTGCATAGAGTAAACGACCCAATAATTGCAATTCTGTTGGCTTGTAGGATTCTGCCAAGTAAATCTGCATTGGAATCAAGTTTAGAAATAGATTCCTTAAAAATTACTATCAGATCATCAAGATGGTGAATACTATTAATACCTTAACCACACAGCTATTGAAAAAAAATCTGCTTATTAAACACCAGGTCCAGTTTTGGGTTCATTTTATATTTAGAAAATGAATTTGAAAAATTAAATCTTAATAAATTTTAACTTTAAATAGTAAATATTTTATTTTTATATTAAAGTGGAATTTTAAATCACCTAGTCTTGGAGAATTCACAGATGTGTAACATTTTCTAATCTAACCCTAGAAAAGATTCATGGTATTTTAAAGCTAAGTATTTCTGATAAGATAATGAAGTGTCTTAAATACCTTGTTTGAGGGAACACAGAAACCTGTCAGAGGCCCACTTCCTGTGACTTGTGCTGGTGACCAATTCTAGAGAGGATGTGGAGGCTAGCAAAGGCCAGAGAAGGCCCCGGGCCATTAGTCTACCCTCTGACAGTTGACTCCCCTTTGCAGCCATGGTGGGGAAGGCTTTGGATTGGTACTTACAATCTGAGAAAGTCTTGACCAAGAATCCTAAAGCTCACAACGCATTCCAGCAAAACAGTATCAGAGTAATGATGGCCAAGGGCTTCCCTGTTGGCTCAACAGTAAAGAATTTGCCTGCCAATGTAGGAGACGCGTGTTCGGTCCCTGGGTCAGGAAGATCCCCTGGAGAAGGAAATAGCAACCCACTCCAGTATTCTTCCCTGGAGAATCCCATGGACAGAGCTGGTACGCTACAGTCCATGGGGTTGCAAAGGGTCAGGCACAACTTAGCAACATAACAGTATTAAGATAAACAGTTTAACTTCTTGTCAATTTACATTACCTAAACATCTAAACTCAATGATAAAGGCATACACAGGCTTAACTACCTTGGGTAGTTCAAACATAAGAAGCAATTGCAAAACTCCTGTTTATTTGAAGTTGGGATAAATAAAGAGTATTAAGTAAGTCCTCTGGTTAACTGGTAGTTACCAAGTATAAATAATTTTTGATTTCTTGGAAGACAATCACAGAACAAATATTTTAATAAACACTCAGATCAAAGCACATGTAGAACCATAACTATACAGATAACTTGGCCTGCCTTTGATGTACTGGAATGCTTAGAGCAGGTCATCTCTAGGAAGATCAGTTACCTTAGCCCAGGACTGTATACAAAGCAAGTAATAGGCGCAAGCCAATATATACAAATAACTAGTAACCATCTCTCCCAATTTGCTATGACAGTTCCAACTTCAGGTATTTTTCCTCAATATTTGCAATTCTTTTAAAGTATAGCTAAATAGGACTAGATTTCTCTACCTTAGTCTTTCTTAACACTCAGGTGACATCTTCACAAATCAGAGAAGAAAGTATGTGACCACATGTCTCAGAATCTTATTTGAAGAAAAATGATTATGTTCCCGAAAAGCAAGTCTGTGTGCCAGATGCCCAGTGAGACCAAAATGATACCCAAACTGCCACCTGAGTTTGGAACAGACACAGCTATATCGAGGTCCCTGCAGTGAGATGGGCGGCTCTTGCCTTAAGAACCTCAAACTTCCCAAAAGCTTTCACCAAGCCCTTTTCTAGGAAAGGTGGGGACAGAGCGGCGTGGGAAGCTGTTGCAGACTTCTTGGTGTCAGAGCCTTTGTTCCTGAGGTCGGGTCACGATCAGGTAACAGTGTTCCTATAAATCTTCACCAAACAAATGCAATTCTCTGTCCTGAGGAAAGGCCAGGTCCGGAGGCATGATTTTTCCCTCTGAGGCCGAAATCCTGGCTGAAGAGGCAGAGCTGAGTGGGCAGCTAACCTGAGGGCTAGGTCCCCCGACCCTGCCCAGCTGTCATCACAGAGGGAGCCAGACGCCCAGCCCAACCGGCCCTCAGGCTCCTCAGGCCAGAAAGTGAAGGGGCGGGGGTCCTGCAGACTGCGCCCGGCCCTGGGCCGACAGCCAATGCCAACAGGTCACAGAGGCGCGGAGAGGGAGAGGCTCGCGCCGCCTCAAGGCCTGGGCTGGGCCTTGGTGAGGGCCCTGGAGCCCTGCAGGACACAGCCCCCAGCCTGTCCCCTTGGCCCCCCGCTGGCCCAAGGCCCGCTGAGCTGGAGGGCCCCAGGGAGAAGACCAAGCAGGATGCCTCTGACCTCGCTCTCAAGCTGAGGACCCCCACTCCACCGACCACTGGCTCAAGGACTCCGCTAAGCCTTGCTCACTGGCAGCTGGTAGCTTGTGGGCGGGGCCCACTGCGGCACCAACCAATGGCGGAGCTCGTTGGACCACTGCTCACGGACACAGTGGTCCAGTGGTGACCAATGCCTGGTAACAGGGTCCAGGGGCACTGGGCACAGCATCTGCCCCCTGCTAAGGGCTGCGCTGGACTGTGCTCTGTTACAATTATACCTACCACATATCTAGCAAGCTGCCATAGAAAACACTTACTGGGCTTCGCTGGTGGCTCAGGGGTCAAGAATCTGCCTGCCGATGCAGGAGACGGGAGTTCGATCCCTGGCCCGGGAAGATCCCACAGGCTGCGGAGCAACTAAACCCATGGGCCACAGCTACTGAGCCTGTGCTCCAGAGCCCCGGAGCCACGACTAGAGAATAGCCCTGCTCACGGCAACGAGAGGAAGCCCATGCACAGCAACAAAGACACAGCGCAGCCAAAAATAAGCAAATATTTTAAAAAATAATTAAAAAACAATAATATAGGTCTATATTTAGTGAAATGGAAAGAAGTGTTCACAATAATTCTAAGTGAAAAAAATCAGGCACTATCTGTAACTCTAGTTTTATGTATGTGATTCCATTTTTATTTTATACACTTGGTGTATGAGACTGTATATCTAGTTAACAACACATAAATAATATGACATAGGATTCTATTTTGGTGATATATTATACACTTGTATGGGAAAATGTTTGAAGCTGGCACGTCAAAACTAAGAGGGAGTTATCTTTTGAGCAGGAGGGAAGATTTCAGGTGGTTTTTGTGATTGTTTTTTAATGTACCTTCTCATTTTTAATGAATGAGCAACAAGCAAATGACAATAAACTTGCATCATATTTTTAAATCCCTTCTTTTCTGTAATTTGTCTCACCCCTAGGAGACAGAAGTGTACTGTGTCGCAGTCTCTGAAGACATGTATATACACGTACACACACATAGTGTCACCTGTAAAAACTCCTCTAGGGTTTCTGATATGTCCCGAGGCGATGCGTGCATACGTGCTAATAAGTTGCTTCAGTTGTGTCTGACTCTGTGTAACTCCATGGGCTGTAGCCCGCCAGGTTCTCTGTGCAGGGGATTCTCCAGGCAAGAATACTGGAGTGGGTTGCCATGCCCTCCTCCAGGCTTCCCACATAAAAGAGACTCTAGTCTAGACTTAGCAGATAGAGACAGGCTTGTCAAGGGTTATTACAGGAAACAATTTCTTCAAAGAGAACACAATTCTTACCAGAAATAAGTAGGAGAGAACAAACATTAATCCCTGAGATTTTTCCAAAGTGTGCTTCTTCTGTGTTTGATCTCTACTGCCCCCAGATCCCTGAGATGCACAGAATTCTCGCTCAGAAAACAAAACTGACCCCAAACACAACAAAGCAATCACAGCCTCAATTAGCCAAAGTGTGTTCCCATTCCGTTTACCCTCAAAGCTCGGCAGCCTCTTCCTGCAACCCTCTCGGGGCGCAGGCCCTTTGTAGCAACTGTGGGAAGTTTTCTTGAAGGTCTCCTGTTATTTTTTTAGAACATCCAACTAATTCCAAAATGAAGTTCCAGACACTGCTTCCCAAAATGATGGAGATCTGAGTGTGCTCATTTTACTCTAAAGTTCCACCGTATTCAAATCCCAACATGCCTTCGTGTGCCTCTCAAGTTTTGCCAAAGCCAATTTCCAGCACGCTGCCTGCCCAAGGCCGGGAGGATGAGTAACTTCTGAGGGGGCAGGAAGCTGTGGAGGAGGGAGGAGCCGAGGATGCGGCCCCTAGGAGAGCAGCCCCTTCCTGCCCATGCACATCCTGCCCCTCGGGCTCCCACCCATCCCCGCGGGCGCCTGGCCACGGCCACCCCCGCTCCCACCCCAGCACCAGCCTGAAGGGAGGAAGAGACCGCATGCCCGCAGTCAGCACGTGCCGTCACTGACCGCCTGCCAGGGGCCAGGCACTGCGCTGGGCCACTAGAGATTCCACACGGAACCCAGGACAACGGAAACCCCTGCTTTCTCCATCGACAACAGCCAGAACAGAGAAGCAACTCAAGGGCCCATCAATCAACAGATGACTGGCTGAAGATGTGCCACATACATGCAATGGATTGTGACTCAGCCATAAAGAAAACAATGAAATAATGCCATTTGCAGCAATATGGATGGGCCTAGAGAATACCAGGCTCAGTGAAGTCAGGTCAGAGAAAAATACCACGTGGTATCACTTATATGTGCAATCTAAAACATAATACAAATGAATCTCTATATAAAGCAGAAACAGACTCACTAACATAGAAAACAAACTTATGGTTACCTATCGGGTGAGGCGGGTGCAGAGGACCAAATTGGGAGAAAGCAATTAACAGAGACAAACTACTATACGTAAAACAGATAGGCGATGAGGATTTACTGTATTTACTGTGTATTTCCTGTATAGCACACGGAATTATACCCAATGTCTTGCACTAACCTGTAATGGAGTATACAAAAACAAAATAGGTCACTGCACTTACACCTGAAACTCAACATGATGCTGTAAATCAAGTGTACTTCAATGACAATAGTTTAAAAAAAATGATGAAATATGAAAGACATTCCTCAAACTGTTAAAAGAAAACAAAAAAAAAACCACCACCAGCTTTCATGGATCATACATTCAAGTGTATGTGGGAGACAAACAAGATAAGTACAGCTTAAAAGTGCGGTCAAGTCGTGGACTGCAGCCGCAGGGAGGTGGAGAGGCAAGGACGAGAAAGGCTGTTCTGAGAAGCTGCATCTGAGAGAAGACATGAAGGAAGGTGGGGTGCAGTCCAGGAGGATATCTGAAGGCAGATAATTCCACGCTGCGGCGCCAGCCTGTGCAAAGGCCCTGAGGCAGGAGAGC
The DNA here is from genome assembly GCF_019320065.1 of Cervus canadensis. Taxonomy (NCBI): domain Eukaryota; kingdom Metazoa; phylum Chordata; class Mammalia; order Artiodactyla; family Cervidae; genus Cervus; species Cervus canadensis. The sequence goes on along the minus strand of NC_057407.1, from coordinate 4,925,739 downwards.
AGCAAGCTTCCCAGGAACAGAAAGGAGGTCAGTTTCCACAGAGATTACATAAGAACAACCACTCTCATCTCTGCATGAGAGCGAAGGGCTGTGAATAGAGCAGTGAAATGATCAGATTTACATTTTCAGTCTCAGGCCATACCACTCTGAATGTCCCCATCTTGTCTGATTCACATATTTAAATTTAAAGGATCTCTATTCTGGTTAAGGCTGGAAGGGAACAAGGTTAGAAGCAGTGACAGCAACTGAGAAGCTTCTGCAATGATCCAGAGAAGAAATGAGTGTTTCTCAAAAAAACTAAACACAGAACTACCATATGACCCAGCACTTCCGCTCCTGGGTATATATCCAAAAGAAACAAAAACACTAATTCAAAAAGAGGTACGTACCCCAACGTCCATAGCATTATTTACAGTTGCCAGGATATGGAAGCAACCTAAGCACCCATCAATAAAGGAAAGAATAAAGAAGTTGATACACACACACAAACACACAGAAGAATACTACTCAGTCATGAAGAAAAATGAAATGTTGTGATTTGCAACATGATGGACGTGGAGGTTATATTGCTAAGTGAAATAACTCTGTCAAAGAATGATGAATACTGCATGATGTCACTTATATGTGAAATTTTAAAAAAATACAGCAAACTAGTGAATATAAATAAAAAGAAGCAGATTCACAGATATAGAGAACAAACTCCTGGTTACCAGTGTGGAAAGGGAAAGGGAAGGGGTAATGTAGGGCTGGAGGAATAAGAGGTACAAACTATTCGGTATAAAATAAGCTACAAACAACACAGGGAATAAAGCCAATATTTTATAAACTACAAATGGAATATCACCTTGAAAGAGTGTGAATCACTATACTGCATACCATATATATATATAACATATAATATTGTGTATCAAGTACACTTCAATTTAAAAAAAATATGGGCTTCCCTGGTGGTTCAGTGGTAAAGAATCTACCTGCCACTGCAGGAGACATGAGTTCAATCCTGGTCCAGGAAGATCCCACATGCCCACTAAACCACAACTACTAAGCCTGTAGCTCTAGGGCTCAGGAGCTACAACTATTGAGCCCACATGCCACAGCTACTGAAGCCTGTGCACCCTAGGAGCCCGTGCTTGGCACCAAAACCAAGGCTAGCGCCCACTCACCTCAACTAGAGACAAGCCTACACAGCCACAAAGACTCAGCGCAGCCGAAAACAGAAAAATACGAGTGTCTGTGGACTGCAGTGGCAATAATGGTAGTGAAATGCGGTCAGATTTGGGATACATTAGAAGGGAGAGCCAACAGAATTTGCTGGTAGACAGTTTTTGAGAAAAATAAGAGTCAAAAATGACTCTAAGCTTTTTGGCCTCCGTGCAAGATTTTCAAAATATGTATTTGGGTATGACTACTCACACTGAAAACAGGTTTGGAATCCAGAGCCAAAGAGGTCTCGCAAGCCGTTAATATAAAAGGTCATCAACAGAGACCCTACAATCCTACAGATTCTAAAGCTCCATGACACCAAACCTACAAAGAAATTCACTGCAATGCTACTCACATACAAAATGTTAACACTACTATAGTTCTATTTATTCCCACTCTATTCTTTGTAGAGACTCATATACATTTACGGGAAGTTTATTTACTCCCATAAATCACTAATAACATAGTCTTCAGTTCTCACTTTCTCCTTAACCCCTCTGCGCGGTAAAGACTGCTGACCCCTCTCCGTAACGACATTCCTCTCGAAGTCTCCGCAGTGCTCTCCTGTAGCACCCATGCCCTCCCGAGTGCTTCCCTGGTCCCCCCTTCTCACTCGACACCCCCTGAGGCTGATCTTTTCCAAACAGCTATCCTCATCTGACTTCTGTCTCCACCGCCTTTCACCGAGAGATTGTAATCACTTCAACAACAATCCCTTCCAACGGGACAGCACACAAACGTACATCTCCAGCCTGACTCTCTGGACCAGAGTTTCCTACTTCACCTGCCAGCTCGACATGCCTACTCAGTATCCCACAACTTCTCCAAGTCACAAAGCCCTGAACTGAGCACTTCATCTTCACTGTTCTCTTTGGCTAAAGCCAAGGAGTGTGATTTTGAATGACAACGCTGAAGATTCATTGGAAGGACTGATGCTGAAGCTGAACTCCAATACTTTGGCCACCTGACGTGAAGAGTCAACTCACTGGAAAAGACCCTGATGCTGGGAAAGGTTGAGGGCAAAAGGAGAAGGGGATGACAGAGGATGAGATGGTTGGATGGCATCACCGACTCAATGGACATGAGTTTGAGCAAACTCTGGGAGACGGTGAAGGACAGGGAGGCCTGGCCTGCTGCAGTCCCCAGGTTCACAGAGATTCAGACATGACTTAGTGACTGAACAACAACAAAGCCTTTCAAATTCACCAAGTCCTAAACTGAGCATCTCATCCTCACTGTTCTCTGTGGCTAAGGCCAGAGAGTGTGATTTTGAATGACAGGAACCATTGGGCTTCATTCAATGACTAACATGGAGCAAAATGAGATCAATGAGTCTCCTGATAATCTTTCCTCTGAATTTACAAAACACATTACCTATCTTCTTTTTATGGTTCATGTTACTTCTGACCTAACAAACAGGTAAGTAGTAACAGATCCTATTTTTATATATATCTATAGAACGTGTACATATGCACTTACGATTTATTAATCTGATTGCTTACTCTTCCCTGCCACACTAAACGATCATTCAGGACCTACTGGTTCACTTTCTATAAGACTTAGCACCTAGAAGGGCCACAGTACATATCTGTGGTATCACAAATAAATGCGTAGAAGACAATGGAAAGTGACCAAACATCAAAGCCAGCTCAAAAAAAAAATTTTTTTCGAAGTCAGTTCCTTTAAAACTCTCTAAATATCATTATAACTTAGCTGCATTTTCTTTACCCTGCAATTAGCAAAGCTTCCTTACCAATTAGGAACCTATCTGGGGCACATTTCATGAGGGTCTCTAGTTTCCATCCCAGAGCCACGGGAGGCAATCCATTTCTTCAGGATATAAACAGACAAACAAAAGGAGCAAACAAACCAAACTGAGGGGTGGTACCTTGAAGGGAGACAGACGCTTAAACACCAAAACAGCTGCACTTTCATCTTCTAAATCCCAGACAGCCCTTTAGAGTAACCACTATTTCTAAAATGCAGCATACCCGCTATCACTCCTGGACGCTTCCTTAGGGACATGATCCCATCCGTTCTCCTCTTGCTGCTAAAATCAAGGCTGCGGCAGCCTCAGCACCACCTGGGAGCTCACCAGCCCCAGCCCCACCGCTGCATCGGACCTGCTCTTTATGTAAACACAGTGGAGGAGGACCGCTCTACCCCTCTGTCCGGCTGGTGGAGTAACATTTTGAAGACACCCCCTAACCTGTCATCTCTCTCATTAGAAAACCTCCAACAGCCAGAGGAGAAAGCCCAAACACCTTAGCAAAAAGTGAGGGATCTTCATAACTAAACTGCAGCCATCTTCCCGTTACATCACTAAACACGCGTTGGCCCCCTGCTCTACAGTGGGCTGGCCGCAAGGATGCAGCCAAGGTCCCTGCTCTCAGGCAACTTACCTTCCAGTGGGGGGACCTGCCCTCAGGACTCAACTCCCAACAGAGACCCCATCACCTGTGATCTGGTCTCACAACCTCATCCAGCCTTCTCCAAATTCACCCATGCACTGTACTGACTCAATGCCAGGTTACACCTTCCTTTACAGAGAATTTCCTCTGCACCTGTAAAAACTTCCTGCATCTCAAACGTCATTAACAAATGCACTCCCAGCCTCCCCACACCCTGTCCTTGACTCAACACCAACCAGGCTGAAACTATCTCTCCTCTCTTTGGCTCCGTTCATCCTCCAGCACAGCTGCCTCTCTGAATTGTGATGTGTATTTAAACACCTCTTTCTCCTTCACCAGGCAGTGTGCACCTCAAGGGCAGGGCCAAACATGATTCATCTTTGTAGCCTTGGCGTCTAGCACATGGCTTGGAATAAACAGGCATTTAATTAAATGCTTTCTGAAAAGCAAACCAGAGACAGAATTTTCTTTGTTCAAAATGCATCTCTGGAAATCTATGCATTCTCCTCTAGATTCTCTGACTTTTCTTTTTAATGGCATTCTTTTAAGCGATGGAAAATATCCTTTGAAGGTATAATTAGAATTTTGCTGCTCAGTCGCTCAGTCATGTCCAATTCTTTGCAGCCCCATGGACTGCAGCCCACCAGGCTTCTCTTCCCATAGAATTTCCCAAGCAAGAATACTGGAGTGGGGTGCCATTTCCTACTCCAGGGGACCTTCCTGACTCATGGATCAAACCCAAGTCTCCTGCATTGGCAGGTGGATTCTTTACCACTAACGCTACCTGGGAAGCCCCAAAATTAGAATTGGAAATACCTAATCATTTAAATATTTAAATATAAGTAGTGCCAAAAAATTTTAATTAAAAAAAATTTATATATATATATATAAGGGCTTCCCAGGTGGCATTAGTGGTAAAGAACCCACTGCCAATGCAGGAGACATAAGAGATGAGGGTTCAATCCCCAGGTCGGGAGGATCCCCTAGAGGAGGGCATGGCAACTCACTCCAGTATTCTTGCCTGGAGAATCCCCACGGACAGAGGAATCTGGCGGGCTACAGTCACGGGGTGGCAGAGAGCCAGACATCACTGCAGGGACTTAGCACACACGCATATATGTAACTGAACACACACATATATAAAACACACAACTGAGGAGACAGCACACACACATACGTAAGTGGTGTGAATGAAAGGGGTGGTTAGATGGGCAGTACAACTGAGAGGGCCAGAGGACTGTAACTGAGGCAGGAGACCCCACCACGACCACCACCTCCCATCCTTAAGGAGATTACAGTCTGGCCTCGAGCACAAATGATGTTTGTACAAAGTAATGAGGCTTTAAATCAACATCTGAAACTTTCCTTTTTGCAAGAAACCCATTGCAATACCATTTTACCTTGTCAATTAAGAATATATAATCAAAAAAAATTTTTTAAGTGGTAACTAAGTGAGATAATGGACGTGCTAATTAATGGTGGTCATCACTTCATAATGTATGCAGATACCAAATCATCACCCTGTATACTTTAAATATATACAAATTGGCCAATGATACCTCACGCTGGGAAAAAGAAAACCATTGAGTTTCCTCTTCTACTCCCCTCTCCCCAAACAAAGAAAATGTGGAAATAAAGAGAACATTTTACCCTGATGTAGAGCAGGCGTGCATGCTTGATTGCTCAGTCATCTAACCCCATGGACTGAAGCCCACCAGGCTCCCCTATCCATGAGATTCTCCAGGCAAGAATACTGGAGTGGATGGTCATACCCTCCCTTCAGGGGACCTTCCCCACCCAGGGATTGAACCCAAGTCTCTTATCTCTCCTGCACTGGAGAGATTACCATTAACACCACAGATAAACCCACTGTTTATCTGGTGAGAAGCAGGGCTGTGCTTCTCAAATCCGAGTGTGCACAGGACCCACTCGGGAAAGTGGTCACGATGTCGCGTCTCAACCAGCAGCCCCACTGTGCAGACCACGGGTCTGTGTTTCTTACAAGCTCTCAGGTGACACCGTGGACCAGGATGAAGAAGTGGAAAGGCAGAGAATGTATTCTGCACAGCAACAAGCTGCCAAAAGCGTCACATTCTGAAAATACATAATCTAAAAATTCACTTTTCTTTTCAACTTCAACTGGGAAAATTCCATGCAGCTAGACCCTGGCTCAGAGCCCAGGAACCCAGCCACACGCCTCTTAAAAATAGGCTCTCAAAATGCTTAGCATTTTTTAAAAAAAGAATAGGATATTTGCCTAAAATTCTAGCAAAGTTCTTGATTCTCACCAATCCAATCATTTTTTTTTTTTTTTAATTAACGTCATCCTTCTTTCAATTTTCACCTCCTGGTCTACCATGTCATTACACTGTGTTACATAATTGCTGAATCCCTGTTCTTATTTGCCTGGTATACGAAATCTCTTTTGCCATTTCCTTATCTCCTACAAAGCAGAGAAAGATCTTTCCTGGCAACTTTTCTAAATTCTTTATTTTCATTTCAACTTTACTGAGGTATAATGGACACATAAAATTGTATGATATTTAAAGTGTCCATCGTAGCAATTTGATATACATGTATATTGTGAAAGGATCCCACCCAGCTAATTACCTCATCCATCACCTCACCTCATTTTTAAAATGAGACCATTTAAGGTCTACTCTCTTAGCAAATTTCAACTATGCAATCCAGAGTTATCAATTACAGTCACCACACTTCACATTGAGACATTCAGACCTCATTCATCTTACAGATGAAAGGTGAAACCCTTTTCACCAACCTCTCTTATTGTTCTGAATTCTGTAAGATTCCCAGTGGCCCACTGTATCATGTGGCAGAATTCTGGAATCAGGAAACCAGCAAGAATTTCTGTGCATTTTCAAGGTTTGTGATGGCTTCAAATCATCATCCCACGGGAAGGTGAGCAAGGGTTCTCTTTGCTAAGCAAGAAGGCTACTTAACTACAAAACTAGAATTCAGAAGGTCAACTTCAAAGGGATTTAGGATGCAAAGATCTTTCAGGCATCTGGGTAGTAACTTGATTTTCTAAGACTGTACTCTCAGCATTAAAATAGCTCAAGAAGAAAACATATGCTTCTACTTAGTGCTTTTTTTTTTTTCCTTCCTGTTGTAGCTTTTACTGTCCTATTATTTTCTTATTTTTAAAAACATCTCCATTCTCATTCAATATCCTGGAAAATTCTTCGGATTTACCCATGAATTTTCTGCACAGCCGTGGGTCTCCAAGTCAGTCTGTACAGATATCACCTGTCAAACTTTTGCAATAGAATGACATCTGCATCCTGACCTCTGTCCTCGTCCCCTTGCTGAGGCTTTGCTAAAATTCTTAGCAGAGCAAGACTCTTGCAAACAGCCTTCTGCGGACCCTCCCTTTTACAAGTGAGACCAGAGTACCAAACAGGTTTAAAGATCCACTGCTATAGAAACCAAGTCCCCTGGCCTCTTCATTTGTGCATATTCTAATTAACCCACAGACCTGCAGAGACAGCCAATTATGAGAAATAAAAGCTCTCTATTGGACCATAAAGAAAGCTGGGCACCAAAGAACTGATGCTTTTGAACTGTGGTGTTGGAGAAGACTCTTGAGAATCCCTTGGACTTCGAGGAGATCAAACCAGTCAATCCTAAAGAAAATCAACCGTGAATATTATTCATTGGAAGGACTGATGCTAAAACTGAAGCTCCAATCCTTTGGCCACCTGATGCAGAGAGTCCACTCATTGGAAAAGACCCTGAAGCTGGGAAAGATTGAAGGCAGGAGGAAAAGAGGATGACAGAGGATTAGATGGTTGGATGGCATCACCAACTTGATGGACATGAGTCTGAGCAAGCTCTGGGCGTTGATGATGGACAGGGAAGCCTGGCGAGCTGCAGTCCATGGGGTCACGGAGAGTCAGACATGACTGAGCCACTCAACTGGCTAATTGCAACTTCCCTGGGGGTCCAGGGGTTAAGAATCTGCCTGCTGATGCAGATGACACAGGTTTGATCCCTGGTGTCGGAACTAAGAATCCTATAAGCCATGGGGCAACTAAGGTCCTGCTCTGCACAACTAGAGAAAGCCCTGGAGCAGCAATGAAGACCCAGCGCAGCCAAAAATAAATAAAAATTGTTAAAAACTGTAAAAGAAGCTCTCTATTCAAAAACATTTACCAAAGAAGTTACCAATAAAAATCCTGTAAGAAAAGAGAGAATGCATAGCTCTTAATGTAAAATAAGGGCAAACACCATAGTGAATTCTCGGGCCACCACTCACAGAACCAAATTTATAGCAGCAAATATGCCCTCATCTATTCTACCAGGTTTCACAGCAAACTTCCACTGTTCAGTAGAGGGAGGAAATTCTTCTTTATCGAATACCAATGACCCAAGCAAGACAAAAGAAAATTAGTGGAGGATCACTCAGAAGCCAAAGAATTAATGCTTAATTTTTTCAGAAAAATTTATCATATGCAATTAGTTTTTTAAAATATGAACAAGGACGAATAAACTTTTGTCAGGATATTCACGGATTGCCTCATTATATACTTTTATTTTATACTGGAGGCAATTACAAGCGGCATACCAGATGGAAGACAGTCCATGCTTCTACACGAGGACAGGGTTTGGGACTGTTCGCGGCTGTGTCCTGGCACCCAGAAGAGTGCCAACATCAGAACAGGTGCTCACCACAAATCTGTGGAAAGAATGACTCAAAAGAGAAAAGGCAGAGAGAGAGATTAACTGCAGCACCCAGACACTTGCCCTGATCACACTGGGGTGGCGGCTTATGGGGAATGGGTGGGAAATGGGCTAAATGTGACAAATAGACTAATCAGAGCTGAGCTTTGTGTGGCTTGGTGACAGATAATAAACCTTGACGTGACGTTCAACCAAGGGAAAGAGAAAAAGCCCTGGGACCGGAAGAGGTTGGGATGGAGAAGAATGTTTAGTTTCAAGCACTAGCAACCAGGTCCTCCATCTTCAAGGCCTGAATAAAACCCAAATTGAGGATTTTCGATTACTGACCAATATTTATCAGTAAGTGTCACTCAATAGGGAGTTCAATTTCAAATAATCTGCTTGGAAAGAAGGAATCTCAGAATCCCATTTACCTATACCCCAATTTTTGTTTAAGTGCACATTTTCAAGTTCACGGGAATCGACCTCAGGTTGAAAATGAAACACTGTAGCCAGCTGTTAGGAGCATCGCAGCAGCACCCAGTCTCTAGCTGTCACTGAGTCAACTACACAAATAAGGCCACTTAAAAGTTTCTTTTTTTTAAAAGGAAACACCCAGAAAATAAACATCATATTCTCCACCCTTTCTAATATGGTGTTAATATTGTCACAATATTCCCTCCATTGCCTGCCCTGATCTCCAAAGAGAGACTGCTGCTCTTCATGAACTCAGCTTGTACACTACTTCCTCTAATTGCCTTCAGGATTCTATTGCCATTAGCAATGCCAGGGGCTTCCTTGGTGGCTCAGTGGTAAAGAAATCCACCAGAGGAGACACGGGTTCCATCCCTGACTCGGGAAGATTCCACACGGGGAACTTCAGCCCGTGCACCACAGCTAGTGGGCCTGTGCTGGGGAGCCTGGAGCCACAACTACTGAAGGCTGCATGCCTGGAGCAAGTGATCTGCAGCAGGAGAAGGCACCGCAAGGAGAAGCCCGTGAACTGCACTCAAGAGTTGCCCCTGCTCACCGCTTTCCTAGAGAAAAGCCCGCAGAGCAACCAAGAGCCAATACATAGCCGAAATACATAAATAAACAAAATTATCTTTTAAAAAAAACTGCCAACTTTCAGAAGAGCTTGAAAACAAGTCAACGGGTTTGGCCCTCAGTTTTAAATGCCCTGAGGTGTAACAGCACTGTATACTTTTTAAAGCATTTTCACAAGATCAATTCATGGGAAGCAGGCACAGCAGGTATCGGTCCCACTAAGAAAAATGGAATACAAAACAAAAGGTTAAGTAGAACAACACTACTTACTGCCAGAGCAAGCCGTGAAACAGGTCTCTGAAACGTATTTAGTCCAAAACTCCATCATTAGTTCAATGTTTTTCTACTTCAACAAGCAGCTTCCTAATCACTGACCCAAGGTGAGTGTGCAAGAGAGGTTTAGAAAGGGGAGGAAGCCTTCCAAGTGGGACTCCGCGTGGTGACACACTCGGTCAGGCGCCTCCACGGAGCAGGTCCTGTTCTAGATGCCGGGGCTCGGCCGTGACCACAATCCCAGCCATTCCGCAGCTGGTGTTCCAGGAACAGACAAGAGATAAGCGCGTAATGTGGTATCTGGGAGCAATAAGTGCTGGAAAAAGAAATGCAGGTTTTGCTTACATGTGGAATCTAACAAAGCCAAACATAAAAGCAGAAGTCAAGTCATGGCTACCAGTGGCTGGGGTCAGGGAATAGGAGAGATGGTGTTTAGGGTGCAAATTTGCAACTAGTAGACAGTAAGTCCTGGAGATCAAAGGCACAGCACAGTGAACAGAGACAACAGTAATGGATTATAATCACCAAACTTGCTTAGAAGATAGGTCTTCATTATTCCCATCACAAAAACAGAAATGATATTTATGCAATGTGACAGAGGTGCTATTAAACCAGCCAATCCTCAAGGAAATCAACCCTGAATATTCATTCAAAGGACTGACGCTGAAGCTCCAAGACTTCGCCACCTGACGAGAAGAGCCAACTCACTGGAAAAGACCCTGATGCTGGGAAAGACTGAAGGCAAGAGGAGAAGGGGACGACAGAGGGTGAGACGGTTGGATGGCATCACCGACTCAACAGATGTGAGAAACTCCAGGAGATGGTGAAGGACAGGGAAGCTTGGCATGCTGTGGTCCGTGGGGTCACAAAGAGTCGGATGCGACTGAGCAACTGAACAACACGACAGAGGTGCTAGCCTTACAATGGCAACCACGTCAGAACATGTAAATGCGTCAAACGTGCTGTACACTTTAAATGTACACAGTGTTATGCGTCAAATATATTGATATTTCAGTTTTTAAAAAAGAAAATAGCGTGTTCAGAGAAAGCGGCAAATGTACAAGTCTGGGAACATACCAACACCGCTGCACTGTACACTTTAAACTGGTCAGTTGTATGGTATCTCGGCATCTCAGCAAGACTGTCCTTAAAAATGCAGAGTAAAGGAATGGTGAACAGCGGGGCTGGGTAGGAAACGTCAGGGTTTCTGCTGAACGATGAGCCCCGAGCCAAGTTCAGCGGGCAGGCCACTTGACATACCCCCCACTCGGCTCCCAGAAGGCCGCCAGCCGGTGGTCTAAACTCTGGGGAGCCCAAGATGAAAAGGCCCAGGATACTGAGCTTCTCCTGACAGAAGGTGGCCCCCAGAGACCCCTCTACGGTGGGGCTCAGAGCACAACTCCCGGCTTCCCTTGCCTTTCATGTAACCCTGTACTTTCTTCTCTGACCTTAACCACGAGCAGACATGCAGATGTTTTAGAAAAGCCACTAAAGTGGAAGACAGAGGCCAAATCAAACCCCAAAAGCAAATCGGAATATATGAAGACAATGCAGGAAGGAGAACTTTTGGCAACACTCTGTCAGTTACCTCAGAAATACAAAATCCCTGAAACAGGGTGGGATTTTTCAGAAGAGCTCTAGAAACTAAGAACATGAGAGCAGAAGTTTTGAAAAATAATTGAAGAACTGGAAAATAAAGTTGAGAAAAGTCCTCCAGAAAAGTAAAATAAACAGTCAAGAAAGAAAAAAGGGAGAAGGGAGTAGAAGAAAAAAAAAAAATAAGAGGACCAGTCCAGGAAGCCCAACATCTGAAGAGTAAAACTGTCAGAAGAAGGAAAAAAAAAAAAGCAGCAACAAGAATTATCAATGAAACTGTTTAAGAAATTTCCCCAAGAATGAGTTTCCAGCTATAAAGGGATTATATATCTCCCACATTAAGGCTCAAAAGATAACCACAGCTAAAACTGATGTGAGCTTCTACCTACATGAGACATATTTCTGGCAGAATCAGTGTCCTAACATATGTGCAGTTTTATTGTTACATATTTAGGTTCGTTTCAATATCACGTGATACCACAATAAGCATCACGCTGCAAGCCTTAGATTCTGTCTTAGAATCAATTTCTAAGCAAAACTACTGATCCCATTAGTGGCTCTGAGCATGATGAGTTCAATTTTTTTTTTTTTTAAAGGTAGACTTTTTTTTTTTAAGTGCGATAATGAGCAGAAATGTATGTGAAGGAAAGAATACATGAGAAGCCATTTTTTTTAAATTTCACTTAATGTTGAAGCCATACTGCTTACAATTTAAATCGACATTTCTACGGGCTTGCTTCAAGGAAAGCCACTGTTCTCAGATGGTTGTTCTCTAGAGGCTCCTTAAAGATTCACATCAAATAAATGCCTCAGACCCATAGCTAAATCCTTAATATCATGGCATTTTCACTCCAAAGACACACAGTATTAATTCTGATCTAAGTACTAATTATCTTTCCACAGGAATGCCATTCCCGCCGGCAACACTTCTTTCCTCTTAAAGGGGCTTTTTGTTTGGCTGCGATTCTCAACAGCTTCTCCTAATCTGGCTGAAACATCCATGAAGATGTTCCCCCTACTTGTTATGTAGGAAATTTTTCATGACAAAGAATTTTAAGTACTGATATATTCACTAAAAAAAATTGACAGCCAAGGGATATTCCTAAGAAATGCCATCTCATTTTTAAGTGCTCCCTACTATGTCAACCATGAGATATTTTCTATAGCAGTATGACAATCAAATATCCCAAAACACTACCAAATTTATACCTACTAAGAGAAACAACCATATTCAAGTTAAAATTTTATTTTATTTAAAATACTAACAAAAATACTCTAGGTGACCATGGTGCCTGGGGGAGACAGCAGACTGCCATGGTGGCAAACCTGATGCAAGGTAGACTATACCAAAATGTACTAACAGATCCCACAATATTGTAATACTAATTCCAGAAGGGCAGCAGGGAGAACAGTGAGGACACCTCAGACATGGGGGACACCATTAGGCAATTTTTTCCCTCATCCTCAGCACTTATACCAAGCTCATCAACCAAGTTTTATACAAAACTTGCAGGATGAACTCCAAGTAGACAATTTAGTAATGTCCACCTACACTGAAAATGAGAAAAAGCTAGCTTGTTAAATGGACTTCCCAGGGGACATTAGTGATAAAGAACCCACCTGCCAGTGCAGAAGACATAAGAGACGCGGGTTCGATCCCTGGGTTGGGAAGATCCCCTGGAGGTGGACACGGCAGCCCACTCCAGTATTCTTGCCTGGAGAATCCCTCGGACAGAGGAGCCTGGTGAGCTAAGAGTCCACGGGATCGCAAAGAGTCGGACACGACTGAGGCGACTTAGCAGACACACGCTGGGAACAGCACAGCGGAAAGGATAGAAGGATATGCGTGACGCAATCAGTCCAGTCTGATTTCTCACCCGGTCTCTGCCACCAGCTTGCTGTGAGACAACGCGGCAAAGTCCTGCTCAGATGGAGATGACGCTCTCCATCTCACCACCTGGCACATCAGACACGTCACAGCATTTGCTAGAGATCTGCTGGACGAATGGATGGATGGCAGGAATCAGACATGGCAATGCGCACACCATTATCACCATGTTCGGCAGAGAGCGGCAGCCTCCTCCCCTCCCCAGGGCAGGTCCCGACCTCAGCCTCGACAGCTGTAGCCTTCCCTTTTTCAGAGATGATCCATTCCCACGGAGCTGATCGGTACTCTTTCTAGAATAAATTCTAAACTCGTATGTCTAGAACTGACAATCTGATCTGACGGCAATAAAACTGTGTCATCTTTCCCCAGAACTAGGTCCCTTTCTAAAATTCTCTTTTCTCAACCAATCAGCCAAACTCAATGCCTATTTCTATACTGTGCTAGGCACAACGAAGGGCTTCCCTGGTGGCTCAGTGGTAAGAATCTGCCTACAACAATGCAGGAGACATGGGTTTCAATCCATGAGTTAGGAAGATCTCCTGGAGGAGGAAATGGCAACCGACTCCAGTATTCTTGCCTGGAGAATTTCATGGACAGAGGAGCCTGGTGGGCTACAGTCTGTGGGGTTGCAAAGAGCAGGACACGACTTAGCAACCGAACAACCACAACAAGTCATGATGAAAAACTGAGACATAAAATCCCATTTTCAAAATCATACACCTTCTTGAAATAAGCTAAAACATATGAAACAATGAACTGTAAATAGCAAACTATTAATTCCACCTACTAAAAAGTCATTTAACTGAAAATTCAGTTCTCTTGTGATAAAGCTAGGAACCAGAGAAAAGTTTAAAAAAGAAAAAGAAAAGAACCCAGGACAGCCAGGGTAACTTATATGCAGAGTATACCATGCAAAATGCTGGGCTGGATGAAGCACAAGCTGGAATCAAGATTGCCGGGAGAAATATCAATAATGACAGGCAGATGACACCACCCTTATGGCAGAAAGCAAAGAGGAACTAAAGAGCCTCCTGATGAAAGTGAAAAAGGAGAGTAAAAAGTTGGCTTAAAATTCAACATTCAAAAAACTAAGATCATGGCATCCGGTCCCATCACTTCATGGCAAATAGATGGAGAAACAATGGAAACAGTGACAGACTTTATTTTCTTGGGCTCCAAAATCACTACAGATGGTGAATGCAGCCAAGCAATTAAAAGATGCTTGCCCCTTGGAAGAAAAACTATGACCAACCTAGACAGCACATTAAAAAGTAGACATTACCTTGCCAAAAAAGGTCTGTCTAGTCAAAGCTATGGTTTTTTTCCAGTAGTCATGTATGGATGTGAGAATCGGACCATAAAGAAAGCTGAGCACCGAAGAATTGATGCTTTTGAAGTGTGGTGTCGAAGACTTTGAGAGTCCCTTGGACCACAGGGAGATCAAACCAGTCTATCCTAAAGGAAATCATTCCTGATACTGTTGGCCACCTGATGCAGAAAACTGACTCATCAGAAAAGACCCTGATGCTGGGAAAGATTGAAGGCAAGAGGAAAAGGGGACAACAGAGGATGAGGTGGTTAGATGGCATCATCAACTTGATGGACCAAGAGCTGGTGATGGACAGGGAAGCCTGGTGTGCTGCGGTCCATGGGGGTCGCAAAAAGTCGGACATGACTGAGCAACTGAACCGAACTGAACAGCCAGGACAGAAGTAGTGATAACAGCATACATAGATTCTTGGACCTAGTAATTCATGACAGAGAACTCACCATAAAGAAATAACCCTAAAAGGGTGGGGAAAGGATGAAGAAACTGCCTGAATAAATGACATTCATTGCTGTATTATGTATAAAAGGGAAAAATTAGAAATAATTTTAAACTACAACAATATAGGAGCATCAGTTTTGGCCCATGCACTGGATGATAATATTATACAACCATTAAAGTGTTTGGTAACATTCCCTCACATTAAAAAATGATAAAGGATTCAGAAATTTAACCAAGGATGTAAAAGATCTATACACTGAAAACTGTAAGACACTGAAAAAAAAAAAAGTTGACAAAGGGGAAAATATTTCATGTTTATGGATTGGAAGAAACTAACATTATTAAAATGTACACACTATTCACAGCAATTACTCATAGACTGAAAGCAATCTCTATCAAAATTCCAGAGATTTTTCACAGAAATGAAATAATCTTATAATTTGTATAAAAGCACAAGAGGCCCTGAAGAGCCAAAGCCAAATTGAGAAAGAACAAAGCTGGAGGCTCACACTCCTCATTTCAAACTTTAAACAAAGCTAGACTAATCAAGACAGTGGAGCACTTACTGGCATAAAAACCAACACCAGGACCAGTGGAGCAGAGTGGAGACCCCAGAAATAAACCCATGTGTGTGCAGTTCAATTAACCTATTACAAAGGTGCCAAGGATACCCAGTGGGGAAGGGGTAGTCTCTTCAATAACAATGCTGGGAAAACTGACTCTGTACATTCAAAAGAATGAAACTGGACCCTTACACCTTACACAGAAACCGGCTCAGAATGGATTAAAGACTTAAATTCAGATCTGAAACCGTAAGATTCCTAGAAGAAAACAGAGGGATAAGCTCCTTGACAGTGGTCCCAGCAATGTTTTTTTTGGATATGACACCAAAAGTACATGCAACAAAGGCAAAAACAACTGAGTCTATTATCAAATTTTTTTTAAAAGCCTCTGCAGAACAAAGGAAACAATCAACAAAACAAAAAGGCAACCCATGGAACAGAAAAAAATTCAAACTATATATGTGATAAGGGGTTAATATTATGAGTTAACAATGGGGATTAATATTCTGTAACTCCTTTTATATAGTATAAAGGGTTAATATTTAGTATTATGATACTCAGTAGCAAAAAACAAACCAAAACAAACAAAAAAAAAACCCACCACCACCAACAGCAAAGAAAATTTAAAAATGGGCAAAGGAACTGAATAGACATTTTTCCAAAAGATGACATATGAAAGGTCAACAGGGGGGCTTCTCTGGTGGCCCAGTGATAAAGACTCTGCCTGACGATGCAAGACACTCAAGTTCCATTCCTTACCCAGGAAGATCCCACATGCCAGAGAAACTTAGCTGGATTTTTTCCACAGCTAAACAAAGCTCACCTGTGACCTGAACACTACACATCTAGCACTTAGAAAACAGCTTTGAAAAAGTGTCCGGATAAAACCTATCACAAAATTAAAAAAAAAAAAAAGAAAGAAAGGTCAACAGGTATATAAAAAGCTGTTCAACTACACTTTTTATCAGCAGGGAAATGCAAATCAAAACCACAAAGAGATGTCACCTGTTAGGATGACTATTTTCAAAAAGGTGAGATAACAAGTATTGACAAGATTGTCAAGAAAAGGGAACCCAAGTACATTGTTGATTAGAATGTAAACTGGTGCAGTCACTATGGAAAACAGAAGGGAAGTTCCTCAAAAAATTAATAGATCTATCATATGATCCAGCAATTCCACTACTGGGTACATACCCAAAGAAAATGAAATCAGTATCTCAAAGAGATATCCACACTTCCATGTTCAACGCAGCATTACCTCAACAGCCAAGATATAGAAACAACTTAAGTATCGGAAAATAGATGCATAGATAAAGAAAATGTGACACATATATATGTATATATACACACACACAAGTATGTATATGTGTATATGATGCTAATGTGAAAAGGTAAGACATATTAATATAACTATGCACTTGTATATATTACTGCAAGACATATATAGTGAGAATATACACAAGTATATACACTAAGGTATTATATTATAGATATGTGAATATTACTCAGCAATAAGAAAGAAAGAAATCCTGCCATTTGGAACAACATGGATGAATCTGGGGGACATGATGCTAACTGAAATATACCAGACAGGGAAAGACAAATACCATATGATCTTACTTACGTGTGAAATCTAAAATACAAAACAAATAAACAAACCTAAGAAAACAGAGTCACAGGTACAGAGAACAAACAGGTGACTGCAGGGGTGAGTGAGAGAAACAGGTGAGAGACTAAGAGGTACAAACTACACATAAAATAAATGAGCTTTAAGGCTACAATGTACAACACGGGGAATAGAGTCAGTATTTTATAATAATTATAAACGGAGTATAACCCTGCAAAAGAGTGACTCATTCTGTTGTACACCTGAAACTTACATATTATTATACATCAACTATATTTCTCAAAAAAAAAGAAGCACAAAGTTTCAGTTACAAAATAAATGAGTCATAGGTATGAAACAGTGTGGAGAAAAGAGTCAATAAAAATGTGGTATCTTTGTACGGTGACAGATGGTAACTAGACTTATTGCAGTCATCATTTTGTAAACATACAGAAATATCAAATTGCTATGCTGTGCGCCAGGAATTAACACAGGGTCATAGGTCACTTATACTTCAAAAACAAACAGAATAGAAAAAGAGGTCAGATTGTGATTACCAGAGGCAGGGGTGGGAGTGGGGGTAGGAGGAATTAGACAAAGCTGGTCAAAAGGTACAAACTTCCAATTGTAAGACAAATAAGCACTAGGGATATGATGTACAACATGATAAAGTTAACCCTGCCTTATGTTACGCGCGTGTGTGTGTGTGTGTGTGTGTGCACACGCGCACGCTCAGGTGCTCAGTCGTGTCCGACTCTTTGCAACCTCATGGCCTGTAGCCCGCCACACTCCTCTGTCCTTGGGATTCTCCAGGCAAGAATACTGGAGTGGGTTGCTGTGCCCTCCTCCAGGGGATCTTCCCCACCCAGGGATCCAACCTGCATCTCTTACAGGGTTAGAGTGAAAACCTAAAGGGAACGTGATAACTTTCTTCAAATATCTCAAGGATGGAAACTGGAACAATTTCAAGGGTTAAATGTTCTGAGAAGCTGGGAGTAGAAAGTTACTCAAGGAATGAAAGTTATAGCCATGTAGATTTCATTTCAACAACAAATCTGTCCAAACCCCCAGAAGTGTTTAACAACGTACAGTGTACTGACGAGATGAACTCTCCCTGACATTCAAGCAGAGGATAGTGAGGCATACACCAGGAACATTGCTAGGGCACCTCCGCCTTAGAGGGAGAACTGATCAAGAGGATAATCAAAATTCTATCTGTATTTTTTTTTTTAAAGTCCTGAGGTCCTAAATTAGCGTCTGTTTGCACAGAAGTCCTCAAAAGGAGGTAGGGTTTAATGCAAGGTGTTGTTGTTCTGTCACTAAGTCCTGTCCAACTCTTTGGGACCGCATGGACTGCAGCATGCCAAGCTTCCCTGTCCTTCAGTATTTCTCTGGGTTTGCTCAAACTCATGCCTACTGAGTCAGTGATGCTATCTAACATGGTCCACTGTAGAAGGGAATGGCAAATCACTTCAGTATTCTTGCCTCCAGAACCCCATGAACAGCACGAAAGGGCAAAAACACAAGGTCTCCAGAAAGCAGACGGACAGGAGACGGCATGCAGAAGTTTGCTGGGGAGTCCTCAGGATCACCGCTCTGGGGGAAGAAAGGAGATGGGAACTGAGGGAGAAACTGGGTTGGGATGCAGTCACAGCGACCTTCAGCGAGAGAGGGCAAGAGGGCGGGCTGGACCGGTACACCCCTTACCCATCAGCCACGGCTGCACCCAGGGAAGGGGCGTGGCTTTGGGAGGGGGGCTCCCACTGGCTGAGAACTGGGGGGACCGGGCCGACCAGTAGAACAGAGTCTACCACAAAGCGCTAGGTAACACTTTTCTGCACCAATTACTTTGGTAGAATAACAGGTGTCAAATGCCAAAACAAGACGCTGGCACTTCACAACACCACGCTGTTAAATATTTAGCGGCTCACTGGTCTCGCTTGGAAAAAAAAAAAAAAAAACAGAAGTGCCAAGTGTGAGCAGTCACTCAGTGGCTCTTCTCTGATCTCATGGACTGTAGCCGCCGGGCTCCTCTGTACACGGGATTCTCCAGGCAAGAACACTGGAGCGGACTGCCATTCTCTTCTCTTCAACAACAGCCCTGATTAACCAGTACTACTCAAATTAAGGGTAAAATCAAAAATTTTAAAACCCCTCTCTCGTCCAGACATAAACCATTCCTTTACTCTTTGACTATCTTCTAACTGATAAGCTTTCTCTGTGCTATTCTTTCATCCTGTTAATAGTAGGAGGTTAATTTATGAAATTATCTGCACCATACACATGTAATTTCCATAATGTGAACTGAAATGCAAGTTCAATACCATGAAAAATAACCAAATCCATAGAAGAACACAAAATCTGTCTCATCCTCTAGATATGTTCTATGCATATGCTTCAAGGACAATTAATATTTTTTAATTCTATACTCTTGAAAAATAGGTGAATAACATCTAGTCTTGCACAATTACAGCACCTGGGTTCTCAGCAAATCTCAAGACTATTTTACCCTCGTTAAAATGCTACTGATGGAGCATATGCTCAGCTATGATACAAAGATTAACAGGGCTTTCCTTTTGCTCATGAAGCGTGTGTTGACACAAAAAAGTGAAGTGTTGTGGACACAGGCAAGCAGGGCCTTCCCTCACACTGAATTATCAGAAAGGCCACCTCTGAGGGTGGGATGTTTCGAAAGAACAGCATGTATATTATCTATGGTGAAACAGATCACCAGCCCAGGCGGGATGCATGAGACAAGTGCTTGGGCCTGGTGCACTGGGAAGACCCAGAGGAATCTGGTGGAGAGGGAGGTGGGAGTGGGGATAGGGATGGGGAATACGTGTAAATCTATGGCTGATTCATATCAATGTATGACAAAACCCACTGAAGAAAAAAATAAATAAAGGAAATAAAAAAAAAAAAGAAAGGCCACCTCCTCAGACTGATCCATTTTTAGAGGAAAAAATTTCAAAATACAGAAAGATTTTTTTAAACGATCTTTTCACACAAAGGTAAAGTAGCTTCTTGTGATGTGTCTCTGAAACTCATCTGAAAGTTCAAAGAAAATAACAAGGAAAAGGAACCTACAGTACTACAGTCAAACTGCTTAATTCAGGAAGATTCAGAGAAACCTAATTAAGATCAATCAACAGAATAAAATAAACACGTGGTTTTCTGAGCTGCTAAGTTTGCACTGATTGCCACAGCAGCAAGTGAAAACTAACACAACTGCTCATTAACATCGATCACACTAGCTTTGAAGCAAACACTGTGTCTTGTGCATTTCAATGTATTCTATTCAAGTCTAGCACACCTTTCTATACAAACCTGGCCCTCGATAATATTTTTTGAAAGAATGAACTCTTGTAAATCTCCGCACTGCTTTCACTGGAGGAAGAGTTATATTAGAACCGTCTAGACCAAATTTCTTTACTTGGGCTCTCTATCACAGAGCCCAGGAGCTGACAGACCTTCACAGTTTTTGCCTCTTATTGTTCACTGATCTTAGGCTGACCTCTCTAAATGTTTCTCAAATACATAAACCTCAACAAGATTGTTTCTTTTAAAGGATGACTAGTTTTCTCATAACAAACATGTTCAGTATATAACTGAATCCCTTTGCTGCTCCCTTGAAACTGAAACAACATTGGACAAAAACAACAAGGAGCTAACAGAAGCAGCCGAGATTAAGAAGGGGCTGCAAAAACACACAGAAGAACTGTACAGAAAAGGTCTTAATGACCCAGATAACCATGATGGTATGGTCACTCACCTAGAGCCAGACATCCTGGAGTATAAAGTCAAGTGGGCCTTAGGAAGCATCACTTCGAGCAAAGCTAGTGGAGGTGATGCAGTTGCAATTGAGCTACTTAAAATCCTAAAAGAGGATGCTGTGAAAGCGCTGCACTCAGTATGTCAGCAAATATATCAGAAAACACAATGGCCACAAGACTGGAAAAGGTCAGTTTTCATTCCAGTCCCAAAAAGGGCAACGTCAAGGAATACTCAAACTACCAAACAACTGAATTCATCTCACATGCTAACAAGGTGATGCCCAAAATCCCTCCAGCTAGTCTTCAACAGTACACGAACCGAGACCTTCTAGATGTTCAAGCTATATTTAGAAAAGGCAGAGAAGCCAGAGATCAAATTGCCAACATCTGCTGGATCATAGAAAAAGCAAGAGAATACCAGAAAAAGATCTACTTCTGCTTTGTTGAGACTATGCTAAAGCCTCTGACTGTGTGGACCACAACAAATTGTGAAAACTCTTAAGGAGATGGGAATACCAGACCACCTTATCTGCCTCCTGAAAAACCCATATACAGGTCAAGAAGCAACAGTTAGAACTGGACATGGAACACGGACTGGCTCAAAACTGGGAAAGGAATATGTCAAGGCTCTATATTGTCACCCTGCTTACTTGACTTAAATGCAGAGTACATCAGGCAAAATGCCAGGCTGGATGAATCACAAGCTGGAATCAAGATTGCCGGGATAAACGTCAACAACCTCAGATATACAGATGATACCACCCTAATGGCAGAGTGAAAAAGCTGGCCTAAAACTCAACATTCAAAAAATGACAATCATGGCATCTGGTCCCATCACTTCATGGCAAAGAGATGGGGAAACAATGGAAACAGTGGCAGATTTTATTTTCTTGGGCTCCAAAATCACTGCAAATGGTGACTGCAGCTATAATATTAAAAGACACTTGCTCCTTGGAAGAAAAACTATGACAAACCTAGACAGTGTATTAAAAAGCTGAGACATCACTTTGCAAACAAAGGTCCGTCTAGTCAAAGCTATGGTTTTTCCAGTGGTCATGTACAGAGGTGAGCACTGGACCATAAATAAGGCTGAGCAAGAAGAACTGATGAACTATGGTGCTGGAAAAGACTTGAGAGTCCTTGGGCTGCAAGGAAATCAAGCCAGTCCATCCCAAAGGAAATCCACCTGGAATATTCATTGGAAGGACTGATGCTGACGCTCCAACACTTTGGCCTCCTGATGCAAAGAGCCAACTCACTGGAAAAGATCCTGATTGTGGGGCAGAAGGAGAACCTGGTGACAAAGCATGAGATGCTAAGTTTGAGAAAGCTCCAGGAGACACTGAAGGACGGGGAAGCCTGGCGTGCTGCAGTCCTTGGGGTTGCAGAGTCGGACATGACTTGGTGACTAAACAACAGTAAAGAAAAAAAAGTTTGGGGTTTTACTGTTTCTGTTTGCTGGTTCATTTTTATAAAAAGCAGATATCAGTTTTTCTGCTGTTATTGTTTTGGTTGTCCATTTGACTCACTTATTTCCTATTTTCCTAATCAACGCATTCTCTTCTCAATACTGCTTTGGCCTCACCCCACCAGAACTTCAATCTGGCACATGTGTAAGATCCTAGTATCTTTGCCTAACTCTACAACATTTTGCTGCCAGTCTTCCAGATCCCTAACTTTTGTCTTTAATCATATCTATTTGATTATCTAGCTGATCTTTTTAATCTTTCAAATTCAATCATCATAGCTTTACTTTCCATAAACTTTGTTGTTCTAAATCATCTTTTTCATAGCAGACTACTTTTATTTAATGTGTGCGTGCATGCTAAGTCGATTCAGTCATGTCCCACTCTTTGTGACCCTGGAGACTGTCGCCCACCAGGCTCCTCTGTCCATGGGATTCTCTAGGCAAGAATACTGGAGTGGGTTGCCATGCTCAGCTCCATCGGATCTTCCCAACCCAGAGGAGAGTCTCAGGGATCGAACCTGCATCTCGTACATCTCCTTACCATTGGCAGGCAGGTTCTGTACCAATAGTGCCACCTAAGAAGCCCTTATCTGATATATTTACACACCTCCTAAATTCCCCTGAGTGTGCTGACTCATGTCTTTTCTTTCATCCTATTTGTTTTACTCACATGTCCAATGATCCCTTGATTTTCATTCATACTTAGGATAAAAGACAGAGCCAATCCACAAGCACACGTAAAGCAGGCTTCCTCTCAGGCATGAGGTCGCTCACGGAGAGGCTCAACCTTAGGGCTCTAGGTGAGAGCACAGTGAAGTGAAGTGAGTGAAGTCGCTCAGTCGTGTTCGACTCTTTGCGACCCTGTGGACTGTAGCCTACCAGGCTCCTCCGTCCATGGGATTCTCCAGGCACGAATACTGGAGTGGGTTGCCATTTCCTTCTCCAGGGGATCTTCCCGACCCAGGGATTGAACCCGGGTCTCCCGCATTGCGGGCAGACACTTTAACCTCTGACCCACCATAGGATGCATCAAATGATGGGCTTTCCTCCAGGGTAAGGGCGTGAGGACCCAGCAGCAGGCAGGTGGGGAGACAAAAACAAACCTGCCAAAAACAAGTCAGCCTTGCCTCTGGTGTGAAGCACTGTAGCAGACACTGCCTATAGAAGGCTCAGGCTTCCTTCCCCAGCACGCTATGTGTTGTGGGTGCCCAGGGTGATTTTAAGCTCTGCTCTGCTCCCCGCTCAGGTCTCTAAACCCACTTGGGGAACCCTCCCCAAAAGGATGTTGACTTTCCCGAGAGCACAGTCTCAGTTCTCGGCTGGGGTGGGGAGGGGCGAGGAGTGGGGGGGGGGGTCACTGTTATAAAAGGAATACTTTAATTTCCTGAATTTTGCTCCAGGGCACCTTCCCACTGGCAGTTGCTCGTCACTGTTAAGTTCTGTTTTTAATTCAGCTTTGCACCTGTGTCTTGCGTTATGATTTTTTGTTTTTGTTTTTGCTTCCTTTTGTCAATCTACTCCCACCTGTTTTCAGTTTTCCAGGAATTCCTTATAACTTTTGGAGTAAGGAAGGTAGACACCCATGCTAGTTTTCCAGCAGCGGTAGAGATTTTTCTTAATGTCTATTTTGTCATCATCTTACAGGGTTTTTGGTAAGAGAGGAGCCTGATACATGTGTTCAGACTGCCATTTACTCCAAAAATCCAGTTTGTCCTCCTGAATTCCTAAATGAAACATTCCTATGTAATTTAATTTTATTCAGAGCACCCTAAAGCTAACACTTCGCTGGGAACTGGAAAAAAAGTCATTGTTCTCAACTCCTACTTATTAGTGGGGGGGGGGAAAAAAACATATTTCTGCCTTGTCTAGTTCATTAATAAAAACTGATTATAGCCTAGTTAAACAAGTTAAGCTCCATAAAAGAAGGGACATTTAAGCAATATTTTTCACAGGGGAAAAAAACAAATGTACGTAAAAAGTGTGATGAAAAAGGCAGTCCTAGAGAAAGAAATGCTAACTTCCCCAGATTTCAAATGCAAAGAAGATTTACTCATTCCATTTACAAAGAATCTAGAGCGTAATCCAATAAAAAAGCAGTTATAATAGATCGAAAAGCCACTGAGGAGGTAACAGTTTGATTTTTCAAACTGGATTTGATTTCTCTAAAAGTGTAAATCCCATACGTATTGCTTCTACAAATTGTATCCACATAAAATGCCAAGTCAACAAGCATTCTGTAAGTATGCTACCTAAATCTTTGAGAAAACAAAAGATAAAGAAAAGATGCAGCCATTTTTCTTTTAAAAATAGAAAGTCTGGATGAGAAGAAAAATATACACATATGCAAATTCACTTCCACATGGAGATCATGAAAGATCCCAGGAGCTGTTTTAATATTAAATATCTCCCTTTTGAGTTCATAAAGAATTGCTACAGGAATTCACAACTACAAAGTGGGAAGGAAGAGAAGCTGATGCAAGTGCTTTTTAAAAAAAAATCTGTTCCTCAGTTGCATTGATAGAAGTATTGGGACTAGACCAGAAAGCACACACTAGCTACATACTTATTGGTTCCCTCTTGGCAAGGGAACTCCTAATGGCCTCATATGGAATTTTAAATATCTAGAAATTTTACATAAAAATCCAGGCTTCACTTGTCTAGATCAGGGCTCCATATTCGCGTGTTAAAGTAGTCAGCTGGAGCCAGTGGTAAGGACTGGCTCTGTAGGGAGAGAAAACAGAAATCATGGTCTGGTGTAAGCACTCCCACCAGGGCTGATTTCAAGCTCCCACTGTGACAGTGAGGTTGGAGGAAGGCCACCAGGCGAGCCCCAGGAACCAGCTCTGGCACGGCCGCGGCAGGAACCGGGTGAGGGGCTGCCCCCCGAAAGGGAGGAAGAGCTCCGATCTCCAGGGTCCCGTGCCCCTGCCTGCTCAAACCTGGCTGCTTCAGGCCTCCGCGCTCTTCTGCCCCTTCACCCCCAAGAACTCACGACTAAGTCAAAGCTGGTGGTGGTCCTGGGTGCACTGCAGCAGACCACACACACACACAGAGCATTGTTTAGGTCTGCTTACGGGAAGGACACCGATGAATCGATGAATCGGGATGTGTGGAGAAGACAGCCACTTCACGTGATGCTTTGGAAGACACCCAACAAAGAAGGGGTGCTAGTGCTGCGGATGTTTGCACTAGACGCTGGCTGGGGCAAGGATTCGCAAGGCACAGGAAGGGGAAGAGAGGATGGAGATGGAAGAACCAGGTAGGTATCAAATGAAAAAAGGTCAGTGTTTATTTCAGCCCAGGATTTTTGACTCTGATATTTTGAATTTAATTGCAAATGACATTAAAATAGCTCAAAACGTTTTTATGTGTATTGAGAAAAAGCAAGGATTTCTAAAGGTTGAGAAATATTCATTTAAAGTTAACATAATAAAGCATTCTCAAGTGTCTAAAGAGCTATTAAGTGGAAGAATCTATTTCCAACAACCATTATGCTAGTTAACAGGCCATTATTTCCACCAGTGAGATCCATTTCTAACATTTCATATGCTAATTTGATCAGATATAAAACCACAAGAATAGCAGAGACACTTGTAATCTGTTTTTGGAGGGCAGCCCTCTGATTAAATGCCAGGTGCCCACCCTAGGAAGCACTTTGATGAAAGCTTCTGACCACACCTAGAGAGTGTCTTCAATAAGCTCCTAATATATCCTGCCTAATGTTTCATGCAGCTTTTTAAAGTATAATAAAATGGGCTACTGAGGGATGACCTTTTCACTGCCACTATTCATGAAAGGTAAATAACTGAACACACAAAACACTAGTAACTCCAACCTTTAGTGAAGTCAAGTCACAGAAAGAGAAGTGTCGTATGATATCCCTTATGTAGGGTTTCCCTTGTGGCTCAGATGGTAAAGAATCTGCCTGCAATGCAGGAGACCCAAATTCAATCCTTGGGTCAGAAACATCCCTTGGAGAAGGGAATGGCTACCCAATCCTTTATATGGGGACGCTAAAAAGAAATGATAGATATGAACTTATTTACAAAACAGAAACAGACTCCCAAACTTAGAGAAGGCACTTATGGTTACTGGCAGGGGGAGACAGTTGGGGAGTTTGGAATCAGCAGGTTCACACTGCTGTATTTAAACAGATAACCAACAAGGACCTGCTCTAGCACAGAGAACTGTGCTCCATGTTGTGTGGGAGCCCCCGGAAGGGAGGGGGTTCGGGGGAGAATGGATACATGGCCCGGGGTCTCTGCTGTGCGCCAGGAAGCATCACAACATCGTTAATCAGCTGGACTCCAATATAAAACTGAAAGCTTACTAAAAAACAAAAGGCAGTAAACTCAGTCTCCTTATTTTGAAAATCAAAAGGCGTGGGAACATGAAGCCAGAGAAGAAGACAGCTCCCCAGGACCTGTGGTTTCATCCCCTGGAGGACTGTGCACCACCCAGCAACAGCTGACACCCAGTTATTAAGTGCTGGGGGCGGGGGGGCCACAGTCCATGGGCCCGAAAGAGTTGGACACAACTTAGCGATTAAACAAAACACCATTCTGAAGATCATGGCAGCATGTGATTGCGCATGAAGATACTGAGGCAGGGAGGCGGGAGAAGCACCTCAAGCTTTTTTTTTTTTTAAACTTTAATCTTGATTTAGGCATCCCAAGTCTTAAAGCTTCATTTCCCCCTCTGACACCTCCTACTCAGCTTACTGCAAATGTTCTGCAAAGTCTAAAGTATTATTGAGAGGGACATGGTACTCCGTTGACTCGGTACGTTTTGGGTGATAATTAGAGCGAAATCATTTTTGCTAGTGTTCAGTAACTTAATTCCTTAGAGATGAGCCTTCACTCCCATGGTTACTTTATTACCTACAGATGCTTATTACAGGCTGATCATAAGCACCAAATGGCCCGTGCTTGGCATATGAAGCAGAATGGAGCAGAATCTTTGCCTTGAACAAGTCTGGGGACTTGCAGACCCACAGAACCTCAGGTTCTGAAGTCCAGCCTATCCCCTTACTCAGCGCTTCTGGACACCAGTCACCTCGTCTCTGCCTGGCACCTCGGCAGTGAGGCATCCTGTTTCTCTGCAAGCAGCCCATGCCAGCAAGAGCTGAGATCCCCTCCTTGAGCAGACCGCGGTCCTCACAGGTAAAGAAAGCGCATTGTACAGAGAGGTTCTGGGGCCGTCACCCGGCCTCCACGTGTGGCTGATCACAGCTACTAACATTTGGGAAATGCTGGTTCACTGGTTGGGAAGCCTTTTCCAAATGAAAACCTTCTTGTTGACTTATTGGTAGAGGGAGCATACATACATAGTTTTACTTTTAATCTACAGCTATGTCTTCAATGCCTTCCATCTCAGGACACCCAAATAGAGGAACGAGGATTTAGACTTCAGAGTCAGGCTCCCGAATTCAAACCTCAGCAGCACCAGGACCAGCTAAGCATCCTTAGGCAAGCTATTTAGGCGCTGTATGCCTCTGTTTCCTTGTCCATAAAATGGGACTGATCACAGTAACTCCTGAACAGGGCTCTTGTGAGAATTATAATGCAGTGACCCTGAAACTGAGGTCCATGGGCAAATGCTGAGGGGTCTGGGAGGAGCTTTCACCTGAGCTGGTATTTCACTGAGAACACTTAAAAAAAAAAAAATCTGACATATGCATATCCTGAACCAGACACCTACCGTTTATATAACCATAGTATTGGCACATGATTTTGGTGACTGTGTTTGCATTCCCCCGCCCCCGCCCCAGTCTCATAAGAAAAGGACAGGAACAAACCTAGTATGAAATGGAGGTATCTGCACTAAAAGAAAACCAGTTTATGCCACCATAATGCATGCAATGAAATACGTTACAAGAGTTTGCAGAGATAAAGTGGTGGGGGAACTGTGTCAAAGGACGCACGGCAGGACCAGCAGGGTGACGTCAACGGAATCAACCGCAGCTTGGCAGTGCCGGGCGCCATACGCTAGCGGAGCGGGATTTATCGTCATCTACTGGATCGTGGCGAACTTTTATGGGCTACGTTTAAATTGTAGGTTCAAGCTCTGTCTGTGAAGTTGTAAAAGAACTATACGCGTAAAGATTTTATGCCCAGTTTTATGCTTACGTATATTTAAGTAACACTGTAATAAAGATAACCAAACTGTGGTTATGCAAGGGAATGTTCTTGTTCGTAGGAGATATGTAAGTACTTAGGAGTAAAGAGGCATGATATCTGCCATTTGCTCTCAAATGTTTCAGTAAAAATAATCCACATATATGTGTGTGTATGCACATGTACAAACACTACATACATAAAATATAAAGAGAGAGAAGGAAATAGGACGAAATATAAACAACCTGGGAGCTCCCCAGGTGGCGCTTCTGGTAAAGAACCTGCCTGTCAGTGAAGGAGATGCAAGAGACCCGGGTTCCATCCCTGGCTTGGGAAGATCCCCTGGAGGAGGAAGTGGCAATCCATTCCAGTATTCTTGCCTGGGAAATCGCAAAGCAGAAGAACCTGGCTGGTTATAGTCCAGGGGGCTGGAAAGAGTCAGACAGAACTGAGTACACATCCATAGACAACCAGAGAACCTGGTTAAAGGATCCTGATAGCCAAAGAATTACATCATCTCATACCTAGAAGCATCCAGCCCCTCCTGGTTAAAGAGGCAGATCCAGAAGTCCCCGAGGAATATTTATTATTGGACCAATGACTCAGTAACTCACACCTGGGGGAAGGGACTCACACTGGGCAGGCGACTGTAGAATGCTTACCAATGCTCCTTCCTCCTCTCTCTGGAATTTGTGGCCACAGAAAGTCCAGGTCTTGGATACATGGTGTCTCTACAGGTGGTAGGATATAAAGAATGTACAGCACAAATGCAGTGACCAAAGCCATCACATTAGGCTGCAGAGGATCTGATTGGTGTGCTCCCATCAGGGTCTACTGGGCAGTCTCAGCAGAGCATGCTTTGGGGGAACAAGAGGGACCTAAACAGTCTTAACCAAAGAGGAGTGACCGCTTTCTTGAGCACTGACTTTAAAAATCAGGAACAGTACAGCCTCAGGCTACAGCAGAACTGCTTCTAAAGGGGCAGTCCTGTTCGCTCCCAGCGGGAGTGCCAAGTCCTAGGGCTCTTGACGGAGAACAATGTGATGACGTCACCCCGTCCAGCCACCGATGGATTCCAACTGCACACCCTTCATGCCCCAGCGGTTAGTCAAAGCTCCCCAGGACATAAACGGAGGAGCCAGAAGCAAGTTTATCCAACAAAGGAGATAAAAAGCCAAATCATGTTTTTTCACCTACAGGTCCCACCCAGTTCATTTGCAGATCCTCAAGTCAACTTAATGAGTCATGACCCAACTTTTACTCAAACAAAGTAAAATGCAAAGAAAGAGAGACAACTCAAGCTATAACTGTGCAAAAGGGAGGATAAGAACTGTTTCAAGAAGTTACTGTCTCAGTTATGTCAGTATGAGTTTGAGGGTCACAAGGTAAAAGCTTTTCTTCTTCTGGGCCGTGGCCAAAATGTTGGCAAGCCATGGTGTCAGGGGCTGAGAGGAAAGACAAGAGGACGGGAGGAATGGAGAGAAAGAGAAAGGAATGCGGAGCAGCCCCAGCTGGTCCGGTCACAGGAAGGCGCTGGCTATGGCACCAGGACCTACACACACAGTGACCTCACTGGCGGGCAGTGCCGGCCACCCAGGAGGACAGATGTCCACCGGAGAAGACAGTGTGTGAGCCCGACTCCTCTTCATAATTAAGTCCATAGGTTTCTTTTTCCCCTTTTTAAGGCAAAACAGAACCCGCGCTGTGCTTAGGCACTTTAGTCGAGTCCGGCTCTTGCCCTCCAG
This sequence comes from Cervus canadensis, assembly GCF_019320065.1. Classification (NCBI taxonomy): domain Eukaryota; kingdom Metazoa; phylum Chordata; class Mammalia; order Artiodactyla; family Cervidae; genus Cervus; species Cervus canadensis. The sequence continues at coordinate 4,895,602 of NC_057407.1, read as the reverse complement.
GCTCCTCTGTCTGTGGGATCCTCCAGGCAAGAACACTGGAGTGGGTAGCCATTTCCTCCTCCAGGGGATCTTCCCACCCAGGATCAAACCAGAGTCTCATGTCTCCTGCGATGCAGACAGATTCTTTACGGCTGAGCCACTGGGGAAGCCCCAAACAGAACCCTGTTTGTTGTTTAGTCACTCAGTCTGACTCTTTGTGACCCCATGGACTGCAGCCTGCCAGGCTCCTCGGTCCATGGGATTCCCCGGGCAAGAATACTGGAGTGGGTTGCCATTTCCTTCTCAAAACAGAATCTATATACATGCAAATGTCCACACATCTGGGGCATCAGTCCCCATGATAACAAAAAGCCAGTGCTCCCAGGAATGCTTTCCCTGGAAGGAGGGCGGTAATTTATGCTTCATCAACTAGTTAGTGTTCAGTGACCGTCACCACACAAGGAGTCAGTGCATTTCTAGGAGCAGATGCAATAGCAACACTGTGAAAGCCACCTTTTTTCCCTACCGCTCTCCGTGCATCACTCACGCTGACCTCATCTGGGTTGTTCAGATCATATGAGTATTCGTTAGATGAAACAAAGGTACTGTCCCCGCCGCCAGAATCCTCAAAAAGAAAGCTACATGCTCCTTACAATTATTCCAGCCTAACTGAGGAAGTCAACAGACAAAAGAACTCATAATCAAGAGACATAAGAACAAAATTACCGAAAAGAAAACATTCTGTACATATCACGGTGAAGTGCAGTCATGGTACAGACATACCCAGGTGTTGTTATTAATATAAACATCGGTGCCTATGTGTCCTGTCCTCAAATTTTGACTTCTAAAAAATAGGCTTGGTAAAAGGTTAAGGTCTAGGTGGTGCTACCGGTAAAGAACCCGCCTGCCAACGCGGGAGACACAAGAGATGCAGGTTTGATCCCTGCATCAGGACGACCCTCTGGAGGGGGAAATGGCAACCCACACCAGTCTTTTTGCCTGGGAAATCACTGCAGTCCATGGGGTCGCAAAGAGCTGGATACAACCGGGCACACACTATTATAAGGTCCTCCCAGCACCAGTATTAATGATCCCTGCAAAGAGAGATTCTTCAAGCACATGGGAAAATGGCCATCGTATTGCATTTTCATTAAGTACCTTCCAGGATTACCCAGGGTGCTGATTCAATCAACGTCTCCTGAGCAGTGGAATGATTATTTTAAGTAAATGTATTCCTTCTAGGCCATCCAGATAAGTAGCTATTGTGTTTCCACAAAACCACCATTTCACTATTGCCTTTATCTCTGCAGTAGTACTGTTAAGGTTATTTCTTTGATTCTTCACTGGTAGACATAACGAAGCCTTAAGGCTATCAGGTATTAAGTACTCAGCTCCTAACAGATACTGTTCTCCTCCAAATGCTAAAACAATAGCATCTTCAAAAATGCCCAAGTCTCTGGCTCCCCAGCAGCAAAAGGAAAGAGAACCACTGAGGTCACCCACATGAGCTGGAAACCTGATCTCTAGTAGTAGAACATTTTTCTGCTTGTAATAAGACACCCACATCAGATTACATACACAAGACTTTTTTTTTAAAGTTGAGGAGAATGTGAAGTGTAAGAGCAACTTACAACAGAAGCTAAAACAGAATTAATCTAGGGCACAGAGCGCTGAATCAGGCTGAAAAAGCTCCAATGGGCCTGAAGAAATCCACAGAAAGGCGGTGAACTTAATGCTCAGCTCTGTCTATAAACTGCCTGAATTTTCATGTCCTTACACTGCTAGGTCACAGAAAATACAGTGAATTTCTGCTTCCTGGGCTCTGTTCTCTTGTGGGTGAAGGGCAGAGCACCAGAGCAAAACAGTTTCTTAAAAATGCTGCCCCTGTGTGAATAATAATGATTACACACATCTTTGGACTGCCCCCCCCCACCCCCAGTTATCTTTAAATGTCAAAAGTGGTCCAGAGATGCTGAAACCTTTACAGAGGGGACTCCAGAATTATGCCGGCCCGTTGTTAAACCAACTGGAGCCCAGAATAAAGTCTACCCTGTGACCCCTCTGACCTTACACAGGTATCTGTCCTTCCTCTTAAAGCACTGATACTGCGTTCCTCGCAGAAGAAAGGTAGGAACTCCTCTCTCTTGGCGGTGTCCTTTGCTTTCTGTGAAGACAGCTCTCCCCTGCTGTAGGCACCACAGATGCCTGGCAGCTATCTCACAAGCATGCCCAGTCTCCCCTGCTGAACATTTCACAGCCGCAAGAGTCGAAGCAGAAATCCGTTCATAAGCTCCATGAGAAGGGACTGGCTACCCACTCCAGTATTCTTGCCTGGAGAATCCCATGGACAGAGAGGAGCCTGGTGGGCTACAGACCAGGGGGTCACAGAGAGTTGGACACGACTAGTGACCGATGCCAGCTCCATGAAGGCAGGACTGCCCTTGCCCACCCAGAAAAGCCCCTTATCCCACAAGCACTGCTCACACAACTGGTAACTATTCAGGCCTCCAGCCTGAGCAGACGGATCCTGAAGCTGGGCTCCGGGAGGGAACCCGAGAACGTGGTAGAGAAAGAGAAGAAACTCGCCCTCTCTGAATAGCATTGAAACATGTATATTATCAATTGTGAAACATCGCCAGTCCTGGCTGGATGCATGAGACAAGTGCTCAGGGCTGGTGCACTAGGATGACCCAGAGGGATGGGATGGGGAGGGAGGCGGGAGGGGGGATCAGGATGGGGAACACATGTAAATCCATGGCTGATTCACATCAATGTACGGCAAAAACCACTACAATATTGTAAAGTAATTAGCCTCCAACTAATATAAATAAATGAAAAAAAAACAAAGAAAGAAACTCACCCTCTCTACACTCAGGACACAAAAACCACTCTGAGGTCATTACTTATTTTTCATTTGCACAAACACGATGTTGTTTTACTGATCCGAACTGAATATCGCAAAACAGAGAAACTCAAAATATTGTCTTATATTTTTTTAAGAGCTTCTAAATTGGCTATAGTAATGTTTAAAGAAATCTGTAACCAGCTATTCAAGTCAGTAACACTTGCTGCAATCTTAGCGACATAAAGGGGTTTTTGTTGTTGTTATTTTGATAAAAAGTCTACAACCTGGGCTGCCGCTGTGGAGCTCAATGTCCTTGGGAATGATGCTTAACATCCCTGAGCTTTAGTTACTTAGGAAGGGATAATTACAGCTGTACATTACGTGAGAGGCTGGGGGGAAAAAAACAAACTTCAATGGCTATTTCATGTCATCACGCATCTAAAGATGGTCATACGTGAGTGGCGGACACTGGAATAACATAAAGGAGTAGATAAGGTCCCAGCAGAGTGCCCACAGGACAGCGCAAGGCAGTGGCCCCAGGAGCTGAGACTACGGCAAGCTCTACACACACAGGAGCCCAGGGCATCTTCACAAAGACTGCGGAAGCGGCTCTTGCTATTTCCTGTGACTGACGAGAGAGCTGAGGCTTAGACACACAAAAGTCCTACCAGCTAGTGAAAAAGCAGACCTCACGTCTCAAGGAACGTGCGCTTCGGCTGCCAGATTTGTCAAGAACTAACCCGGAAAGTTGCTCCTCCTTCCAGAACTTACCATGTATGAAAGTTCCACCTCAATAAATCTTTTGTTAGTAGCATTTCAGGGCTTAGAGAAAAGAACCCTCGACCTGACTTCCACAGAAAATGGTCGTTTCTGCAAATATCAACGGTGAATGGTAACATTTAAAAACAACGGTGCCTGAGAAGCAGCAGGAAAATCGCACTCACACAACGGCAAGCGACCTTCCAGCTTCAGGGTTCTCTCCTCTTCCTCCCCCTCCCACCGCATCAGGGCATACCCTCCCACCCCGAGTATGTGTCCTCTCTCAGGCGGGACTCGCACGACTATTCCCCATTTTACACACACTTCCAATGACACAGATGATTTTGGATGAGTCTTCGCGTCTCTAGTTCTCTGCTGGTCAATCAGTCTATCGACAAACACCTACTTATCGAAAGTTCTGGAGACACACGGAAGGAGCATCTCTACTCCACGTCCCACTTAAGAGAATCTTTCGGAGGAAAGGACTTCCTGAGGTTAACAGCTGAAGCCCTAGCATCCAGAGATATCATTTACAAGACTGACATGTTCTGGCTCTTGAAAACAAAAATAAGGACGCCAAGCTGTTATCTCCAAAGAAAACAAGCCAGGTTCACAGTGTACAGCCCCGAAACCACGTGGAGAAACACCCGATGTTATGACAATGCAGGAGTCAAGGGGGGGAGGGGTACAAAGCACTTAGAATGGATTCCTGACTTACGTTTTTCGTCATCAGCGTGTACCAGCGATGCTGCCCTTGACAAGACATCCAATGGGGTCTCCATTCCTGGCTGGAGCCTAGAAGGCAAAAGAAGAATTTAAAAGGAATTCAAAAGACTCTTCTAGAATTCTGGCAGTTACCCATGAGACGGTGACTCCTCCACTAAATGCAGATCCCAACGCTGAAGGTGAAACTCTTTCCGTCCAGGGCTGAAAGCCAATGGACATGGTTCGGGAACAGATAGAGAAAGGGGTTAAATTCCATTCTGTCCACTAAGCCAAACCGTGCCAATTCCAGGAAGCAGCTCAAGTCAGGACTCAAAGAAGGGATGTTGTGAATATTCATGCCCATGTTATTTGTGCTTATAAATGTTTATGTGTATGCATAACAGCACGCCTGTCCAGACGTACCCAGTAAAATCACTTCTCAGAACAAAGGCTCCTCTATGAGCATAGCATGACACCGGCAACGCTTTTGCTGTGGTGGTGGTGGTTGTTGGTTTGAACAAAAATTACTACGACTAAATCGCTCTGTTCTTTTGCCTCCTGAGCTAAGAGACTCTACAAAGCTGTGGAGCTTAAAATATGCAATAGATTCATGAAAATTGCGTGAATTCCACTGGTGAGTTAAATGGCATTTTAAGTCCAATAGGGATCTTTATTCTAATTTGTCATTATTTTGTAGCGATCACTGCCACCTGTTTTTTAATAAAACTTGGATTTTTATTTTTAATTGTTTTCTTAAATTACAGCACACCTATAAAAGCAAACACTGAAGAAAAGCTAAAGGTGGTGGAAAACCTAGGAAAATTCCTGTTTGGGATTATTTTAAAATATATACACACACATGCATGCACTCACAGTTATTAGGAAAATAGATCCTGTCAGTTCAACTGAGAAAAAATACATTCTTAAGTGCACCCTTTAGATACATTCAGCATTCCTCAGCCTTTACTGAGTACCTACTGTGTATGTAGCCATGTACAGATGTGAGAGTTGGACCATAAAGAAGGCTGAGTGCCAAAGAATTGATGCTTTTGAACTGTGGTGTTGGAGAAGACTCTTGAGAGTCCCTCAGACAGCAAGGAGATCAAACCAGTCGATCCTAAAGGAAACCAACCCTGAATATTCATTGAAAGGACTGAAGCTGCAGCTCCAATACTTTGGCCACCTGATGCGAAGAACCAACTCACTGGAAAAGATCCCGATGCTGGGAAAGACTGAAGGCAAAAGAAGCAGGCAGCAGAGGATGAGATGGTTAGATAGCATCACTGACTCAACAGATATGAATTTGAGCAAACTCTGGGAGATGGTGAAGGACAGGGAAGCCTGACGGGCTGCAGTCCATGGGGTCAAAAAGAGCCGGACGCGACTTAAAGACTGAACAACAACTGTGTATGTGCCAGTTACTAGACACAGCAGAGCGACTTTGCTTTACAGTATTCATACGTCAGGCCTCAAAAAAAAAATACGCTCTTGATCCTGCACTGTGATTTCATTCAATAAACATTATCGACTACGTACCAAGGCAGGAAAAATAAACAGAGCCCAGCAGTTGGCTTCAAAGTGCTTATTTCAATTTATACCGTAGACATGCCAATAAGAAATCTAGTTTAAGGCAGTATTTTTCCCCAAGTGTTTCACTGGATGTTCGCATTTTGTGAGAAAAAAATTTTTTCTATGATAAATACATTTGAGAAACACCAGAATAAACCACATCAAGCGATTTCTTTTCCTTCGTGGGCTTTTGATGGGTTGCTGTGTCTTCTGCAGCGGGCGGAGTTGGTAGGGAGGGCAATCCTATATACTTGAAATCTCTCAAATTTCACTGGCCCTTCTTTTAACCTGAAACCTCTCTTAGGGGACACTTAGGGAAGTCAAGGATTAGGGAGAAATGCTAAGTGCCAAAACAGGGCTATTTAAAAAAAAAAAAAAAAAATCCTGTAAAAATACCAACGAATTTTGAAAGGCTTTGGGGAGAAAACAGAAGGTGAGCTGAGCCTCTGAAGAATGAATGTACAAGTACAGAAGGGAAGGACAGAAGCAGAATGCACTCAAGAACCAGTGCCCAAATCAGCAAGATGGGCAGTATGGGGCCAGGAAGTGAACAACGAGGATGGAAATCTGGACTGATGCCACGTCACCGGAGGACAGAGGGCTTTCACGGGATTTGGGCTGGATTTTGTGTGAATTAAGGACCCACTGAACTCTCTGAGCCAAGCAATGAGTTGGCCATCGATGTGCTGTTCCAGGAAAGTCATCCTGGGAGCAGCCTATAGTCACAATCTGCGGAACAGGAAGCTGACGGCAGGGGATGATCTGATGTGATGGGCAGAAGGCAATGAATGGAGCTTCCCCGGTGGCTCAGATGGTAAAGACTCTGCCTGCAATTCAGGAGACCCAGGTTCGATTCCTGGGTCAGGAAGATCCCCTAGAAGGAGGAAATGGCAACCTACTCCAGTGTCAACGTGAAAGAGGAGAGTCCAAGAAGGCTCTGAGTGGCAAGGAGGACACGTAAATAGTAAATTTCTTCTTTTTCAGAGACAAGGAGGGAGCAAGTAAACTCAGAGAGAGGCACTCAAGAGAAAAATCAATGACACGCACAGTCCTCATCTTTCTTACACGATAGAAAAGATCACCTCCAGAGTTAAGACTTGGGAACTTGCTCAAAGGTGGAGAAAATGAAAGTTTGGGACAGACTGACAGGAAAAGGCTTGCTGAACTCACGAGAACTCGGTTACTCTGTTCACCCAAGCCAGTTTCCTATTCAGGAAAGATGTGAGTTTCATGTCTTTTATTTTGATTAAGTAAATGCTGATAAGCAGTCTACTCAGTAGGTCGGTATTTAGGCTCACAATTCCTAAATTAATTGCTTCATTAAGCTGAAGGACAACTCTTTCAAAATTGTAAACACCCAAAGATACATGTTAACACATGCCTCTTGCGCAAATATTTGCCCAGAAGCAAAATATCAAAGCATAAAGATACAAAAGGACACACAGAAGTAAGTCCAGAATTCAAACATGTGGAAGATCAGATATTTAAGCTTATTCTTCCCAAGTGATTTAGGTTCAAAGTAGGTAGATAAGAGATTAGGTGCTTTAAAGTTCCCCTACGAAGCACCTGCCATCTGCTGCAATCTTATTAACGCCACCAACCAACTTTTATTACACAACTGTTGAGTTCAGCAAAGTATTTGGGACAGGTCACAGAGGAACAGAAGATATCACGCCTGCTTTTAAGACATTACAGCCTCGTTGGTGAAGCTGAAGTACACAGAACGGGATAACAAAAGGCAAAATATAACACTAAAATGTGTAGTGTGGGATAAAAGAGAGATCAGTGTCAGCTGAAGTGTTTACCCTGTGAACATGTTTGTGTGTGTGTGTGTGTGTGTGTTTTAAAAAGCCACTTCAAAGGTTTCCTTCCCATCCTTCTCCCTTGGGCGGTCTCTCCTCGCAGACCTCTCCCAGGCACCTGGATCACACGGTCTGAAAACTTCCTGAGTGTGAGTACCCTGATCCTTGCGTGTACAGTCCTGTTGGACCCACAGCCTGAGGGAAGGCACAGCGGAGAAATGAGAATCAGGGAGGGAGACGAATCAGCCCGGTCAGGACTGGGAGTCTCGTCATCGGGGAGCAGCAGCAGCAAAGTTTGGGAAGCACGATGTGGGTGGAGGCCCAGGAGGGAGCCCACGGCTGGCCAGACCGGTTTCCACTCACTGGAGCAGGCAACCAGCGGGCAGCGGGGAGCCCCTGAGCGGGCTGGGGGAGTGGGGTCAGGGATGCTCTGGTTTGGCAGGTGAGGGGAGGATGGTGTGACCGGAAGGGGTGCAGGCAGGGGTCACTGGCGGGCCAGGGGGCAGGCTTCTGTGGGAACCAGGTGTGAAATAAGGACAACAGGGGACACAGGGGGGAGATGAGGACCAAGGACCAGGCACTATGCAGGCACAGAAGACCTCAGCAAATAAAGGCAGAAGATGACAGTCAAACAAAACAGACGCCTGAAATTTACATCTCAAACAATATCCGCAGCCCAGGACACCCAGTGAAACATGTGAGTAATGTGGGGCGGGGGGAACTATAGCTACAGTATTTGACAGAGGGTCACACCCCACTGGAAATGAGCATGATGGCACCGTGGTGATTGGAGAGGGGACTCTCTGGGGGGCGGGGGGTGGTCACTAACGCTGTAGTCGGCATGGGCTCAGCCACTTCCTACCTGTGTGACCTGGGAAGTCACTCTACGTCTGTGTCCTCACCTGTACAATGGGGACGCTGATATTTCCTGCCTCGCAGAGTGTTAGGAGAAGTGAAAGGGCTTTTCCTGTATTAAGATAACTATTTGTCAAAACATACGTGAACAGGGGACTTCCTTGACGGTCCAGGGGTTAAGAATCCGCTGAGCGATGCAGGCAACGCTGGCTCAATCCCTGGTTGGGCAACTAAGCCCGCATGCCTTCATTCCTGAACTCAAGTGCCACAGCTAGAGAGTCCATGCGCCTCAACGGGAGATCCCTCACGATGCAACTAAGACCTGATGAGGTCAAACAAGCAATTTTTAAAAGACTGCATATGTATTAAAATATATATATGAACATAATAAACGGCAAATAATGGTAAATGTACCAGAAAAGGGGCACTGGCCACTACCTGAGATACGGAAGATTTCTCTGGGATGAGAAACCCACAGGATGGGAGGGATTAGGCTTGTGATGGGGAGGCGGCGGACAGGCCAAGCTGACCCTGTGGACGCAGGGGCCTGCTGGGACCACAGCCAAGGAGACGGGGGCAATGCAAGGCGTTGGCACGGGCCAGGTCACTCATCCTCTGTGGGGCGTGACGAAGCTGAGATCTTATTCCTAGGGAAAAGTCCTTGAATGGTCTGAATGGTTTTCAACAGTGGAGAGACGAGTCTGGTTTATTTTATATCCTTTATGAACCCATAAATCATCTACGAGCTTTTGCAAAAGATTATGCAACATCCGGAAAATTAATCTAAGTACCCACCAGTGAAGTGTTCACATTTCCGGGATAGGTTTTACAGTATCATGATCACCAAAAACATAATCACTTGAAATGCTGACACCCGGAACACAGTAATAACCCCATTAAAGGGAGAAGAATGTCCTTCTATATAAAGACATGAACTCCATCTACAAGGGATCTACTGCCCTGCAACCCATTTCTGGTCCATTCCATTCACCCTTTTTTTGTGTGTATGGTTGTTGTTAATTATGAACATACCTCATCATGAGGAGAACAAATACTTTTTTTCCCCCCCAGGCAATGGTATTTTCTCTGCCAGCCCATATTCCTTCTCTGAGACCTCCTTATCCCCAATGATACATTCTTTCAGCTTATTGTGAAGAATTAAGAAAAGGTATCAACGAGGGGCTTCCCACATGGCACAGTGGTAAAGAATCCGCCTGCCAAAGCAGGAGATGCAGGTTTGATCCCTGGCTCGGGAAGATCCCCTGGAGAAGGAAACGGCAACCCATTCCAGTATTCTTGCCTGGAGAATCCCATGGACAGAGGAGCCTAGGGGGTTACCGTCCACGGGGTCACAAAGAGTCAAATATGACTGAGCAACTAAGCAGACAGACACAGGTATCCATGATAAAGCCGCTAAAATCTAGGGATATTCAGTGCTGATGAAAAGCTCAGCTCTAAAGGTGAACACCATTATTCTGGGCTTTCACCAAGGAAGCTTTTTTTTTTTTTTGGACCAACGAGAGGACACGAGCCCCATCTTGGAAACAGAATTTTGGGGTAGGTGTATTTTTTTTCTTCCCCCCCCCAGGCAAGGGAACAGAAGTTCAAGATATGTCATGGAAGTCTTCCAAGGAGATTTCCAAGATAAAAAATACCCAGCACCAGGCCTGGCTCGCTGCACGGCTCCGCCAGTGGCCCAACTACACTGTAACAGGAAAGAGAGTGAGTCTCAGCTTCCCCAGTGGCTCGGTCAGTAAGGCATCTGCCTGCAAAGAGGGAGACCTGAGTTCGGCCCCTAGGTTGGGAAGATGCCCTAGAGAAGGAAATGGCAACCCACTCCAGTATTCCTGCATGGGAAATTCCATGAACAGAGGAGCCCGGGGGGGTCGAGGGGGTTGTCAGAGACGGACGTGACTTGGCGACTACACCGCCAGCACCATGCGTCTCTGCTAAAGGCGGAACCTGGTGAAGGCGGGGACAGGCTTGGTCAGACCCCCTGACGTTCCTGCCATGCTGGTCACTTGGCCAAAAACCCGAAACAGAAAGACATCACTCTCCGGGGATCCTGATGGCACGTCTAGCTCCCAGATGCACTCTCTTCAGTATCCCAAACCCCTGCTGGCCTTGTCCCGTCCTCACTCCATAGGACCACTTCCTGAGCTCATCGAGCTCAGCCCCAGCTAATCAACACAACGGTAGGACAAGCCTACAGTATGAAGTATCTCATCACGGCAGCGGGTGTGCGGCCCCTGGGGCCCTCCGGAAATCGAGGCTTTCACTGGGTGTCTCCAGTCTGGTAAACACTGTGTAGAGACTTTCCAGAAAAGGCAACATGAACCCGCTGCCCTGGCAGCAACCTACACCAAAAGCGGATCACTCTGTGGTCGATGTGGCTAGCCGTGCATCTCAGCGAGGCTAAATGAAATGAAATTTCAGACGAAACCGCCACCAGATTCAGGTGACCACACACAGGCAGAGCTTCAGGCACGTCAAGTAGACGTGAATCCACCTCCTGGCTGTTTCTCCACCACAGCGTGTCCAACTGGTGCCCCAGTAACTTCCGGCAACACATACATTGCTTCTGTTAACATTCAATTCGCAGATCTGTGCCTCTCTGTTCTTCTTGCTAAAAACCTCTCTCATCCATGTAACGCTTTTTGCTTCTTGCGCTTTCCCATCTGTTAAATTAGTGGAACAGGGACTTCAGCATCAGAAAACCTACGTTTCATACGTTTACTTACTCAGCCTATGATGTTCCAAACTTCAAATGCCTAACACCAATTGCGGGGGGTCATTTAACCTCTCTGGATCCACCTTCGCTCACCTAAAGAAAACTTAACAAGGCTGCCTGCTTCATAAGGTCACAAGCATGTGACCTTGGCATGTGGGTTAAATGATACAACACAACTGAAAGTGCCCACTGAATGGAATTAAATGATAACAATGTAACTGAAAATGCCCAGTGAATGGAATGAAATGATAACAATGTAACTGAAAATGCCCAGAACAGGCAAGTGAGGGCGCCTCAGAGCTCTGTGGCTTTGCTTCTCAAGACACGCTCACCTCACTGGTTCTCACCGTGAGTCTGCCAAAGAGGATTATTATAGCTTTCCACAGATGAAAAACCAAGTTGCCGAGAAGGTAAGCTGACTTCCTAAAGAAGCTAACTCTCAAATCCACGGCTCCTGACTCACCATCCAATGCTTTTGCTACTAATTCTTCAGCTAATTTTCGTCAAGACCTTTTGGAGAGAAAGCAGTGTTTGAGCTTAAGTTATCTGCCAAAACACACAATCAAAACCAAAAAATAAAGAATACCTTCCGGCAAGCCTTCTAGTCCCGTGCTCTTGCCCCCATACCTTGAGATATATATGAGGGAACCATCTGATAATTTCTGGAGAAAGCAAAGGAAGGCAAGCCCTCCCCTCCTGGGAACACGAAAACCAGGACGTATTTCTCTTCCTCCGAATAGAGAGAAACAGAGTCCCATGAACAATAACCAAAGCAGGTAAGAAGATTCGCGTACCACGTCGGTCGGGCAGAGCGGGGCAGATGACCCTGGCAGAGATGCCAAAGGGTTCTTGGGACTCCAGCCACACAGGAATTAACATAAGCCCTGAGGACTTCAAACTCCAAGAACAGGTTCAGTATCAGGAAGGTCGGTTTCCACTTAGTCATGCTCAACACAACCTGCTATTAAACTCCAGGGGATAACTCTGAAGGTTCAGTAAATGAGATCTGTAAATTTTCACCTTGCTGTTCATAGTTCTTACAACCTTAAATTGCATGCCACACTCCCAAACAGAAACCAGTCTTTATTCATAATACTCTTTCAATGGTCATACTTCCAAAGACAGAGTATAAGTAGATGGATCCTCTGCTTGTCCAGCTTCTCTTATCGGGACATGTCCTGGGCCTGAGTTTCGGACCTGTCTTCCTGAAATGTACACATCTACGATGTGAGAAAGACTTGCCTCACTTCCCCTTGTATCCAATTCCTTACTTCTACACAGAATGATTTCTGAAAATTCATTTGACGGTCGAATGTCTGAAATAACAAACAATACTTCTACAAGTTCTATGCTTATTTCCAGGGAATTAAAAACATATTTGTTTAAGGTCCCTAGGAAGGCTTCTTTCAGGGGATTGTCGACTGCCAGCACAAGCCCCAGGATGAGAAACGGCTCTCTTGGTGCTGCTCCCCTTGTTCTAGAAAACTAAGTCGGTACAGGTGTGTACACCTCCTGTAAGGCTTTAAGGTGCCCCCCACCCCATGAAAGCTCAATGGGGCAGGTCCACAGGCTGGGCGGCCTCCAATCTCTTTCTCCCCACGTGGGACATCTCCGCTATCAGGAACCAGGATCAGGTGCCTGCCATCAACTCAGTTCTGTCTCCTGCCCGTCCATACCTCCCATCACATCAACACAGTCAGCTGGGCTGAATCACAGGCACCACTCTGGATGGAAATCTTTGATGAGCACTCAACTCAACCATCTTCGCTTTTCTGATACTAAAGTGGTCCGAGGCTTGCGTCTATGGACACGCTCAGCAACCACCGCCCCCCGGTGGGGGGGACGGTTAGTGCTGTCGGGGTGTGAAGTTCCGTCGCCGTGATGATGCTGGTGACAGAAACTGCCCAACAATAATGAAAATCCTTGGCTACTGTAATACAGTTTGGCATCACTGTCAGCTGCACAAACACACGGACAGTATGAAAGAGACCATGTGCATGTTGAGGGCCACCCATACAGACTTACGGCTGCAAAACCAAACTCAGGTTATTGTGTATTTCACACCCTTCACATGAAGCTGCTCAATGCCAGTGCAAAATTCTTACTGCTGGCTGAAGTTCACCCAGCTCCACAAAATACCCACTGGAAGATGCCTGTATGGAGGGGCCCACATTGACACCACCGTGTCCAAGGAGGGAAAATAAAATTTCAAATCTGGACTTTTCGAGTAAACTACCAATTACCACGATTTTCAACATGGTTGTCAAATAAAACCAGGGATTATCTTTTCTCTTCTCATATTTAGGCTACTGTGAACCTGTTTTCGACACCTCGGCCTTCCACAGCACCTCATAGGCATTTTCAGTTTACCCTGGACATGCCTGTTCTTGTCATTTATTTTCCTCGGATACTGAGAATCTCCTATTCAGAAGAACTAACAGGTCCTCTTAGGTATGTTACCCCCAGGAATGAGTGACATGACCTACATTACAGCCCAAGTTGGCAAACTTCCCACGATACCCAGGTCGAGCTCCCCACTGCGCTGAAACTTCCACTCCCCGCCTATCAGCAGCCTAGAAAAGTCTGACACGTTGCATCACTAGGAAGGCCTTTCCTCATCTGCATCATTAAATACGGTCAGTTCTCATCATTTGCCATTGACATGTTCTGTAAAGCCTCCAAGAACTCTTACGTTAGTGAATGCTGAACCCCTGTGCCTAGGAAGAAACTGCCTCAAGTACTGATTTGGGGCTGCAGATCAATTTCACTGAGGAGATAAATTCACAAATATAGGAATCCACAAATAATGAGGATCAACTGTATCCAGTTATCAGGCCTCAGACACCTGCAAACACTGATTTTTCTGATTTCAGCACCACCTGCAAACGCTCCTTCCTTCCATACCATGCCAGTTTATATTATAAAATTTGGCAGTTGTTGGGTTTTTATCTGTTTTAATGTGGACAGATCCTAAATGGCTAGAGACTGATCGGTGGTATCCCCTTTTCTCTTAAGCTCCCACATATAGACTTGACTAACTTCAGAGAGGCTCCCGAAAAGAATCACAAATGTGCCTCAGTCAACATACCTAGCAGAAACTTAACCAAAAAAACAAACCACAAAACAACACTCTTTCACCAGGTTCTCATAGCAGCAACAGCTTGTCTAACACAAGCAAGGAACAGACAACTTGGTATGTTAACCCTGCCACACAGTGTCACGATTTTAGTTACATTAACATTTTCCCAGTGTATTTGACTTTTACCTCCTAAACTTATGGTGACTCATTTTTAAGTCATACTCAAGGCTGGAAAGCAGCTTTTATTATTATTTTACTTACAATTTAATTAAGGCAAACTGAAAGTAGCATGGCAAAACTATGGAAGAGAGACACCTGGAACAAACACAAAGTAAAATCTTCCTTAGGATTTGTTTTGGCAACCACCAGAGGATGATGACAAGGCCGGCTCCCTAAGGAGTGAAAAGGAATTTCCCACTATGGAGCTCTTACCAAACAAACCATCTGAAAGGGAAAGTGTTCATTCCAAAGTTACCTTTTGTAAGAAGGGTTATAATCTTTCCAAGGTAGAGTGGCAGTTCTAAATCAGCTGGGATAAGTTGCAACAGCGGGTGCTTATGAAGCTCTTTCAAGTCTTCAAAGACTTTTATAAATAGCATAACACAAAATATTTTTCAAAGCACACTATTCCTTGTAATTCCTGAAACTCTGATATATCAGAACAGATTTTATCACGCTCTTACAGAGGAAAATGAAGCACAAACTATTAACCAGCAGGAAATTTTTCTGGTCACAAAATGAGTAGGTGACAAGGATAAGACTTGAACTCAAGTCTCCAGAAGTATGCCTGGGGAGTTGTTTTTACTACAACATTCACAGTTTTGGAATGCAGTTCATGGTTATTTATAGCAGAATTATCTTCTTAATTGTATTGTGTTTTGGTCAACATAAAATTAGTTTGCATTCTCTTCCAAATGGAAAGCAAAGGCTGGCTGCCCAGAAGTGTGAGAAAACAGTGGCGGGGGGGAAATCAGCTTGGGATTAAACCACTGCCAAAGTCAAAGAACAAATTGAGGGGTTTACATCATTTCTACTAGGAGGGAGATGACTTTTCAGCCAGATGCAACAGTTAACACACACACACACAACTGTCCCGAGTACAGACAACAAACTTGTAAATATTTCCTAACCCATTATTTAAATGAGAGCACTGAGATTGAGAGATAGACGATAGATAGCTTGTTCCAAGAACACGCCTCCCCCTCCAGTACAGCCTTGAGATGCTGACACTTCAGCGCTCTTTAAACGACCCACGCTACTCCCCGCAGGCTCAAACGCAGGCTTCATCAGCTGCAAGCAGGAAACAATGAACATTACGAGTCTGTGGACTCTGACGCTAAAGAAAGAGTTAAAGTTTTTGGTATGCTAAATTGGAACGCAAAACGGACCTTCCAATACTAACAGGAGAAGTAACACTTGTTGCTTTTGTCTTTGAATATTCAGAGGAAACAAAAAACGAGCCTTCGTTTTCATCAAAGTAGGCTTGGGTTTGAAAAAAGACAAACTACAGGAAGACAGCACCTTTCAAATACAGGGGGCAACCAGCTGCTGGTAGAAACTAGAAGACCCGCCTCCGCCCCCGACCCCCAGGCTCCTGGTTCTTATTAACCGCAGAGAAGGAAACACAACTAGCAAACACACAGCACCAATGATCAAAGTGAAACCGATTAAAAAAAAAAAATCACCTGGTTTAAATAGACGAACACTTGCCATTAGCGTGCGTAAAGACTAATAGCCCCAGCAAGTACTGTCATCCTAACCTAAGATATTTAAAGATCTCCATGTGATGAATAAAAGGAGACTTTACCCAAAACAGAAAAGAAAAAGACCTTGCTTTGCGGTGAGGCCTGCACTCGCTGCAGGAAGAGTGTGCCGTCTTGTTTTGGGGAGGGGGCAGGAAGTATACAGAGAGAAAGAGCCGGTCCCGGCTGCTCCGCTCTGCGATCCCGCCCCACAGCCGTCCTTAGCCGCCGGCCACGACCAAAGGGCTGCAGGGCGCTGGCCGCCGCCTCGCCGCCGACTCCCAAGACACCTTCCACTCCAGACGCTAGAGCTCTCCCTCCGGGAGCCTCGAGGTGCTCCGCAAGAACAAGCCGCCTCGTCCTTCCAGGAGGACGCCCCCGTCCCGCTCCGAGTCAGCCCACCCCTGAGTTCCCCGCAGGCCAGCCCTCGCCCGGCCCGGTTCTCCCGCACTCACCGCCGGGCAGCTCCCGGCGCGCCCACCTCGGGCCGGCCGGGCCCCGCTGGGGGCAGAGGCTGGGGCGCGACCGCGGGGCACACGGGGCCGGGCGCACTCCGGGGGTGCGCCCACGCGCAGGCGCCTTCGCGCCCGCGCTCCGCACCGATCCCTGCCGCTCCGCACACCCACACGCACACGCGGGCGGCGCGCGCCCAGAGCCGGCTCGGAGGCGGACGCGAGCGCGGGAGCGCGAGGAATCCCTGGAATGAGGCTCCGCCCGCCCTCGCCCGGGCTCAGCCGGGCTCCACGGGGCCCGCCGAGGCCACGCCCCCGGGCCCGCCCCCAGCGCCCGGCAGGTGGGACGCCGGCCCAGGTGAGCCGGCCAGGAGGCGGGGGCGGGGCCTGGCGCGCCCGGGAGAGGCTCCCCTTCCCTCCCCCCTCCGCCGCGCGCCCGGAGGCTGCTTGCACCTCCCCGGCCGGTGCCCACGCGCTCGGGCGGCCAACGTCCGCCTGGGGCCCGGGCGGCGCTCGACCCCAGGTAGCGCGTGGAGTCGGCGCGCCCTGCGCGCTGGGTACCAGCCTCTGACACACACCGGACTCCAAAGGCCCACACAGCGAGAACGCAGACGAACCTCCCGTGGGCGGCCAGGTGCCCGCCACTGCTGGCCAGCAACCCCCCCCCCCCACACACAGTAGAGTCTCCCACCTGGTGGATACAGCACTCGTGACCACGACGACCACAGTGGAGGCCGACTCCGTACCCGCCGCCCCTTAACCTCCCAGCCGCACGACCGCCATGCAGCCGGCCGAGTGCCCGCGGACTCGAGCCGGACCTGAGGCACCTCCGCCGCCCTCGGCTCCAGACCAGCGCGCGTTCCCGCCTCTCGCGCCGACCCGCTCGCCGAGCTGCCCGCGCGCAAGGGCGCCCGGGGGTAGGCGTCCACGCCGGCTCAGCCTCCCGAGCGCCGCGCACGCCGGCGCCTCCCGGGCTCCGCGCTCCACCGGCCGCCGACCTGGGGCGCTGCCTCGCAGGCTCGTTACCCGCACACACACACCCAGCCGCTCAGCCCGGACGGGCCGGCGGCCGCGCGTACCTGAAGGGACAGGTCGCCCTTGCTCGGGGAGGCGTGTGCTCAGGTGCTCCGGCGATCAGAACGGCCGCTGCAGTCCAGGGCTCTCGGACGCCGCTCGGCTCCCTCCCATCACACCATGTTACACCGCACACTCCACACACACACTCACACACACCCCGGGCGCACTGCAGCGTCTTTCCTCCCCCTCCCTCTCCCGGAGGAGGAAGTCCTAGAAAATGAAAACAGTGTGAAAGGGAGGGAACCGAGGAGGAAGGCAGAGAGGTCCGAGGCCGAGCCCCCTCCGGTCGCTCACGCCCCAGTGTTTGCTGTGTTTGGCAAACTCCCCGGAGTCCTCCACCGGGTCGGCTCCGAAACGTGCCGGGGGAGGGGCGGGGAGGAGGAGGAGGCGAGTCGTTTCCAATTGGTGCAGGTTCTGGCAGCAGCGCAGACATGTGACCGCGAAAAGAAAAGCCCTGTCTTTAATTTTTTCCTGTCATTCTCCGGAGATTTCGGGGTGGGGGGTAGGAGGGGTGGAGGCCTGAGCCTCCCCGGGCGCCGCCCCCCCCCCCAACCCGGGCTGCCCTTGCCCCATTGTTTTCGCGGACTGCCACAATGAAGAAAACATTTGCTTAACGTATCCAGCCGCTAACTTCATAAAATAAATAGTCAGGGACTGGACTTCCTCTGGTTTGCTTTAAATGGCTTCGTGGTTGCCCGTGCCTCCTGGCGGTTCTCAAACCTCAGTCATTATGAGGAGCTCCTACTATAGAGCTTGCCCTGGGAAGACGGCTCCGCTGAGAGGGAAGGATAGCAAAAACAAATACCAGCTTACATTAACGCTGGAGGGAAATGCTTTGCAGGTTTCAAACTGTTTTTCCATCTATTACCTCATCCGGTTATATCAGGCCCCAGCCTAATATCTCATTTGATCTTAGCCCCCGTTGGGGAGGCAGAACAGGTGTTAATAGCTCCGTGTTACAGTGAGATTGCCCCGGGGCTTATGCGCTCAGTCCTGTGGGACTCTCTGCGACCCTTTGGACTGTAGCCCGCCAAGCTCCTCTGTCCATGGAGTTTTTCAGGCAAGAATGCTGGAGTGGGTTGCTGTTTCCTTCTCCAGGGGACCTTCCTAACCAAGGGATCCAACCCATGTCTCCTGTGTCTCCTGCACTGCAGGCAGATTCTTAATCGACTGAGCCATCAGGGACCTAAACAGTGTGGAAACATTGCCTGCACCAGAGTCAGGGTCTTGCATCCCCCTGTGAAATGCACTCTCCTCCTTTCCACACAGGGCTAGTGGACATAGGATGACCCAGGTGACAGTCTGACCCAAGCATAGCTGTGCCTGTTTTCATGGTTTCCATGTGTAAATGCACAGTTTAAAGCTTGGGAAGGCTCCCGGTCTTCCCAAAGATTTTTTTTTTCCTTGAAGACTCCATTTTAGTTCATCAGTAGTCTCAGACTAGGAAGACATAAGATCTTGAGAAAGATCGTAAAGAGGAGATTTTCATCCTGTCAAATTAGGAAGGGTGCGGACTGCTGGAGAAGATTTGGGGAAGTGTGACAGTGAAGAGGGGCTTTGGATTTGAAGAGACCCGGATTTGAACCCAAACCCCACCTCTGTTAGTTCTAGAACTCTGGGCATGTCCTCAAGCCCAGTTTTCTCATCTGTAAAAGAGACAGTTCTTAACTTCAAGAGCTGTTGCAGATACTAAAGAGCAGGCAGAAGATATGGTGAACATTCACATCTCTCCCCGGCTCTCTTCCTTAAATCTAGTCTTGCTAGGGTACCGTAGTCGTGGAGGAAGAGGGCAATGATTTGTCCAGATAATGCACATGAGTAATGGCAACAGTCACAATGCAACTGCACATGTATAAAACAGCTCTGGGGCTTACAGAGTGCCCCCACATATCATTATCTCATTTGATCTGTATGACAACTCTGCCATTTGTGTGCTGCTAAATGATTTCTGCTTTGGGTCAGTGTGGAGGTCCTAAAGCTGCCTCTTTAATTTCCATCACTGCTTGGAGCGAGCCTTACTCTGCAGATAAAGCATGGGGACAGAAGGCCTTTTCTCATGAAGGCAACCAGTCTTCGACCTTCCCAAGGATTAATCTCACAGCTTGCCTTACATCAGTGTTCGGGCGACTTCGCCCTGGCCGTGTCTCAGCAGGGCAGTTTCAGTCTGAATGTCTCAGTCTTGCTGATGAGCTACACACTCAAGGTTCCGTCAGACAGGGAGAAGGAAGTACACTGCAGGTGCAAAGTGTCAGACTCGGACTATCCGCACATGGGAACGTAGACAGCGGCCTCGACCGGCGACTTACAGTGGCCTGCAGCGATAGAGACAAATCCTGACAGTGGTCGGTGAAAAAGGCAAGTTCCCAAAGATTACACACTGCATGACATCCTACTTGTAATGTTACAAATAGCATGAAGAATAATTACAGTCATGCCTTTGCCTGCAATAAAACTACATAAAACCGAAGTGAGGGGAGGATGATGAGAAGATTCAGAATGATGGATACCAGGGGAGGAGACCTGCGAGGGGTGGATGGTGGGAGGGAACCACTGGTTAGATACAGGTCATTGTCAAAGTCTTAGTGTTTGGTTGGTGGGTTCACAGGTTCACCATTAAAATTAACTACTTAAAAAGAATAACCACTTACTTAAGTGACAGTTGCACAAGAACAGAGATACCACTGAACTATACACTTAACATGGTTAAAATAGCAAATTTACATCCTGCATATTTTACTACAATAAAAAATACATATAAGGAGTTAAAAGAAAATTTGGGCAAATTTCTTGAAACGAAAACAAAAAACTACTTAAGTAACTAAAAAAAAAAAAAAGTTCGGCTGTGCATGGATCTCTGATAAGAATGTGTTTCACAGCAAAGATTTTATAAATGCACCAGAAGTTTATTAAAGGTAAATAATCAAGAAGGTGAGTGAGGAGAGACAGAGAAGAGACAAGATGGGCCCTGAGTTGATGATGGTTGAAGCCGAGTGGTGGGTACAGGGGCGGGGTAGGAGGGTGGTTATGTTGTTCTCCCTTACATAGATTTGAAATTTTCCAGGTTAACAAATTTAGAGGAAAAGAAAGTGCAGGAGAAGGTTGCTCTAGGAACCACGATTCTGCCTCCTCCAAGGGCCACAGAGTCATTCCCTAGACTCCCTCTTGGTTCCTCTGTGCCTCCTCCCTGTTTACTTCTTCCTTATCTACCTACCAAGGAGCCTCCTCATCACGTTGGTTCCCTTATTCCTGTCCCTACTAGCCCTTTTGGCTTTTGCCCCCGACCCCCATAACTGGCTTCTTTCATACTTTTATAGGTCAAATTGCTCAAAGATCCTATCTTCCTACCAATCCACAAAAATGGCCACAGTTGGATCTCCCTTGAAGATGTGTGTCCACGAGGGTTCGTGAAGTCATGCACGGTCCAGTGATGAGAAATGAGAGTGGGAAGAGGCAGAGTTGCAGGGTGGAGCACACAGCCACCCCATCAAGACTGGGATGCTGGCAGCAAGACTGATAGAACTCAAGTAACACTGGGAAGGCCCTCAGGAGTTCAGTTAAGTGCGAGTAAGGTCTCTGCCTTGCCATTTTCTCCTTTTGACTTTTTAAGGCTCCCCAGTTAGTACTGTGGGCTTTCCAGGTGGCACTAATGGTAAAGAACCCACCTGCCAACGCAGAAGACCCAGGAGACCCGGGTTCGATCCCTGGGTTGGGAAGACCCCCTGGAGGAGGAAATGGCAACCCACTCCAGTCTTCTTGCCTGGAGAATCCCATGGACAGAGCAGTCTGGCGGGCTACAGCATGTGGAGTTGCAAAGAGTCAGACACGACTGAGCAACTTAGCAAGCAGCGTTAGTATTGTAAAGACAGCTTTCATTTCCACACTGCATTCCCAATAAGTAGTTCATTTTCTCACTGTGTCCTCCAACGTCATACTTTATGGGGGCAACAAGGGAAACGCCAGTGGCTGCCAGTCTGAGATGGTCACAGGGCACAGAGGCTCTTACGGCTCTTCTCCGTGCACTGACCTGTCTATGAGGAAAGTCTTTCCCACCCGTGGTCGCCTTGCCTCTCCTGTGCTCTCATGATCTCTCCTGGTCTTCCTTTCTTGTCTTCACTCCATCTTGTTCTGCCAACAGCCCGGATGTGGGTTCTAGTTCACTCTTCTCTAGGTGACAGTGTGAGCCCTTGGAAGTCAGGTTTTAGCCCTGGGGCTAAACCTCCACTCCTGGGAGGAGATTAGACCACAGCAGTCTTGGCAAACAGGTTTCATCTTGAGCACCAGCTATGCCATGAGCCCTCCTTTAAGAAGGCCTCTGAAGCTGTTGTTGGGGTTCAATGAAAAAAGAATGTCAAGATTGATTAGTAATGTCTGCTGTGGGTGGGGAAGGAAAACTCGTGAATCAGACATTTACCATTTGTGGTCTAGAAGAGCTCTATCAATCCCTTCTAGCAATATCTTCTCTTTTCTCACAGAGAACAGATAAATTTCTACTTTTCTGGGGGCCTAAGTAACCAGTGGAAAAACTCAAATCATCTCATTTCAATGAAGAGAGTATAGAATAAGAAAGAATCTAAGATGATAATGATGCTACATGCTAAGTTGTTTTAGCCATGTCAACTTTTTGCAACCTCTGTCATTGGGATTCTCCACGCAAGAATACTGGAGTGAGTTGCCATGCCCTACTTCAGGAGATCTTCCCGAACCAGGGATCGAACCCGCGTCTCTTACACCTCCTGCATTGGCAGGCAGGTGCTTTACCACTAGTGCCATTTGGAAAGCCACAAAATGATAATGATACCTAACACTTCATGAGCACTTGCTATGGCCCAGGCACTGTTCTAAGTGCTTCAAGACCATTTTCTAATTTAAGCTTCACAACAGTCCTATGAGGTAGGGATCATAAATACCCACATGAAGTAAAAGAAGAAACCCAAGCATAGACAGGTTAAATAACTTGTCTGAGGTCCTGAAGATAATAAAGGTGCCGCTAGAATTCAACCCTGGCAGTCTGATTCCGGGGGCTTCCCGGGTGGATCAGCAGTAAAGAATCTGCCTGCAATGCAGGAGACACAGGTTTGCTCCTTGGGTCAGGAGGATGGATCCCCGAGAGAAGGAAATGGCACCCCACTCCAGTATTCTTGCCTGAAGAACCCCATGGACAGAGGAGCCGGGTGGGCTACAGTCCATGGGGTTGCACAGATCTGGACACGACTGAACAGCTAAAGAGCAACGGTCTGGACCCTGGAGTCCACATGCTTAGCCAGTCACCACAGCAGACTCCCCCAGGGAGGTGACTGGTAACACAGATTCTCAGGCTCACTCAGACCTGCTGAGTCAAAATCTGCACCTCAACAAGTACCCCCTATGATTCGTATTCACGTCATGCTTTGAGCAGCCCTGGTTATCCTATTGTCTCCCAGAACCATTATCAAACATTTATGGGAAGCACGTGCTCTGCTAAACATGATGCCTACAGAGTTGCACTTAATCCATGTGAAAATCCTAGAAGGGAAATCCTTTGGGATCAATGGGTTGATCAATGTTGACATCCTGGTTGTGACATTGTGCTGTCTCTTTGCAAGGCACTACCACCTGGGGAGATGACTTACGGGGTCTCTACATGTTGTTTCTTACAACCATATCTGCATCTACAGCAATCTCACAACGTAAAGTGTAACTGAAAACCCTATGATCTAGGTTTTATTTTTCCTACCTTTACCGAAGAGGAGACAGAAGCCTTAAAGAGGCTAAGTAAGCGGCGCAGGGGTAACTCAACTTAACAAACATGTACCGAGATCGTCCTGCGTGTGAGGAGGCAGGGCTGGAGGCACTGGGGCCACAGCAGTGACACACGGCCCTCACTGCACCATCATTCCAGGGCGGGCAGTCAGAACTCAGACCCAGAGCTGCTTGCCCAGATTTCAGAGCTGTGGTCTTAGGGTTGGAACACGGGAAATAACAGAGCTATGAATGGTTAAAACACTTGCGTATTTTCTAAGCAGATGTATGTGAAGGCTCCTAACAGTGCCGGCCACAAGATCAGCACTCAGTCCCCTTTCTTCTGTTCCTTCTCAGAGCCCCTCAGGAGTGAGCCTCACCTCCACCAACAGGGATTTTACCCCCCACGCACCTGGACGGAGTCCAGTGGTGGGGCCATTGTGAGTGGTAGGAACCTGAGCCCCGAGCCCCACGTGGGATTTGAGGGAGAGTCATGTTCCAGGGTCGGGAGAGGTACTCTGTGAAACCTGTCAAGGAGTCAGTGGTGAGCTTTCTTCTGCGTGTCACTTCTTTTCAGAGCATGGATCCCCTTAAGCAAGACCAGATTTACGGCCAGAACAATTGCTCAGACCTTGATCGCTGAATGAGGTTTAACACTGATCCAAAGATTGGATTTGTCCTCACACGGCGAATTTTCCTTCCAATACTATAAGAACAATTCTGCTTGGCAATCTATTCTTGCTGTCTTGCTTCGAGAGAGACTTCGGTGGGCTGGGGCCAGAGATAATAAGAGCTATTCTCCATAGAAAAGAATGTTGCAGATGCTGGATTTGAGGCCAGACAGAGCTTGGCCACAGTTAACTACCTGCCTCTCAGATGGGGAATCATCTGAGTTGAGAAGCTTCACCAGAAAGAAGCCTGGGTTTTTCTTCTGAGAGTAGACACACTCAGAGGACAATATCTCAGAGAGAAATTCTTCAAACCAAGATTGCCATGTCCCTCTTAAAAACCCCAATTTCTTCTTTTTTAAAATATTTACTTCTTTGGCTGCATCGGGTCCTAGTCGCGTCAGGAGGGATCTTCGTGGAGGCGCACGAGCTATCTCGTTGTGGCTCACAGGCTCAGTAGTTGCAGCACACGGGCTTAGTTGCTCCCTGGCATGTGGGATCCTAGTTCCCCAACCAGGGACCAAACGCATGTTTCCTGCACTGCAAGGCAGACCAGGGACCACCAGGGAAGTCCTTCCAATGTCTCCTTTTGCATTCAACTCCTACAAGCATGTGCTGGGCCTATATTCAGTCGCTCAGTCACGTCCGACTCTGCAACCCCATGGACTGCAGCACCCCAGGCTTCTCTATCCTTCACCATTTCCCGGAGCTTGCTCAGACTCGTGTCCATTGAGTCTGTGATGCCATCCAACCATCTTGTCCTCTGCTGTCCCCTTCTCCTCCTGCCCCTAATCTTTCCCAGCATCAGGGTCTTTGCCAATGAATCGTGTCTTCGCATCAGGTGGCCAAAGGATTGGAGCTTCAGCTTCAGCATCAGTCCCTCCAGTGAATATTCAGGGTTGATTTTCTTTAGGATTGACCAGCTTGATCTCCTTGCAGTCCAAGGGACTCTCAAGAGTCTTCTCCAGCACCACACTTGGAAAGCATCAATTCTTCGGTGCTCAGCCTTCTTTATGGTCCAACTGTCACATCCATACTTCAGCACTGCTGGGTGCCAACTGTGTGCACGGCACCGAGCATCCTCATCTAATCCAGTGTGATCCTGTGAGGAGGCACGGATGACCCCATTCAACAGATGAGGCAACCGGGGCTCAGCATGGGTGGGGCATCTGCCTTGGTGCCGCAAACCAGGATTCCAACCAGCTGGCCTGACTCCTCCTTCAACCATCTTTCAACAATATCACCAGGTTCCTCTGGAAAAGACCCCTTTGATGATCTCTAAGTAAATCATTGGATCTACTCTCTTAGACCGATACTTCAATTCTGAAGGGAACTGTCTTCTCCTGGTTTCCCATTTCCTGTGGATTACCATGTGCAATTGGAATTTACTAGGGTCTTAACATCAGGTTCAACATTGTGAGAGGATGGGGAATCCCTTGGCACTCGAGAATTGCTGAGACTGAGGCATCAGACCAGAGTTCACATCTTGGCTCTACCGTTCTAGCTGTGTGATATTGAACACGAACATGGACCCTGCTTACCCTTTCATTTTCTCACCTATATATCAGGGAGCAGTCCTACTAAGAAGATTCTTGTGAGATGTGCATGGACAGACAGATACAAAGATAGATACGGTATGAAATACCTTATATGGGGAATCTTCTTAAAAAAGAAAGAAAGAAAGACACCAAGCTCATAAAAAAGAGATCAGATGTGTGGTTAGCAGAGGTGGGGGGGGAGGGGGAGGGGGGCCCTGGGTGAAGGTGGTCAAAAGGTACAAACTTCCGGTTATGAGACCTGTGAGTTCTAGGGCGGCGATGCACGCAGCATGATCAGCATAATGCACATGGCTGTGTGGTGTATTTGAGAGTTGTCAAGGGAGTCAGTCCCAAGAGTTCTCATCGTGAGTCAAAAGAAACCCACACTTTTTTCCTTTGTGAAAAATCTATTCGAGATGACGGATGTTAACCACATTCATTGTGGTAATCATTTCACAGTATATGTAAATCAAGTCATTCTGCTCTACACCCGGGACTTAGTGCCCTAGGTCAATTACATCTCAGTAAAAGTAGCAAAAGAGAAAAAGCCCTAACAACAAAAAAAAGTCAGGATTTTGAAAGTCACAAAGTACTTTAAAAACACTAAAAATTCTTTAATGACATTCTTCCACTTCCTCATTCATCTGATCAACCCTTCAAGTTGATTACTTTCTTGTTCTTGTTTAGTTGCTAAGTTGTGTTGTACTTTTTGCGACCCCATGGACTGTAGCCCGCTGGGCTCCTCTGTCCAAGGGATTCTCCAGGCAAGAATACTGGAGTGGGTTGCCATTTCCTTCTCCAGGGGATCTTCCCAACTCAGGGATGGAACCTGTGTTTCCTGCATTGGCAGACGGGTTATTTACTGAACTGAGCCAGCAGGGAAGCCCCTACAGTTGATTACTTAGAACAGCTTTAAAAATCCAAGTCAAACTTGCTTGGGCTGGTGAATTTGTATTAGCTTGTTTGTTTATTTGTTTTAAGTATCTGTATACATTGGGACAGTCACATAATCAATAACAGTGGGTCCTGTTTCAAAGCCCAAAGTTCCGCCACTGCATGCAGCCCTGGAACACCCAGGAAGCAGACTGTGTTAGTGTTTAGGGCTCCACAATGTACAAAACTATTTCTGAAGACTTTGATTCATATAAATAACTAGTCATCTTGGACAAAGTGCATCTTCTTTATACTATAGTTACAATTTCATATCCTTCTAAATTACATGGACGAGGAGGCACTATAACCTTCCCAGTACTTACTGGAAACAGGGGAAGTGGGTTTGGGTCCAAAATAAATGAGGTTTCTGTGTAGAGAGAAAAAAAAAGGGCAAGGGTATTTTTTTTTTTCCCTTCCAAAGGGGGAGAGAGCGTCCCAGGAACAAGATGATGGCCGGGTTGGTAGGTGGTGTCATTTCTGCACCTTTGAGCCTGCTTCGGGAAGGCTGCCCAGGCCTGTACCTCCCCAGCCCACCTCCTCGCTAGCAGCTTTGTGTGGATCTGGGGTTGTGCTGTGAGGAGCCTTGATCCGATCAGGGCAAACCTTCCTATCTCCCTTCCATCTCCCCGCCTCCCCTCCTTTCTTCCCTTGCTTCTGTCTAGAGCACCTTCCGTTTGCCATTTACTGTTCAAGATACTGAAGATTCGACTGCCAATAACACAGACAAGATCCCATTCCCATGGAGCTTATACTCTAATGGGGAGGTGCTGGGGAGGAGGTGGGGAGAGGACAGTTAGCCAGGAAACTCAAGCTGAGTCATGTAAGTTAACCCAAAAGAGATCATTTAAAATAGTGATGAGGTCAATGAAGAAAATAAAACAGGGAACGAGATAGAGAACGACCTGCTGTGGCAGCAGAATGGCAACAAGCCGATGGTGTGATCAGGGTGGACTTCCCGGAGGAGGTGACATTTGAGTTGAGACCTGAATGATGACAAGAAGCCAGTCATGCCACGATCTAAGGGGAACATTTCCAAGTGGAAGAAATATCAAGTGCAGAGGCTCTGGGGCAGGAGCACGTGTGCCCTGTTTGAAGAACTGAGTGAAGGCCTGGCTGGCTGGACCATAATAAGTGGAGGAGAAGACAGGTTTGAGATAAAGCTGGGGAAATGGACAGGCTGTGGTAAGGAGTTCATACTTTATCTCATATGCAAAGGGAAGCTATTTGAGGGGAGTGACATCATTTGGGTTCTTAAAAGGTCTCTCTGATGGCTGTGTGGAGAGTAAACTATAGGGAGGGGCTGTCTTAGTCCTTCCAGGCGGGGTGGTTTAAATGACAAACACTGATTTCTCACAGTGCTGGAGGCTGGGAAGTCCAAAGTCAAGGCACTGGCATATTTGGTGTCTGGCAAAGTCTGGCTTTTATATGAACAAAGGTTCATATAGTCAAAGCTATGGTTTTTCCAGTAGTCATGTATGGATGTGAGAGTTGGATCATAAAGAAGGCTGAGCATCAAAGAATTGATGCTTTTGAACTGTGGTGCTGGAGAAGACTCTTGAGAGTCCCTTGGACTGCAAGGAGATCAAACCAGCCAATCCTCAAGGAAATCAACCCTGAATATTCACTGGCAGGACTGATGCTGAAGCTGAAGCTCCAATTCTTTGGCCACCAGATGTGAAGAACTGACTCTGGCAAAGACCCTGATGCTGGGAAAGATTGAGGGCAGGAGGGAAAGCGGGTGACAGAGGATGAGATGGTTGGATGGCATCACCGACTCAGTGGACATGAGTGTGCGCAGACGCTGGGAGATGGTGAAGCAGAGAAGCCTGGTGTGTTGCAATGCATTGGTTCAGGAAGAGTCAGACATGACTGAGCAGCTGAGCGACAATGAACAACACCGGCTTCTCGTTTCTTAGACGGGCTTCTTTTTGCGGTACCCTTACATGGAAGAAAGGGCAGGGGAGCCCCCAAGGGTCTCACATGTGAGCACTAACCCCATGAATGAAGGCTCCCTCTCAGAACCTAATCACCTCCGGAAGGCCCCCGCTCTAAATGCCCTCACGCTGGGGAGCAGTCTCAACACATGTATCAGGGGAGGGGAGCACAGTCCGTAGCAGGCAGGGACGGAAGCGAGGGGCTAAGTTAGGACAGGTCTGCAGTCTTTCTAATGAGAGAGGATGGAGGTTATGAATAAAATAAGAGATTGATGAAGACAGGTGGGCAGATTTGAGATACAGTTTGGAGACAGATGCACTAATTAAGGTAATGCCAGCTACTAAATCAAACGAGCCCAAAAACTTGGTGGTTTTTCACGTGAAGTCTGAACGGTGAGCCGTTCTAGGAGAGCAAGTGGCTTCTCTTGCAGGTGGTGACTTGGGGGCCCAGGATCCTCACCCTGAGACTCTGCCAACCCCTGGGGCCCCAGAATCCTTTCAGGGTGCTCCTCCTCCAGTGGACAAATGGAGACGGGAGGCAGAGAGAAGGACTCAGGGGCATGGCCACAGCTTGAATCATTCTGTTTGTATTCCATAGTGAGAGCCACATGGCCTCCCCCGAATGATGGAAGCTAGGAAATGTCTTGGTGTGTGCAGCCTCTCCCCATCAAGGGCCCTACACTGCAGAAGGGGACACAAGTTTGTCGCCAACTGGTCATTTCTGTCATGTCCCAGTGGGTTGCATGTAGGGGCTAGAGGGAAGCCAGGTACCCAAAGTGATGCCTTGGTTTTTGCCCTGAGCAAGGTGAAGGGTGGTCATTAATTGAACTGAGAAGTTCTGGAAGGAGTAGATTGATACCAGCAGCAGGAGGAATCAAGAATTCCACTTGGGACGTATGTAGTGTGAGCTAAGACATCCAAAAGGGACTGTCAGAAAGGCTGCTGGGTACGTGAGCTGGAACTGCAGAGGGGGAGTCAAGGGTAAAGACTTAAATGCTGTATTTCCCCTTCACCCAGTGGCTTTTGATCCTGGTACGAGCCCCTAGCTGCAGTAACTGCATCAGCATAAATTCACTCCCCTTAGAGATGATGTTTATAATTCTGCTACTCGTGAAATGATAGCTTTTACTATTTCCTGCATCCACTCATCCAACACAGTTTATTGTGTGTCTCCTATGCACTGGCCACTAGTGATTAGCAAGGAAGGAGACATACTCTCTGCCTCATGAAGACAGATTCTCATAGAAGATAGGTGATAAACAAAGAAAGAAATAAGAGTAGTGTGTCCGGTACACTGGGGAGAAACAGGGCAGGGTGAGTGAGGAAAATACCAAAGAAGGTGAGGGTGGGACCTGCCAGAAGCAGGAAGACTTCCGTAGTAAGAAATACATGATCAAAAACTGGAAGGGAGTTGAGAAGCAAATCCTGTGTCCCTACTGATGCTGAAGCAGCTGAAGCTGAAGCTCCAATACTTTGACCACCTGATGCGAAGAGCCGCCTCATCGGAAAAACCCTGATGCTGGGAAAGATTGAAGGTGGGGGGAGAAGGGGGTGACAGAGGATGAGATGGTTGGATGGCATCACTGATTCAATGGACATGAGTTTGAACAAGCTCTGGGAGATAGCAGAGGACAGGGAAGCCTGGCATGGGGTCTTCTGTGTTGTTGCAGAGTCCACTGGGTTGCAGAGAGTCGGACACAACTGAGGGACTGGACAACGAGGGGAGGATGTGCAGGGGAACGACCAAGCAGCTACAAAGACTCAGAGGCGGAAGAGTGCCTGGTGTGTTCCAAGCCCAGCCAGGAGGCCAGTGTGGGCAGAGTGGGGTAGGAGCGGGACTAGTGGAGATGAGGTCAGAGAGGTGGGTGGCGGGGCCGGGGGCGGGCGGGGGGGGGTGGGCACAGGTCAAGCAGTAGCCAAAGTACAGGTTCCCCACCGCCCGCCCCACAACACCGTCATGTAACTGGAGAAGGAAGGACAAAAACACTCCTATTTCCGGGGGCAGAAATCTTTGCCAAGAGAGTAACATACAATCAAGGACTTCCTGTGCAGTTCCCCAAATGAAACACCTTCAAAGTGGCGGATTTGCAACTGAGATGAGAAAGGGTCACAGCTTCCTGCCATGAAACACAGGCCGTTCAGTTTCTCCTCCTGCAGTAGCTCTGCCGCTCAGCTAATTGCAGCCACATGTGAAGCGCTGCGGGGGAGCGTTTGAAGCCAGCGCCTCCAGGGGCCCAGACAAACGCTGCCCAGAGCTCCTACTCCCAGCAAAACCAGTTGTGTGATCAGCCCGGGAGGACTGGAACAGAAAAGTGCTTCCATGATAAACACGATGTTTTCTGAATTTCAACTCCAAAATCTGAGCCAGAGACCTTTTATGGGCTTGTTTCTATAAACATCAGAAAAAAATGTTTTCATTTTTTTAAATGAAAAAAGAAAAAAAAACTTATTTTTTTCCCCCAGGAAGACACGGTTTCTCTGTTCAATTACCATGCACGGTTCCCTCCTGATCTGCCCACTGCAGTGAGGCCATGAAACGGAAATAGCCATGGTGGAAGCTGGGTGTTTTATCTCTGCTCTTGATCACAGTGGGACCTCGCCGGACGGACCCTGCTGGCAGTAACTGCAAACACGTGGGCAGGGCTTTCCAGCTGATGTTCCTGAGGTTGTCCTATTTAACGCGGACATCCTGGCCCATGTCCTCTGGTCTGTGGGGGCGTATGTGCACAGCACTGGGTTTTGGCTCCCCGACACCTAGAGGTGTATCCTATTTGGGGGAGATTCTCCATTGGCGTTGAAAAGAATCCACCTGCAACGCAGGAGTCCCCGGTTGGATTCCTGGGTCGGGAAGATCCCCTGGAGAATGGACAGGCTACCCACTCCAGTATTCCTGGGCTTCCCTTGTGGCTCAGCTGGTAAAGAATCCACCTGCAATGCGGGAGACCTGGGTTCCATCCCTGGGTTGGGAAGATGCCCTAGAGAAGGGAAAGGCTACCCCCTCCAGTATTCTGGCCTGGAGAATCCCATGGACTACAGTCCATGGGGTCGCAAAGAGTAGGACGCGACTGAATGACTTTCACTTTTTACTTTTTTTTTTTCTCCATTGGCTGGGTCTACAGAAGCCGAACAGAGCCACATGACCCCTCCCTGGCATCCAGGAGGTGGGGGACCGAGCGATGTTCCTGCCTGGAATCTTCACCTTTGGGAGAGTGATGTGAAGGCTGGTGGTGGCAGCCGCATCAAGAGTTCCGGGATGAGAGCGCCCGTGCTGAAGTGGTGAGTGCAGTGCCGGGACAACCAGGGTTTCCTCCCCTCCCGAGCTCCTGACCACATTCCGACTCTGAATTTCTAGCCTCCCATCTCTTCTTTGGCCACAAAGACCCACCCAGTAAACTCTGTTTCTGCTTATATTAACCAGAGACTTTTTCTGTTGGCTCTAACCTAGAACCCTGGCCTAGTCTTTAGTCGTCTGTGGACCCCCACGGATGAACGAAAGTTCCCCTGGACTCTCAGAGTTGACTTAAATGTCTTTGTTCTCCTGTCACTCAGACATGGTGGTGGTGGTGATTTGGGCACCAAGTCGTGTCTGACTCTTTTGCGACCCCATGAGGTGTAGCCCGCCGGGCTCCTCTGTCCATGGGCTTTCCCAGGCAAGAACACGGGAGCGGGTTGCCATCTCCTTCTGCAGGGGGCCTTCCTGACCCAGGGAGCTGCTGTATCTGACTGCAGGGACTGACACTGCAGGAAGTCACTTGGTCCCTGGGTTAGTTCCACTGTGAAGAGCCTTCTAAAGAAAACTGATCATACGATTCCCCTGCTTGAACGCTTCTGTCCTATTTCTGACACGTGTGTCTCTCCACCTGGGGTCCCCGCATCAGCAGGAAGAAACTCAAATTCTCAGGCCCCATCCCAGACAGACTCAGTCAGGAAGTCTGGTGGTGGGGCCCAGCAGTCTGTGTTTTAACAAGACCCCCAGATGATTACTGCTGCTTTAGAGGACCAAGTCCAGACTTCTTAGCGTGACATTCAAGGCTTTTCCTGTTCTGGTCTCAGCCCATTTTACTAGCCTTTTCTCCCAACCCTCTGAAAACACTTTTATGCTCCAACATCACTAGGTTTTCCTTTCTGTCTTACACATGACAGGCACTTTTCCCAGGCTTAGTACCTGCAATGCAGGTCCTCCACAAGCATGTCTTCTAAAGGTCTCTTTCTGGGACATCCCTAGTGATCCAGTGGCTAACGCTGCTGCTCCCAGTGCAGAGGTCCAGGTTCAATCCCTGGTCAGGGAACTAGATTCCGTATGCCACAACCAAGAGTTCACACACAACAACTATAAGTCCCTCAAGCCTCAACTAAAGATCCTGATGTTGGACCGAGGATTGAAGGTCCCGCAGCTAACGGTCCTCACGCAGCCAAATAAACATGTAAATATTTTGGCGGGGGGGAGGGCGGCGGGGGAAAGACCTCCCTCTCTGTGAAGTCTTCTCTAATTGTCTGAAGGCTGGATTTGCAGCTCTGCAGGCCACGGTCAAATCACACACATGGGCGGATGACACTAGTTAGTTGTCACTAAATATGGCTGTCTGTCTGAGGAGGCCTTACAAATAGCTGAGAAAAGAAGAGAAGTAAAAGGCAAAGGAGAAAAGAAAAGATATACCCATCTGAATGCAAAGTTCCAGAGAACAGCAAGGAGAGATAGAAAGACTTCCTAAGGGAACAATGCAAAAAAATAGAGGGAAACAATAGAATGGGAAAATCTAGAGATCTCTTCAAGAACATGAGAGATACCAAGGGAACATTTCATGCAAAGATGGGCACAATAAATGACAGAAATGGTATGGACGTAACAGAAGCAGAAGATATTAAGAAGAAGTGGCAAGAATACACAGAAAAACTGTACAAAAAAGATCTTCATGACCCAGATAACCACGATGGTGTGATTACTCACCTAGAGCCAGACATCCTGAAGTCTGAAGTCAAGTGGGCCTTAGGAAGCATCACTATGAACAAAGCTAGTGGAGGTGATGGAATTCTGGCTGAGCTATTTCAAATCCTAAAAGATGATGCTGTGAAAGTGCTGCACTCGATATGCCAGCAAATTTGGAAAATGCAGCAGTGGCCACAGGACTGGAAAAGGTCAGTTTTCATTCCAATCCCAAAGAAAGGCAATGCCAAAGAATGCTCAAACTACTGCACAATCGCACTCATCTCACATGCTAGCAAAGTAATGCTCAAAATTCTCCAAGCTGGCTTCAGTAGTACATGAACTGAGAACTTCCAGATGTTCAAGCTGGATTTAGAAAAGGCAGAGGAACCAGAGATCAAATTGCCAACATCCATTGGATCATTGAAAAAGCAAGAGAGTTCCAGAAAAACATCTATTTCTGCTTTATTGACTATGCTAAAGCCATTGACTGTGTGGATCACAGTAAGCTGTGGAAAATTCTTCAAGAGATGGGAATACCAGACCACCTTACCTGCCTCCTGAGAAACCTGTATGCAGGTCAAGAAACCACAGTTAGAACCGGACATGGAACAATGGACTGGTTCCAAAATGGGAAAGGAGTATGTCAAGGCTGTGTATTGTCACCCTGCTTATTTAACTTTCATGCAGAGTACATAATGTGAAATGCCAGGCTGGATGAATCACAAGCTGGAATCAAGACTGCCGGGAGAAATATCAATAACCTCAGATATGCAGATGACACCATTCTTATGGCAGAAAGCAAAGAGGAACTAAAAAGCCTCTTGATGAAGGTGAAAGAGGAGAGTGAGAAAACTGGCTCCAAACTCAATGTTCAAAATGCTAAGATCACGGCGTCCAGTCCCATAACTTCTTAGCAAATAGATGGGGAAACAATGGAAACAGTGAGAGACTTTATATTTTAGGGCTCCAAAATCACGGCAGATGGCGACTGCAGCCATGAAATTAAAAGATGCTTGCTCTTAGGAAAAAAAAAACCAAACTGTAACAAACCGAAGACAGCATATTAAAAAAGTAGAGACATTACTTTCCCGACAAAGGTCCATATAATCAAAGCTACGTTTTTTCCAGTAGTCATGTATGGATGTGAGAGGTGGACCATAAAGAAGGCTGAGTGCTGAAGTATAGATGCTTTCTGAACTGTGGGGTTGGAGAAGACTCTTGACAGTCCCTTGGACAGCAAGGAGATCAAACCAGTCCATCCTAAAGGAGATCAGTCCTGAATATTCATTGGAAGGACTGATGCTGAAGCTGAAGCTCCAATAAATACTTGGGCCACCTTATCGAAGAGCCAACTCATTGGAAAAGACCCTGATGCTGGGAAGGATTGAAGGCAAGAGGAGAAGGGGATGACAGAGGATGAGATGGTTGGATGGCCCCACCGACTCTATGGACAGGAGTCTGAGCAAGCTCCGGGAGATGGCGATGGACAGGGAAGCCCGGCGTGCTGCGGTCTGTGGGGCTGCAGAGTCGGACGCGGCTGAGTGACTGAACAACAATAGCAACATCCATTCTCTCATTGTGCCTTGTTCCCGGCTCCTTTCTAGATGGGAGGGGTCAGTGAGATGGGAACAGAAGCTTATGGGTACAGCTCTGGGGTTGGGGGGGCATTCCCGGGGGAATTGAGGAGTTTGCTGATTCAGCTCCTCATCCTTCCTGGAGACACTTGCCAAGGATGGTGGAGCGGAAAGACAGTAGGAGTGTGGGACGTAAGTGATGCTATGAAGCCACTGCACCCTCTCTGGACCTTTGTCCCCAGCTTTCAGGTTACATAATTTTCACATAAGTCCATTTCTTATTTGAGCCATTGTTTTTTCCCCCCAGGGTCTAACAGTGCAATCTGACAAAGGCAGAGCTATCTTACTCATCACAGAATCTGAAGGGCCTGGCTCAGTGCCTGACCCATAGGACATGCTTAAGAAATGCTTGTGGAAGGAATGAGAGAATGAATTCTTATTATTTTTTCCTGGATGAGGAATCACAGTTCACATATTGAGCCTAAAATTGCCTTCTTGGAGACTCTGGGAAACCACATCAGGTTGTTGTTTTTTTTTTAAGATCTTTTAAATTTTATTTTAAAGTAAACAGTCACAGTTGTAACTTAAACCAGGACAACATTATCCTACCATTGGATAGAAAATAGGTGCTAAATGAAGACATGTCACTGCTGCTTAAAATTCCTCAATAGTTCCCCAAAGCTCTTAAAATAAACTCCCAAATGCCTCGTGTTTTCTGGCTTCCCACTGCTAATTTTTTTCTTAATGTTTTTATAGTGATAATTGTAAGTTACAGTATGTAGCTGTACTAAATGATACACAGAGACCCCATGTACCCTCTGGCCACTTCCTTCCAGTGCCAACATCTTATGAAACTGCAGCACAGTAACGGAACCAGGATTCCAGCATGGACACAACACACCCATCTCACCCAGATTTCCCAGTTCGCCTGGCACTCATGGGTGTGTGAGTGGGTGGGTGAGTGAGTGAGTGAAGTCGCTCAGTCATGTCCGTGAGTCCATGTATACACCTCCACAGTCAAGACACAGAACAGCCTATCCATCATTATAACCACCCCCATCTCCCTCCCACTGAGCCCTTTTCACATACCTGACCCCTGGCAATCACCAGTCTGCTTTCTAAGATTTTCTCATTCAAAATGTTACGTCAGGACATCCCTGGCGGTCTGGTGGCTAAGACGCCACTCTCCCAAAGCAGGGGGCCCGAGATCGAAAATCCTGAGTGCTGCAACTCAGACCTGGTGCAGCCAAATAAATACAGATTAAAAATGTCATATCAATGGAGTAACCCAGTGTGCAGCCCTCGGGGATTGGCTTCTTTCACTCAGCGTCATTCCCTGGAGAGTCATCCCAGCTGTTGCGTGTATTAATAGCCCGTTCCTCTCACTGCTGAGGAATACTCCATGGACTGAACCGACCAGACTTGGTTTAACCATTAAACACCTGCTGAAGGACATCTGGACTCTCTCCAGTTATTGGTTGGTACAAATAAAGTTGCTGTGAACGTTCTTATAGAAGTGTTCGTGTGAACCTGCCCACTGCTTTTTAAACCCTGTCTATGACTGGGGAGTTTCCCCTCCTCTAGAGTCCTGCCTAATGAAGACAGAAGCCAGAAACACTCCTTTTTCCAACTTGCATCTGGGGAGCTCAGGTTCTGCCAATCAGACACAGCCACGCAAAGTTTCATTCTCCAGTGAGCGGTGTGAGGAAGCAGGCACCCTGGGGAATCACGTGAAGACCGGGATGGGAGCAAAGGCAAGCGGCTTTGGGGGGACAGCACTGGTGGGCGCTGGGTGTCTCTGCCACCACAGTCAGGGAGCTTCGGTGACGATATTGGCAGGGCAGTCTTTGCTGAAAGCCCTGTGGAGGTGTTTTCGGCATTGTTTCTAGCTCTGTGGCCTCCAAGCCACATTCTCTGGTCCTCTTGGGGATGTTCTAATATTCTTTTACAAATTTATTTTCTGCTTAAACAAGCTTGAGAGGACTCTGTTGTTTACAACTAGGAACTGTGACCAATCTCCATTTCCAGCCTCATTGCCAGCCACTCCTATGCGTAGTCCTCCAGCTCTGCTAAACTCTCTCCAATTTCCCAAGTATTCAGAGCAGAATGTACCTCCCTGGTCACGGTGCTTATCACAGTGTACTAACACTGCCTGCTTACTTATCTGTCTCCCTCCAGGAACTTGTAAACCTGTATCCCCAGCCCGTGTCACACTTCTATTGCCTTTAGTATGTGTTCAATCAATCTTCAAATGATTATCAAATGATCGCTCATTTTTATCTCTGATGACATAAGAACAATGCCTGTGACTAGTACCTTTGTGGTCACTTTGCCACTCTGAACTAGTTTCCTCATCTATAAAATGAAATTACATCACTAAGAGAGGGACAGTTGAAAAATTAGTGGCAACAACAACAGAAAACCAACATCCTGATGTTAAAAATTGGCCAAGGAATTGAACAGATATTTCTCCAAAGAAGATATAGAAGTGGTCAATAAGCACACGAAAAAATGCTCAACATTACTAGCCATTAAGAAAACATAAATCAAAATCACAGTGAGCTGTACCTCACACTTATTAGGATGATTGTTTTTAAAAAAAGAAGAAGAAGAAGAAAAATGGAAAACAGAAAACAACAAGTGTTGGTGGAGAAATGGGAACTCTGTGAACTGACAGTGGAAACATAACGCGGAGCAGCCTCTATGGGAGACAGTATAGTGAATCCACAAAGGTTTCAAATAGAACTATCCTCTATGTCTGTTTCTCCATTGCTGCCCTGTAAATAAATTCTTCAGTATCATTTTTCTAGATTCCATATATATGCGTTAGAATATGATATTTATCTTTCTCTTTCTGACTTTCTTCACTCTGTAAAATAGGTTCTGTGTTCATCCACCTCATTAGAACTGACTCAAATGCATCCCTTTCTATGGCTGAGGAATATTCCATTGTGTGTATGTACCACAACTTCTTTATCCATTCATCTGTCGATGGACATCTAGGTTGCTTCCATTTTCTAGCTACTGGGGAGGAGAGGGTGAGACGTATGGGAAGAGTAACATGGAAGCTTACAGTACCATATGTAAAATAGAGAGCCAACGGGAATTTGCTGTGTGGCTCGGGAAACTCAAACAGGGGCTCTGTATCAACCTAGACAGGTGGGGTGGGGAGGGAGATGGGAGGGAGGTTCAGAAGAGAGGGGATACGTGTAGAACTACCGTAAGATCCTGTAATCCCCCTTCTGGATACTTACCCAAAAGAATCGAAAGGAAGGCAGTGCTACAACATGGAGAAACTCTGAGGACTTTATGCTAAGTGAAACAAGTCAGCCACAAAAGGACCAACACTGTACAGTTCCACCATATGAGGTACAAAGTGCTAGTCAAGTTCACAAAGACAGGAGGTACACCGGTGGTTGCCAAGGGCTGGGGGAAGGGGAAATGAGGAGCTACTAATGAGGAGGATTTAATGGGGGCAGAGTTTCAGTTGCATAAGATGGAAGTCCTAGAGATGGATGGCGGTAAGGGTTACACAAAATGTGCCTGTGCTTAATGCCACTGAACCGTGTACTTACGGTAAAGTTTATGTGTATTTTCCCACCAACTTTTTTAAAAAGTTAGTAACAAACCACAATGTTACCACTTCATTTCCACTAGAATGGCTAAAAGAGTATCAAGTGTCAGCAAAGACTGAAGCAACTGGAATGCTCACACACTGTTGGGCACTTTTTAGAAACATTTTAAAAATTTAAACATATACTTATCACATAACTGAAGTTCTGCAGCTAGATAGATGCCCAAGAGAAATGAAATGTTACTGAAAAACTTGCACACAAAGAGCAGCTTTATTTATGATAGCAAAAAAGCTGGAAACAAATGTCCCTCAACTAAGAGTAGGTAGCTGTTCCCTTCTCCAGGGGATCTTTCCAACCCAGGGATCAAATCCAGGTCTCCTGCATTGCAGGTGGATTCTTTACCAGCTGAGCCACGAGGGAAGCCCAGGAATATTGGAGTGGGCAGCCATCTGATTATCTCTGCTTTTGTTTATTTGAAGTTAAGTGCATCATTTTGAGTAAAGTCTTTGTTTTGCTTATTTGTGGACTAATTTTTTGCTCTTCTTCTCATGATATTAACTTGGGGGCTTACTCTCTGAGTCTGTGAAGAATTGATACTGATGCTGCCTTTGTGTTGAGGTCTTACTTCTGCCCTCCTGACAGGGACCTCATTTGGACAGACCTATCACATAAGCCTAACATCTACCAGTATTCTACATGATGAATACTGAGACAGTGATGCTTTAGATTTTCACACAAAGGCACACACATATACGACAGCCAAGTTTATAACTGTACAGCATGACCTTTCCAACCCAGGGATCAAACCCAGGTCTCCTGCATTGCAGGTGGGTTCTTTACCAGCTGAGCCACAAGGGAAGCCCAGGAATACTGGAGTGGGTAGCCTATCCCTTCTCCAGAGGATCTTCCTGACCCAGGAATCCAACCAGGGTCTCCTGCATTGCAGGCGGATTCTTTACCAAGTGAACTATCAGGGAAGCCAAGTAAATCGGTAGACAAATTGCGACACAATGGATTAGTTCTTAGCAGTAAAGGGAACAACCTACTGACACATGCAACAACAGGGATGAATCCCAGAAACATGATGGTGAAAAACAGAAACCAGATACAAAAGACCACATGTGTGATTTCATCTATACGAATTTCGAGAGAAGACACATCTAATTTCTGATGGTGGAGGTGTGGTCAGTGGTTACCTGGGTTAGGGCTTAGGAGGGACTGACTGCAAAGAGTCATGAGGGAACTTTTGGCAGAAATCATGTATACCTTGATCGGTGGTTAGACATGTGCATACATTTGTCAAAAATCCTTGAGCTGTGCACCTAAATCAGATCTAATTTATATGTCAGTAAAGTTGAAAGAATGTTAGTGGACACAGATGAGAACGTGTATTCAGTATTAACATTTCGCACATTAGAGTTCAGTCTTCAGCCCTAAAGTAATTAGAATGTCTCATATTGAAGTTATGAATGTTTTGGGTATTCTTATCGTAGTAGTAGTAGTTTAGTTGCTAAGTCGTGTCTGCCTCTTGTGACCCCATGGACTGTAGCCTGCCAGGCTCCTCTGTCCATGGGATTCTCCAGGCAAGAATTCTGGAGTGGGTTGCCATTTCCTTCTCCAGGGGATCTTCCCGACCCAGGAATCGAACCCGGGTCTCCTGCACTGCAGGCAGATTCTTTACCATTATACTGAGCAGTGAAATGAGAGAGAAAGAAAAGGAGCAGAAAT
Source organism: Cervus canadensis (assembly GCF_019320065.1). Classification (NCBI taxonomy): domain Eukaryota; kingdom Metazoa; phylum Chordata; class Mammalia; order Artiodactyla; family Cervidae; genus Cervus; species Cervus canadensis. The sequence goes on along the minus strand of NC_057407.1, from coordinate 4,855,412 downwards.
TGACATTTTTGAGAGTTTTCTCTTTGTGGGGAGCTACTATAGGGGTCACTTGGATGGTATGGTGGACAGCCTGAGATTTGACCCTGTGGCTGTTATTTGGCATTACAAAAATCTGAGATCCCAGAGGGGGCCTGCTGGGCACCTTCAAATGATGCTTGTTACCATTTGACCCTCAATACCCAAGAGGTAGGTTTGATTATATTCATGTTTGCAATTGTTAAGTAACGTCCTTGTGGTGGAACTGGGGCTTGAACTCAAGTCTGTCTCCAAAGTCCATGCTCTGCTGACCACAAACCTAGAGACTGGAATCCTGTGGTCATATACTACAGGTCCCACCACCAAAGCCTGTTTCCTTGGCCTTGCAGTGATGAGGGTCCCCAAGAGAGGCCCTTGAATTCTGTGCAGCTTCAACCTCCACAGGACGGACAGTCCCACTGTTACAACAGTTGGTTAGGATCTGCTGGCAGGCTGTCTTTCTTCTTCAGACTCTTATTTCTTTTCATTGACAGTGGTGTTCAGTGCAAATCAATTCCATAACACGGGAAGTTGCTGTGAATCAAAGCACAGACACACATTGTACAATCTGAAACAGATGTACAGCTTTCGGGCAATGAAGGGAGAGGCCGTGTCCATTCAGACCCGCCGTAGCTTGAGCCCTGTCGGCTCTGCTTGTTCCCAGGTTAGTTTCTAACAACGGCAAGACCTGACTTCCGTTGCAAAGATTATGGAGGCTGTCCTGGATCTTGGAACATCTTGACGTTGGTGTGTGACCACAGACAAAAGACTTCCCGGAGTGTCTATGTCTAAATAGGTTTCTTGGTATGGACTGTAAAAGGTCGACTTCCCAGAACCAGGCCCACGTGAGGCTCCGACCCTCTGAGACCTGGGTTCTAACCCTCCAAATACACGGACAGGTTGTGATGGTGGCTGAGACACCCATCCCGCTTCAGTAAAACCTGTTGAAGGGCCTGGGCATCAAACAGAGGCCTGGTTCACTGTCAGCTCGGGGGATGTGCAGGCTAACATCCCGGCTGCCCCAGTCAGGCTCCCTCTCGTGTCCTGAGCCGTAGGACTGAAGCTTCGGCGGGGACGGGCTCCACACCGGGCCCGGTTTCCTGCACCCCCAGCTCTCCCTCCCGGGGACCTAATTTGTCTGCTGGTTCCAAGCTCTGCCCCTGTGGCAGTGAAACGGCCACCGCAGGTCTGGGTCACACACTCTCACACCACAACATCCAGAGGAAGAGAAAGAGCCTTTTCCAGGAGTTTCCAGAGGAGACTTGCTTGGAAGGAATCTTAATTGATCTCAGCTGGCCATTAAGACCTCTCCTGGGGACTTGCCTGGTGGCCCAGTGGTTATGAATCTGCCTGCCAGTGCGGGGGACACAGGTTCAGTTCCTGGTCTGGGAAGATCACACGTGCTGCAGAGCAATTATGCCCGAGCACCACAACGACAGAGGCCGAGTGCCTAGAGCCTGCGCCCCATCCACAAGAGAAGCCGCTGCAATGAGACGCCCGTGCACCCCAGCTAGAGACTAGCCTGCACTCAAGGCAGCTAGAGAAAGCCCGTGTGCAGCAACCAATAAATAAATACATACATCCAAAAAAAAAAAAATAGGCTCTCGTGGGTTTCACACTCATGAATCAGATGCACTAGACCCCCATCTATCCCTGGTGTTCCTCAAACTTGTGCAAAGCCCTTGGGCAGCCTCCCCTTCAGTTGGCTCCACCCCCATCTCTCCAGCAGGTAACCAGGCTCCCTGCTACCCAGACATCCGGCCTAGAGACCTGAGCGTCCTCTCGAGTCCCTGCCCCCCATCTCACCTCTCACAGCCAATCAGTGACCGATTTATTCCAACCTTCTAAGGGTGTCTCACATCTCTCTCTTCCTTACTCTTCTACCTCATGACAGCCCACGACCAGAGGACCACAACTCTCCCTGGGCAGCTGCAGTGACCCCTCAGCGTCCCCCTACCACAATCCCATTCCCTCAACTCTGCTCTGCACTCTGAACTTGCCCCGGGATGAACCGGGAAAAGTCCGGCTTCCCCCCAGTGGGGCTGGTGGGAACCACTTCTACTCACTGCCCCCACTCCCCATCCCTGTTCTTCCTGACCTTGGCAGATGCCTAAGCCAGGAAAACAAAAGGAAGCCTTGGGGATGGGCCTTCAGGGTTGAGGGAGAGACTGGAGATATGCAAAGAGGCGGCTATCTGGGTAGTGAGGAAAGGCGTGTGAGGTCCCCGAGCGCCTCAGGTGGGAGTCCAGCTTCAACCTGCAGAGGAGGCGCCTTTCTCGAGCTGTGTGACCAGGTGCCCTCACTGGCCAGCCCTGACGCCGCCAAGCAGGACCTTCCACGGCCCCTTCTCCCACAGCCCTCTCCCACCTCCTCCGTCACCTCCTGGAGAGACTGGACCCCCCCACCCAGAGCCTCTGCTGCTCCAGCTTTCTCCCTGCGGTGCTCACACCTGCAGTGACTTCCCCCGCCCACCTCCTGGCCACGCCCTCTTCACCCTTACAACTGCCGTTCCATGCCTGGGTATTCCGTAAGGTATTCTGTGATATCCATGCCTGGGTATTCTGTAAGGATAAGGAAAGCCACATCTCAGGCGTCGCACAGTTCTGAGGTAGACCTCCAGCCATGCTGTTCACTCACTGTGAGACCTGAGCAAACATTCTGTCTGCCTTTTTACCCGGAAACCAGACAATCCCTTCCTTGCGAGTCTGAGAATCAAATGGACTTATTTACAGTGTCTGGCATACAGTAGGTGTTCAATAAACGTTAGCTCTCTTTCCCAATATTGCAGGTGGAGGTCGCTTCCCAGTGGCTCAGACGGTAAAGAATCTGCCTGCAATGCAGAGACCCAGGTTCGATCTCTGCGTCTGGAAGATCCCCTGGAGAAGGAATGGCAACCCACTCCAGCATTCTTGCCTGGAGAATCCATGGACAGACTATGATGGGCTACGGTCCATGGCGTCACAAAGAGTCAGACATGATTGAGCAACTTTCACTTTTCTTCTCTTTCCCAATAAATGTTATCAGGCTTCCCCGGTGGCTTAGACAGCAAAGCATCGCCTGCAATGCAGGAGACCTGGGTTCGATCCCTGGGTTTGGAAGATCCCCTAGAGAAGGAAATGGCAACCCACTCCATATTCTTGCCTGAAGAATCCCATGGCCAGAGGAGCCTGGTGGGCTACAGTCCATGGAGTCGCAGAGTCGGACACTTCTGAGTGACTACCACACACACACTCTTTCCCAGACACTAATACATGTCAGTCCTAATGCTAGAGCCACTGAGCAGCTAGCTAGTCTGTGGGCTGCTACCTGCCTTTCCCTCCTTCCCTGACAGGCTAATGTGAGCGCGATCCCCATTTATCATGTATTGGAAATGAGCTATCACTTACTGGGTGTCTACTCTGTGTCTGACCTTCCCCAGGTGTTTTCTAGACAGTCTCTTAGTGAATATTCACGATGATGTTGAGGTCACTAGTATTCATCTCTATCCTACTCTGATCAAGGGGAGGCTCTAAGTTCAACAACTTCCCTGAAGTCACATAGCCAGTAAGTGACGGAGTCAAGCTAGAAAACTGGCCTTCTGGATTCCAAAGCCCGTGTCCTTGTACAGAGACCACATTTCCTCTCACGAGACATACAGTATAAGAATAAGAGTAGGGACTGCCCTGGTGGGAGAGTGGATGAGAATTCGCCTGCCAATGCAGGGGACACAGGTCTGACCCCTGGTCCAGGAAGATCCCACATGTTGCCAAGCAACGAAGCCTGTGCGCCACAACTATTGAGCCCCTGTGCTTCAACTTACGAAGTCTGAGCGCCCGAGACCCTGCACTTCGCAACAGGAGAAGCCACGGCAGTGGGAAGCCCATGCACTGCAAGGAAGAGCAGTCCGCTCACCGCAACTAGGGAAAGGCCTCATAGAGCAACGAAGGCCCAGCACAGCCCAGAATTTTTTTAGAAAGTAATAGAAACAGTTAACACTTAGTGGTTAGCTATTTGCTGGGAATAATTATAACTCTGAACATCTATTAACTGAAAACTTCTGTAAACACCCTATGAACTATTATTCTGGTTTTTTTTTTTTTTTAAAGAAGAACTGAAGCAACTGAGGTGAAATGGCCACCTAGATCGCTGAGTGCAATCTGTCTCTCTAGCATGTGGAACACTGCACTCTGCAACCTATCTTTTTTCTTCAGTAAGCATAAGACCCACCACCAAATGAGAGAGGGATGAAGTGGGGAAGTTATACACAGTTTGATGTTAGCTGGGATGCTGACATCCAAGGGATGGGGGCAAATCTGAGGTGCTCAGTTTGAAAGCCCGTGTGCAGAGATGCTGTTTCCCGGGAGCTCTGTGTATGCAGTGGAGGCCACCACCCCGAAGGATGGGCTTGATCACGAGGGTCGTGAAGAGGGTGGAGGAACCGGGAGACTGAAGTTTGTCACCCACCCCTGGAGACCTTACAGAGTCAGAAGCCATACAAAGATGACGAAGGGCCCAAGACAGCAAGGACAGATTCTTTCAGCCAGCAAACGGAGCGGACAGCTTGCATAGTCCCCTGGGCGTATGTCACCATGATGTCACCTTGTTTATTCCCCACGTGGGAATCGGGTCCCACTGGCGCTTGATTAACTGCCAGCTGCAGAGGGGGAAATGACATTGCTCTTAAACTTACTCTTCAGATCATAGAGAGAACCCCAGCTAAAAGTCACTGAGAAGTAAATCATAGGGCTGTTTAATCTTTGCTCTGATTCTGCGATTTAGAAGTAATTCCGTGTCACTTCCCTTCAATCACTGGGCGTGTCACTACTTCAGGGCGGCGTGAGAATCATGCATGCAGTCCAACATGTGTTCACGGGACATCTCTCACATGCCCACTCAGGGGAAGCTGGAGAAGGATGGGACAGCCCCTGGGGGCTAGGAAACGAGTCCAGGTGGGGAGAGGGATATTTAAGAAACAGTTAAAGTTATATTAGGAGTTTTTGAAGGAGGTGGGCAGAGAGCCCTGGGTGCCCACAGCATGGGTCTTAACTCAGTCTTGGGTGGACAGAGGAGGCTGCCTTGCAGAGTCCATGTCCAGCTGGGGTTGGGGGTACGGCAGGCAGGTAACAGAAGGAAAGAGGAGCATGTACCAAGGTAGGAGTCAGCCAGGTCTGAGGAACAGAGACAATTCCAGGTGCCTGAAGGGTAGAGAGCTGCACGGAGGGCGCTTCCAAGCAAGGAGGCCTGATCAAGGCAGGTGGTAAGGGACTCCGTAGGTCAGTAGGTCACGTTAAGGTGTGAATGGTTTCATGGCTTTTTGTTTTCAGGGTGATGGAAACGTGCAAGGATTTTAACAGGGAGAGACAATGGTATCTGCAGTGTGGGGATGGACGGAGGGGAGACGCACCGTGGGGGTGAGGAACCAAGGCGTCTCGGCAGGGATGGAGGTGGTAGGGGTGGAGAGGACTCAACGGTGTGAGAGAGATCTAACAGTGAGGATTAGCGGGCTTGGGTGAGATTAAAGAGCCTAATGATGGCAAAGCAACCACTTTTCATCTTTCCTGCAGCAGACATGCATCAGGGATCCACCGGCCTGTGCGTGGATTCGGTCCGCTCCTGCCTGTCCTGTTTAGTGGAAGGAGGGATCGCCCACAAGGAGCTTGTGGGTTGATCGACGGGGCTTCACTTCTTTGGGCCAACACTTACTGGGCATCTTTCATGTGCCCTACACTGTGCTAGGTGCCAGGAGTACAAACAAAGATGTCACCAGTCTCTATTTTTAAGTGGGAAGAGCGTTAGAACAGCCAGACACGGGTTCAAATTCCCACCCCACCACCTCCTGGGCTCCAGGGGAAATAAGTGCAACTGAAGTCCTTTTGGAGCCTCAGCTGGTAGCCCTGGGCTCAGAACACCTGGCTTCCAGAGTTGGGGTGTGGGTTACTGAGAAAGTGTGTGGGAAACAAGAGCAGTGCGTAACTCAAAAAATATTCATCCCCCCACCTCCACTCCCACGCCTCCTCTCTCCAGGGTTAAGTATCTAGACTAAAACCGACTGCTATAAATCAGGTCTGAGAAAACGTTCCCCAGGAGAAAACCCGCATGATGGGCCTAAGGACAATATTTCCACAACACACAACGGCAGTCATTCTGGACGGGCAAGTCACTGCCCTCCCCGGAAGCTTCGCGGCAGAAGGAGCTGTATTTCGCTTGGCTCTATGTCTTAGCATCGATTTTCCTTATAGACTCTGGGACTCTGGTTCGCGTGCTCAGTTTGAGGCCGCATTTCCCCTCCTGACCCCACACCCCCCCACACCAGTCTCCCTGCTTCACTCCTTCCTTCTTCCCTGTACAGGTTTCTTGTGGCCTCCACCCAGGCCCTCGGGCTCCTAGTCCAGAATCAAGTATTGTGGAGGTGGCATGGGTCCCCGTGCTGGGTTCTCCATCCGCCTGGGGGGCGTGCACGTCCAGGCTCAAGCCACTGGAAAGGCTGGCCTTGGCCTCAGCCCCTCCGCCTCCCAGGGAACACCCCTTCACAAGCCACATGTCCAAAGAGCTGTGGATCTCTCAGCCACCTTTCACAGGTGTGTGTGTGTGTGTGTGTGTGCACCTGCGTGAACAAAGAGAACACTCTTTCTTCCCCAGGGGCCCTGAGCTGGCCTTTCCCCTTGCCTCTCCTGTCACTACACAAAAGGCTAATTCCAGGTCGTCTCTGCCCGCCCATTTATCACTGTGTTCCATTTATGCTCCACAGAGAATATTTATTATGTTCTCTCATGTGGCTCTGTTTTTTCTCTTTCTTTTCATACTTTATCTGCCGTTTCATATGTTTGGAGCAGGGGAGAGCCTCAGAGCATGACCTGATGACATCAGCTTGACCAGAAGCTTCCCATGACCATCAGCCCACTTGTTACCTGGTATTAAAAGAGTTAACATGGCTGATTCCACTGCTTGCCTGAAGCCACAGATCAAGCAGCAGAGCCAGGATTTAAACCTCAGTCTACTGACTCCCCGGTAGCTCAGCTGGTAAAGAATCCGCCTGCAATGCAGGAGACGTCGGTTCAATTCCTGGGTCAGGAAGATCCCCTGGAGAAGGGATAGGCTACCCACCCCAGTATTCTTGGGCTTCCCTGGTGGCTCAGCTGGTAAAGAATCCACCCACAATGCGGGAGACCTGGGTTTGATCCCTGGGTTGGGAAGATCCCCTGGAGAAGGAAAGGCTACCCCTCCAGTGTTCTGGCCTGGAGAATTCCATGGACTGTACAGCCCATGGGGTCGCAGAGTTAGACACGACTGAGCAACTTTCACTACTGACTCCAAGGCCTGTTGTTTAGAACACTGAGAAATAAGCAACGGGCACAAAACAGGGGCTCACTTAATGTTTGCCGAGCGGCTTGCATTAGCCTCCTATTGCCATCTTGTAGATTTATCATAATCCACCTTCGATTTTTCTTCCCTGAGCTAACACGGTAGCCCCCTCTCTTTAGACATGGAAGGCCAGTGAACACCTAAGTCTTGACTGCCCTTTCTCTGCCCAGAGTAAACACCACAGTGGGTCAAACTCTCCTGCCAGACGACCCTCCTAACGCAGCAAGTCAGACGTTCACTGTTAGCGGATGAACATTTGCCCTCCCAGTGGAGACACACACTCTCCTTTTACCAACTGAATGTCCTAAATCTCTTGAAAAACAAAACAGGAAAAGTTTATAAAGTAGGTTCATGCAGTGGTCTCCTTCTACTGCTCTGGAATTTTTACTTCACGCTCTAACTTTGGCCTAAAACCTGAAAACCAAACACATTTTAGAAATGATACAACTCTGTGGTCCTGGTTATCTGTCAACAGCCTACAACTGAGAACATTTTCTAACATTCTCTAATTTCCTACAATGTTACTTATACTTGAAAAAATATTCCATCCACCTGCCAGTGCAGGGGACACAGGTTCAACCCCTGGTCCAGGAAGATCTCACATGTCGGGGAGCAACTAAGCCCATGTGCCTCAACTACTGAGCCCACGTGCTGCAACCACTGAAGCTCCAAGCCACAGACCCTATGCTCCACAAGAAGAGAAGCCACCGTCACAATAAGAAATCCACACACCACAGCAGAGAGTCACCCCCGCTTGCTGCAACTAGAGAAAAACCAGAAAATAGCAACAAAGACCCAGCACAGCCAAAAATGAATGAATGAATGAATAAGATTCCATTTCTCTGACATAATTTCACACCAAACCAGGGAGGTGGCTATTATTATTCATTTTTTTTTTTTACCAATAAGGAAACTGAAGTCCACAGAGGTTAAGGGACTTGGCTAAAGTTGCACAGTAGGTAAGTGGCAGAGTCTGTAATGCAACCCCGATCTTTTCACTTCTGATCTCCGTATTGCCTTATATATAAGCGCATTTCTACTGTTCTATTGTTTTTCTAAAACAATACTTTTCAAGAGCTGGAAACAAGAATATGACCTTCATGATCATTTTTCTTGCAACATTATCCCTGACTAACAAGATAGAACATTCAGAGAATCACGGATGTTTCTTCATTGAAGATGTCCAGTTTTTTCTGTTCTGTGTTGTTTTGTTTTGCTTTATCACTGTTTGTCTTTTACATGTGTATGTCTGGTCCTGTGAGTGTCGGAGCTGCTGTTCTATGTCCTTGGTGCTCAGTGAGGTGTCAGCCCCTGACATATGTTTGCAGAGTTGTCACAAACAGTGATCCCAGAGGTGATGCAACATTAAAGCCCAGCCTTGCTTTAAGGCTATGGTGGGGTCCCAAGGCACATAATCTTACTCTTTTCAATAAAGACGACTGAATAAATGTATCGCCATGTTTGACTTAAGTTGTATGCAAGCCTTTTTACAGGTCAGACACCACAAATCACAGATTTCTAAAAATAACTTTTAAAGGACAGGTATCCTGTGCAGAGTTCCAAAGAATAGCCAGGAGAGATAAGAAAGCCTTCCTCAGTGATCAATGCAAAGAAACAGAGGAAAACAACAGAATGGGAAAGACTAGTGATCTCTTCAAGAAAATTAGAGATACCAAGGGAACATTTCATGCAAAGATAGGCTCGATAAAGGACAGAAATGGTATGGACCTAACAGAAGCAGAAGATATTAAGAAGAGGTGGCAAGAAAACACAGAAGAACTGTACAAAAAAGATCTTCACGACCCAGATAATCAGGATGGTGTGATCACTCACCTAGAGCCAGACATCCTGGAATATGAAGTCAAGTGGGCTTCAGAAAGCATCACTACAAACAAAGCCAATGGAGGTGATGGAATTCCAGTTGAGCTATTTCAAATCCTGAATGATGATGCTGTTAAAGTGCCGCACTCAATATGCCAGCAAATTTGGAAAACTCAGCAGTGGCCACAGGACTGGAAAAGGTCAGTTTTCATTCTAATCCTAAAGAAAGGCAATGCCAAAGAATGTTCAAACTGCCACACAATTGCACTCATCTCATGCTAGCAAAGTAATGCTCAAAATTCTCCAAGCCAGGCTTCAGTAATATGTGAACTGTGAACTTCCAGATGTTCAAGCTGGTTTTCGAAAAGGCAGAGGAACCAGAGATCAAATTGCCAACATACGCTGGATCATCAAAAAAGCAAGAGAGTTCCAGAAAAACATCTATTTCTGCTTTATTGACTATGCCAAAGCCTTTGACTGTGTGGATCACAATAAACTGTGGAAAATTCTGAAAGAGATGGGAATACCAGACCACCTGACCTGCCTCTTGAGAAACCTGTATGCAGGTCAGGAAGCAACAGTTAGAACTGGACATGGAATAACAGACTGCTTCCAAATAGGAAAAAGAGTACGTCAAGGCTGTGTATTGTCACCCTGATATTTAACTTATATGCAGAGTACATCATGAGAAACGCTGGGCTGGAAGATGCACAAGCTGGAATCAAGATTGCCAGGAGAAATATCAATAACCTCAGATATGCAGGTGATACCACCCTTATGGCAGAAAGTGAAGAGGAACTAAAAAGCCTTTTGATGAAAGTGAAAGAGGAGAGTGAAAAAGTTGGCTTAAAGCTCAACATTCAGAAAACTAAGATCATGGCATCTGGTCCCATCACTTCACGGCAAATAGATTGGGAAACAGTGGAAACAGTGTCAGATTTTATTTGGGGGGGCTCCAAAATCACTGCAGATGGTGATTGCAGCCATGAAATTAAAGACGCTTCCTCCTTGGAAGGAAAGTTATGACCAACCTAGATAGCATATTAAAAAGCAAAGACATTATTTTGCCAACAAAGTCCATCTAGTCAAGGCTATGGTTTTTCCAGTGGTCATGTATCGATGTGAGAGTTGGACTGTGAAGAAAGCTGAGCACCGAAAAATTGACGCTTTTGAACAGTGGTGTTGGAAAAGACTCTTGAGAGTCCCTTAGACTGCGAGATCCAACCAGTCCATCCTAAAGGAGATCAGTCCTGGGTGTTCATTGGGAGGACTAATGTTGAAGCTGAAACTCCAATACTCTGGCCACCTCGTGCAGAGTTGACTCATTGGAAAAGACCCTGATGCTGGGAGGGATTTGGGGGCAGGAGGAGAAGGGGACAACAGAGGATGAGATGGCTGGATGGCATCACCGACTCGATGGACATGAGTTTGAGTAAACTCTGGGAGTTTGTGATGGACAGGGAGGCCTCGCGTGCTGTGATTCATGGGGTCGCAAAGAGTCAGACACGACTGAGCGACTGAACTGAACTGAACTGATCCCATGTTTCAGCAAGGAAAACCACAGTCGTTGTCAGATCATGATTTGTATGAAATGCTTTGTGACTCAGTCAACCACCAGCTGACCTCAGGATGCAAATCTTAGGTGGCTCCACCCCTCGTGTGGTTTTTCCACACTGTTTTTGTCCTTTTCATAAAACAATGTTAGCTGGAGCTTCCACTGTTACCAGGCATTGTTCTCTTGCTTCAGCTGTTCCTCTAGCAGGGCCAACAACAGAAGCGGTCCCTCTGGCTCTGGTTAAGCACAAAGCCAATGTCATGTGGGAACCAAGGACCTACTGGGCTCGAGGCTTTTAGCATCAGCCCCAGTGACCTACAAATAGTTGTCAGGGAACAACAGGGTGTCTATCAGTATCCCGGGTGTTACCGTGACAACTGCCTTACTATGGGGCACGTGCCCCACTGAGGCTTTCACATGAACTAGTTACACATGTGATTTTAATCTTCACAACACCTTTGTGGAGCAGATTCTGTAAACTTTCTTCTCACAGATAACGAGGTCGAGACTCCAAGAAGTTAAGAAACATAGCCAAAGCCACAGAGCTGCAAGAGGTAAAGATGGGATTCTAAACCAGGTCACCTGTGGGTTTCAAATCCTCATGATACCTCACATTAAATATTCAGGATGTATGATACACACACACACACACACACACACACACACAGAAGGACACAAGTTGAGTTGAGTTACAGCTGATGTTTGATGCAAGATCATAGTTTGTAGACATCTAAACATTTGTCAATGATTCTGTGGTTTTCTTTCCACCTTTTGGAGTCAATAAACATTTTTGGTGCATCCAATACTTTGGTCAGCTCCTAAAAAATTCATAGTGTCAGTGAATTAGGCCTGTGGTTTCCAACAAGTGAGAGATGCCATCAAATAGCATCATTGAAAGAACAGGGACATGCTGCTCCTGGGACGTTCTTATTTTGGGACGAGAGGAACAGGAAAAAGATCAAGTATGCTTTTAAATTAAACTTTGTGTTTTTAGATCACTGTAGATTCCATGCAGTTGTAATAAATAAAAGAGAGAGACGTCGTGTAACTTTTACCCAGTGGTAACACCTTGCAAAACTACAGTTCGAGCTAGAAGAGATAATTTTACAATTTGTATGGAAACATAATAGATCTCCGAATAGCCAAAACAATCTTGAGAAAGAAGTGCAGAGCTGGAGGAATCAAGCTTCTTCACCTCAGACTCTACTACAAAGCTACAGTGATCGAAATAGTATGGCACTGGCACAAAAACAGACACATAGATCAGTGGAATAGGATAGAAATCCCGTAAATAAACCCACAAACTTATGGCCAATTAATCTACGATAAGGGAAGAAATATACAATGGAGAAAAGACAATCTCTTCAATAAATGATGTTGGGAAAACTGGACATCGACAAGTAAAAGAATGAAATTAGAATATTCTCTAACCATAAGCAAAAATAAACTCAAAATAGATGAAAGACCCAAAAGTAAGAACAGAAGCCATAAAATCTCTAGATGAAAACATAGGCAGAACACTCTTTGACATAAATCAAAATTTTGACATTGACATATAGCAATTGTTTTTGATCTGTTTCCTAAAGCAAAGGATATAAAAGCAAAAAGAAACACACGAGACCTAATTAGACTTAAAAGCTTTTGTATAGCAAAGGAAACCATCCACAAAATGAAAAGACACTCTACAGAATGGGAGAACATGTTTGCAAATGATATGATGAATAAGGGGTTAATAATTGGTGCAGTGACTGTAGAAACAGTATGAATGTCTCTCAGAAAACTGAAAATAGAACTATCATATGACCCAATAATTCCACTCCTGGGTATTTACCTGAAGGAAACAAAAACAGTACATTGAAAAGACAGTTGTACCCCAATGTTCACAGCAGCATTGTTTACAAGCGCCAAGACATGGGGGCAACCTGAGTGTCCATCAATGAACGAATGAATAAAGAAGATGTCACACACACACACACACCCCCTGGAATATTACACAGCCATAAGAAAGAATGAAACCTTGCCATCTGCAACAACATGGATGGACTTGGAGGGTATTATGCTAAGTGAAATAAGTCAGACAGAGAAAGACAAATA